>NW_025964383.1:7832010-8432010 GCF_023055435.1 Haliotis rufescens
AGGGGATGCGGAAGAATATCAACCGCCGACTGGCCAACCGAGTCAAAGAGCTCGGCGGTACAATGGTGCCACATCCCCAGATCCTGGCATCAGACAAGACATGGTACGCCTGGGAGGGCGTCCACCTCAGCGACAAAGGACTGTGTGTGTTTACGGACAATTTATTGCATGCCCTGGCGCTCGTTTTGCGCCAGTAAGGATATGATCTCCACAGGTTAGTGTTTCCTTTCAGTACATAGGCAAGCCGGGCAACAATGCTATCCCCGCGTATCGCGTGGCCGTGGGTGTGGGGTAGCACTCAGGTGCTTTGTGGCGGGGTTCTTGTGGGCTACACTGCTAGTAACAAATTAACTTGCTTCCAAATTAATACTCGTGCTTAAGGCTACCTGCTTTTCAGCGGGAACCTTTCCGGGGTTACCTGCTTCTCAGTGGGAACCTTGTCTTTCCCGACTTTTCAGCCGGGGAATCGTAAAATAACATACGTTGGGGCAAACAATTGCCACGTATATGGGCCCGGCGGCGGAAGTCGTCTTGTCAAGCGGTAGCTGACAGTTGGGTCCGCGGCGGGGGCCGCACAATGGTTTTGCTAATGGGGCCGGGCAGTGTGATCTGCTTTGGCCGGCTACCTGGGGCCGGGCAGCGGCAGTCTGACTTAGGCCAGCAGCGTGGAGCTGCTTTTGGCAGCGTGGGAGTTGCCAAGCAATGGTAGCGGTTAAATATGCTACCGTGGGGGCCGGACAGCGGTAGCAGTCCAAGGCCAGCAGCGCTAGCTGCAATCGCCGTCGGCCACGCGCGTGGCCATGGCAACGGTAGCATTTTGGTATACACAATTAGCAGCTAAGTAGCCCACTAGTACCTGCACACCCTCGGCCATTTAACCCAACCTCATCTTCTGTTTTTATTATAGGCACGGGCACCCACGGCTCGGTGGCCCGTGCCTCTCCTTGGCATATCGCGGGATAAGTTCTGTATATGGACGTGCGTTGTTATGTTGGAACGTGGCCTCTGTTGTTGGAAAGTACAACTACACAATACTGCGTCGGTGTCACATTGTGCTGCTAGATTCAACACCACAAGTTCCGTCTTTTCCTGTCCACAAATCCCGACCCAAAACATTCTGCTGCCACGTCCAAAATACTGTCCTCTGACACAAGAACGAGCCGTGCCTTCTTCCCGACGACGATACACACGCATCCGTTCTGAAGAGTTGGAACCTGGTGTTTTCAGAAAACATGACCCTATGACAGTTCCTGTTCTTCCATAGTTGTACAGTGCTCACCTACCTCGGTCTTTGACGTCGATGTTGACAAATAAAGCGACAAAACCCTTTCCATACCCAATAGAAATCTCTGCATAAAGCAGAATACATTGTACAAATCCGACTATATTATGAGCATGTGTTTATGAATCACTATCGTGATCCTCTGGGCTTGAATACCATGGATACAGCGACGCGGCTGACAACATGTCCAAGAGCAGTTGACCGCGATAACGTCACAATAAAGAGGCGGTTCCTCAAATGAAGAGTAGGCAAATAAAGATGTTTGTTGGGTGTAACACGCGATCTGCCTGCCCCGAGTCGGCCCTGTCTGTGGGGATCGTGACATCAACCTTGTGATTGTTGTACGAGTGTCTCACAAGGGTGCCATGCATGGCGCACAAGTCACATACCAATACTCTCTATTCTGCCGATACCTATGGCATGTTACTGTTGATGTCTGGGCGAATTTCTGCTTTGACGAATATTGTGAGTTGTTCTTTTTATATCCATATGTATCTTGTGACCATGCTGTGCGCGCACGCGACTTTACACAGACTTCAGTGAACTACATTAAAATATATTCAGTTGGCGCCATATCTGTTGATTTTCTGCGATTGGTTTTACAGCTGTACGATGAGTACATGGGGAGTCGCGCGTTAGGTTTGGGACATATAAAAAACCCACGTGCCCTGAGTGATCCTGCTACAACGAACATATCTTACCTACATGTTTTATTATCACAGTGTAAAAGAATTGAAACAAATTAAAAATTGATCGATTGAGAAGAGGATAGATTGTGCTATGTCACGTGACTTTCATTGATTCGGAAAAAGCTTCGATGTCGGGGTATACGGGATTTATTCTGTCTCTCAGAAATTAATTTCCCTCCAAGGCTGGAAACATACTATTTTGTCAAGATCACGTAGACCAATCAGATCTCATCATTCTGACATGGAGGTATGTTAAAGTGTTTTATCAAGATCACGTACACCAATCAAATCTCATCATTCTGACATGGAGGTATGATAAAGTATTTTATCAAGATCACGTAGACCAATCAAATCTCATCATTCCGACATGGAGGTATGATAAAGTATTTTATCAAGATCACATGGACCAATCAGATCTCATCATTCTGACATGGAGGTATGTTAAAGTATTTTATCAAGATCACGTAGACCAATCAGACCTCTGACATGGTATGATACCACATAGTGTAATTTCTTTTGCTGGTCAGTATACTACCTTTCACTGAATCAGAATAAGTTTATTCTAAAAAAACACAAAAAGTGGTACAAGAACATATTAAATAAATAAGTATGTATATGTACAAATAGCAGACAAGATCGCAGTTAATAACAACATGTGATTACCTAGCATTTTTAATACTAATGGACATTTGTACAATAACTCTAGATAAATTCTTTAGATCCTGTGTGTTTTTTGTTGATAAGAGTTTTACAAATTTTATAATATTTGGCCATTCAGTATAGTATGATGATCAAAATGTTTGCCTCTCTCTTTAAAACAATTACATCTGAAAAAGTAGCGCAATTAATCAGCAATAGATGGCGAATTACATAATATACAGGTTCTATTTTCCTTTGGATTATTTTACATCGACCAGTCTCATTAGGTAAATTATGATTACAGCTTCGAAATCGTAGTACTGGAATTGATATTCGTTTTGGCAATAGAAGATATTTATCGAGAACCGGAGTGTCCTTTAAATGTTTATAATATAATCCTTTAGAACTGAATTAACGTCACTTCTCCATTTCTGAAAAAAAATAATCTTTAAGTATTCGCTTTTCTTCTGACACTAACCACTTTGTTGTGCAAATTGACGGATTGCTAAATACATAAGATAATCCAATGGTGTCTAGTTTATCCATAACACATCTAAACCAGGGGTTTGTTGATGCAATAGTCCTGTTACTATTAAGTGACAAATATTGATATAACAGCTGTGAACGTTTATACACACCAGTTTGATATGTTAATTTGTGTCAGAAAGAAATATCCACACACAGTGATCTGTACACATATCCACACACACTGACCTGTACACATATCCAAACACAGTGATCTGTACACACATTCACACACACTGACCTGTACACACATCTACACACACTGACCTGTACACATATCCACACACACTGACCTGTACAGATATCCACACACAGTGACCTGTACACATATCCACACACAGTGACCTGTACACATATCCACACACACTGACCTGTACACACATCTACACACACTGACCTGTACACATATCCACACACACTGACCTGTACAGATATCCACACACAGTGACCTGAACACATATCCACACACACTGACCTGTACACATATCCACACACACTGACCTGTACACACATCTACACACACTGACCTGTACACATATCCACACACACTGACCCGTACAGATATCCACACACAGTGACCTGTACACATATCCACACACACTGATCTGTACACATATCCACACACACTGACCTGTATACATATCCATACACAGTGACCTGTACACATATCCACACACAGTGACCTGTACACACATTCACACACACTGACCTGTACACACATCTACACACACTGACCTGCACACATATCCACACACACTGACCTGTACAGATATCCACACACACTGATATGTATACATATCCATACACAGTGACCTGTACACATATCTACAGACACTGACCTGTACACATATCTACACACACTGACCTGTACACATATCCACACACACTGACCTGTACACATATCAACACACACTGACCTGTACACATATCCACACACACTGACCTGTACACATATCCACACACACTGACCTGTATACATATCCATACACAGTAACCTGTACACACACACACACACACACACACACACACACACACACACACACACACACACACACACACACACACACACACACACACACACACACACACACACACACACACACACACACACACACACACACACACACACACACACACACACACACACACACACACAAACACTCGAGTAAACGTCCTCTTGACTCTGACTCTGTTGGCTGACACTCGTGGGATGTCTTTTCTCGTCTGATACTGGAACACCGACCTGGATAACCCTGTCTTTCGTAGGTCGCGGGAAACAAGTGATCACAATGTGATAATACAGCTTCAAGTATGGCCGACTTTTCAGTGAGAGAAGCTCGCGAGGACGACTGTGATGAGATAGTACGGTTGATGCAGGTGAGCGAAACAAGCTAACGTAGACATAGGCATATATAGGTAGACACAGGCATACATAGGTAGACGCAGGCATACACAGCTAGACACAGGCATACATAGGTAGACATAGCCACACATAGGTAGACACAGGCATAGATAGGTAGACACAGGCATACATAGGTAGATACAGGCACACATAGGTAGACATATGCATACATAGGTAGACACAGGCATACATAGGTAGACACAGGCATACATAGGTAGACATAGGCATACATAGGTAGACACAGGCATAGATAGGTAGACACAGGCATACATAGGTAGACACAGGCATACATAGGTAGACACAGGCATACATAGATAGACACAGGCATACATAGGTAGACACAGGCATACATAGGTAGACAGCGGTATGCATGGGCAGAAAGGCACACATGGGTAGACACAGGCATACATAGGTAGACACAGGCATACATAGATAGATACAGGCATACATAGGTAGACATAGGCATACATAGATAGACACAGGCACACATAGATAGACACAGGCATACATAGATAGACACAGGCATACATAGATAGACACAGGAATACATAGGTAGACATAGGCATACATAGATAGACATAGGCATACATAGGTAGACATAGGCATACATAGGTAGACACAGGCATAGATAGGTAGACACAGGCATACATAGGTAGACACAGGCATAGATAGGTAGACACAGGCATACATAGATAGACACAGGCATACATAGGTAGACACAGGCATACATAGGTAGACAGCGGTATGCATGGGCAGAAAGGCACACATGGGTAGACACAGGCATACATAGGTAGACACAGGCATACATAGATAGATACAGGTATACATAGGTAGACATAGGCATACATAGATAGACACAGGCACACATAGATAGACACAGGCATACATAGGTAGACATAGGCATACATTGGTAGACACAGACATACATAGGTAGACATATGCATACATAGGTAGACACAGGCATACATAGGTAGACACAGGCATACATAGGTAGACATAGGCATACATAGGTAGACACAGGCATAGATAGGTAGACACAGGCATACATAGGTAGACACAGGCATACATAGGTAGACACAGGCATACATAGATAGACACAGGCATACATAGGTAGACACAGGCATACATAGGTAGACAGCGGTATGCATGGGCAGAAAGGCACACATGGGTAGACACAGGCATACATAGGTAGACACAGGCATACATAGATAGATACAGGCATACATAGGTAGACATAGGCATACATAGATAGACACAGGCACACATAGATAGACACAGGCATACATAGATAGACACAGGCATACATAGATAGACACAGGAATACATAGGTAGACATAGGCATACATAGATAGACATAGGCATACATAGGTAGACATAGGCATACATAGGTAGACACAGGCATAGATAGGTAGACACAGGCATACATAGGTAGACACAGGCATAGATAGGTAGACACAGGCATACATAGATAGACACAGGCATACATAGGTAGACACAGGCATACATAGGTAGACAGCGGTATGCATGGGCAGAAAGGCACACATGGGTAGACACAGGCATACATAGGTAGACACAGGCATACATAGATAGATACAGGTATACATAGGTAGACATAGGCATACATAGATAGACACAGGCACACATAGATAGACACAGGCATACATAGGTAGACATAGGCATACATTGGTAGACACAGACATACATAGGTAGACACATGCATACATAGATAGACACAGGCATACATAGATAGACACAGGCATACATAGATAGACATAGGCATACATAGGTAGACACAGGCATACATAGATAGACACAGGCATACATAGGTAGACACAGGCATACATAGGTAGACACAGGCATACATAGGTAGACACAGGCATACATAGGTAGACACAGGCATACATAGGTAGACAGCGGTATGCATGGGCAGAAAGGCACACATGGGTAGATAGGTAGAGCGGCGTTAAATAAAAAACAAGAAACAAGTTCTGATACACCTCCTGGCCAACCGCAATTCCCATTCTGGTTTCACTACATCATATTGTTTATCAGTAGCAAACATGCAAAACGATGTGCATCGTTCACTTTACCGGTTCTCCAATCGGGAATGAGTTTCTGTCACTACTTGTATTAACACGTTGCGTTGTCATACAACAAATACTGTACAAAAGTTACCGATAAAGATCAGCATTTCATCTTGTACAGTTGGGGTTATTTTCGACTCAAAACCTAAATTAAGAAAGAGCACCCATCATCCCTGGATAGAACAAGACACATCACTCCATATCCTTTTCGTACCAAGTATCCCAGACTCTCAGTGGGCATTCCAGGGTAGAACAGGTCACATCACTCTATGTTTGTCTATGAAGTATCCCAGACTCTCAGTGCACATTCCGGAGTAGTACAGGCCTCCAACACTCTATGTTTGTCGTATGATATGGAAAGCATATACCACTACCTGTCATTTTAATTTATGTTTAATCCTTCTCTTGTCACGTGACGTGTAAAAAACACATCTCCTTATTCTTAACCTGCGGTCCTTTTGTAGTCCATGTTAAGGGTTGTCGGTATGTGTGTTTACAGGGTTTTGCCACACACGAAGGCAACCTTCATCTCTTGAAGACCAATGTCAAGAGTAAGTGAGCTTTGTTTCTCAATAGAAAACAACGAACATTCTGCCTCCAACGTTCTCAGAAGAAAATGCCAGTAGAGCTAGTTGCAACAGCAGTAGTTGTTGTGGTAGCAGTAGAAGTAGTTCTAGTAGTAGTAGCAGCAGCACCAGTAGTTGTAGTAGTAGCAGTAGTAGTAGTAGTGGGAGCAGCAGCCTGTAGTACTAGTTGCAACAACAGTAGTAGTTGCAACAACAGTAGTAGTTGTAGTAGTAGCAGCAGCATTAGAAGCAGCAAAAGTAGTAGTTCTTGTAGTAGCAGCAGCAGCAGCACCAGTAGTTGTAGTAGTTGCAGCAGTAGAAGTGGGAGCAGCAGCAGTAGCACGGACACCAGTGGTTGGTGTGCAGTCTACAAGTGTAAATAGTCTGGTCTGGGGCACTGACACCAGTGGTTGGTGTGCAGTCTACAAGTGTAAACAGTCTGGTCTGGGGCACTGACACCAGTGGTTGGTGTGCAGTCTACAAGTGTAAATAGTCTGGTCTGGGGCACTGACACCAGTGGTTGGTGTGCAGTCTACAAGTGTAAATAGTCTGGTCTGGGGCACTGACACCAGTGGTTGGTGTGCAGTCTACAAGTATAAATAGTCTGGTCTGGGGCACTGACACCAGTGGTTGGTGTGCAGTCTACAAGTGTAAATAGTCTGGCCTGGGGCACTGACACCAGTGGTTGATGTGCAGTCTACAAGTGTAAATAGTCTGGCCTGGGGCACTGACACCAGTGGTTGGTGTGCAGTCTACAAGTGTAAATAGTCTGGTCTGGGGCACTGACACCAGTGGTTGGTGTGCAGTCTACAAGTGTAAATAGTCTGGTCTGGGGCACTGACACAAGTGGTTGGTGTGCAGTCATGGTATGTGAGACCATTTCAAATATACAGTAAACTACGTTTATAACAAACACGCTTATAACGAACTGGCGGATATAACGAACTGGTTTTTTGGTCCCAGCCATTTGCGGTATATATGCTGTATATATGTTTATAACGAATTACGGTTATAACGAACTAAAATTAGTGGTCCCTTTTAGTTCGTTATAACCGTAGTTTACTGTATTGACCTTCAAATGTTTTGATGAAGTTATCCCTGCAACTGTAGCAGGGAATCCGAGGATAAACTGGACTTCTCAGTATTCGATGATGTCATCATGGTGATTGATGCGGCGTTAATCCATCATATAATAGTAGCAATATCTTTTCTCCAGGAGAGGAGCTTTAGCAGAAGCTGTTCTGCAAGGAAATAGATGTTATATTCTACTGACGACATATTGGTGGTGTTGAGTTCTGGTATAGGGTGTTGATAAATGCTTCATCTGACTGCATGTAGGGGGACTGTTAAACTCAGTGTCTGAAATCATTCCAGCTTTGAAAAGAGATGGCTTTGGAGAGAAGAAAGTGTTCGATTGTTTCGTGGCAGAAGAGACACAATCAACAGGTGAGTCACGTCAAGCCAACCTTGATTCACTGATGTGTTCTACAGAACACCGTGTTAACGGACGTGTAATGTGTCGACTGTAGTCCCGGTCAGCGCACCGTGTTCTAAACTCTAGTGTTTCTATATGCGACATATATGCACATGTATTCCCCAACTCACTGCACCCATCAGTATCAAGTGAAGCAAAGCACTAACGCTATATCCCAAGCATATTGTTCATAAACTCAGATTCACCGAACACCCACAACTTGACGACTGTACACTGACGACTGTTTTTGCCTCTGCTGTTTGGAACAAAATGTAACGCTATTGGTGTATGACATGGAATGTTTAGTCACAAGTACTGACTGTAATACAATGAAGATGCCAGCATGATGGTGTATGACATGGGATGTTTAGTCACAAGTACTGACTGTAATACAATGAAGATGCCAGCATGATGGTGTATGACATGGAATGTTTAGTCACAAGTACTGACTGTAATACAATGAAGATGCCAGCATGATGGTGTATGACATGGGATGTTTAGTCACAAGTACTGACTGTAATACAATGAAGATGCCAGCATGATTGTGTATGACATGGAATGTTTAGTCACAAGTACTGACTGTAATACAATGAAGATGCCAGCATGATGGTGTATGACATGGAATGTTTAGTCACAAGTACTGACTGTAATACAATGAAGATGCCAGCATGATGGTGTATGACATGGAATGTTTAGTCACAAGTACTGACTGTAATACAATGAAGATGCCAGCATGATGGTGTATGACATGGGATGTTTAGTCACAAGTACTGACTGTAATACAATGAAGATGCCAGCATGATGGTGTATGACATGGGGTGTTTAGTCACAAGTACTGACTGTAATACAATGAAGATGCCAGCATGATGGTGTATGACATGGGATGTTTATTCACAGGTACTGACTGTAATACAATGAAGATGCCAACATGATGGTGTATGACATGGGGTGTTTAGTCACAAGTACTGACTGTAATACAATGAAGATGCCAGCATGATGGTGTAGGACATGGGGTGTTTAGTCACAAGTACTGACTGTAATACAATGAAGATGCCAGTATGATGGTGTATGACATGGGATGTTTAGTCACAAGTACTGACTGTAATACAATGAAGATGCCAGCATGATGGTGTATGACATGGGGTGTTTAGTCACAAGTACTGACTGTAAAACAATGAAGATGCCAGCATGATGGTGTATGACATGGGATGTTTATTCACAGGTACTGACTGTAATACAATGAAGATGCCAACATGATGGTGTATGACATGGGGTGTTTAGTCACAAGTACTGACTGTAATACAATGAAGATGCCAGCATGATGGTGTAGGACATGGGGTGTTTAGTCACAAGTACTGACTGTAATACAATGAAGATGCCAGTATGATGGTGTATGACATGGGATGTTTAGTCACAAGTACTGACTGTAATACAATGAAGATGCCAGCATGAGGGTGCATGACATGGGATGTTTAGTCACAAGAACTGACTGTAATGCAATGATGATGCCAGCATGATGGTGTATGACATGGGGTGTTTAGTCACAAGTACTGACTGTAATACAATGAAGATGCCAGCATGAGGGTGCATGACATGGGATGTTTAGTCACAAGAACTGACTGTAATGCAATGATGATGCCAGCATGAGGGTGTATGACATGGGGTGTTTAGTCACAAGTACTGACTGTAATACAATGAAGATGCCAGTCTGATGGTGTATGACATGGAATGTTTCGTCACAAGTACTGACTGTAATACAATGAAGATGCCAGCATGATGGTGTATGACATGGGATGTTTACTCACAATTAGAGACTGTAATAGAATAAAGATGCTATCATGATGGTGTATGACATGGAATGATTAGTCACAAGTACTGACTGTAATACAATGAAGATGCCATCATGATGGTGCATGACATGGGATGTTTAGTCACAAGTATTGACTGTAATACAATACAGATGCCAGCATGATGGTGTATGACATGGAATGTTTCGTCAAAAGTACTGACTGTAATACAATGAAAATGCCAGCATGATTGTGCTTAGTATCACCAAGTTTTCGTACCTAGATTAGTTTGTGGTTTTGTGTGTGACAACTAAAATGAACAACCTCAATGGACGTAGGAAGCCCTTTCTCCGCCCTCCCATTACGTGACCATGAGGTCTGACTTCATCTCTTCCAGGCAGATCCCGGCTTGTTGGCTACCTGATGTATATGTGGTCCTTCACCACCTTGACTGGGCGCTTCCTGTACGTGGAGGACCTGTTTGTGGAAAGGGACTTCAGAAGGAAGGGGGTCGGATCAGCACTGTGGGCCTCTGCAATGAAGGTAACGACTCCCACCAGTGCAGAGTATGACGGGCTTGACTCCAGCTGCATGCATCCTGTAACTTTCATATGGCATTTAGCAATATATTAATACATAATAAACTAACTGTATGAATTAAATTGTTTCAAAACGATAACGGTTAAAAACATTACAGGGTCTTAGGGTGAGGATATGCACATCCATGGACACTGAAGTGAGGGTTGAGATATGCCTTATGTTGTGGGGATTCCGGGTCACATTAGGCCACCATTATACCTCATGGTTGTCGTGATAGCCAACTGGTCGGGCTTCGTTGAGTGTACATCATACACGATGGCAAGGCTCTTTGATTATATACATGCCTTTGTGATACATTTTCTGACTATTTCTAAATGACGCGTTAAACAACATGCACTCACTTCCCGCATCAGTAGGGCGTTTACTGAGTCCTCGGTACGTTATCTTAAACTGTGGCTAGGCATGTTTACCTGATACACAGAGCGTGTGACGTGAGGTGGATAGATAACACAAGTACATATGTAAAGAGGTCAGTTTGTAAACTATATCTGTCAGAGACGCATGAGCGAGAGACATGTTGGTTGGAGCATCGACAGACAAGGGCGGAGTGGGCAAGCGGTCAAAAGAGCCAGGCTAGCAAGTCCCAGGTGCTTAGATCATATCCTTCCAGTGACGTGGGACCAACAATGTCCACATGTCTTTTCAAAGTTGTCAATACCCCTAGTGTACAGTACATACACCCGGTGCACTCAAAATAACCCACTGGCAGATGACCAGATGGTGGAAACACGAATACTATATACACCCGAAATACAAGTGTCAAAACGTGTGGTGTCACCCTGAGCAAGTGATTTAGTTCAAATGTGCCTCTGTACCCGACATGTGAGGCGGATGCTAAAAACCCTCTAGCGCTCGAAGGCAGCTCATGTTGTACACTCCCCGGGGAGTTGAGAATGATAACTGGAATGCAAACTGATCCACTTGCCGGGGAACAAATAAAACCGCATTTGGCGACTCTTTTAACAGTTGTCCACCACAGCCGCGTAAATAGGTCAAGGCTGGTTTCCTGTCGTCGTGTTAGCGTGACCTGTTTACTATGAAATATATGCAGTGATCTAACCCTATCTGCCTGACTCTATTTGTCTGTTTCATCCTCTCTGCCACCGTTTTCACTGTTGTTTTGCAGTTAGCCCTGTCATGGGGTTGCGGATATATGCAGTGGATGGCCAAACGAGGGAACACAAGCGGTATCAACTTCTACAAACATTTAGGTGCTGTGGAAACAAACACGGATAACTTCATGACATTCACATTAGACGAAGACGCCATGACACTGGCCTGTTCAAAGATAGTATCAGAGTGAAGTGGTGAACTCTGAACACGTTGACCTCATGGGGGTCAGCTATATGTGTTTTATAGCATAATGTGGTACGAATGAGTTCATCAATTTCAAGTAGTGTTGCAATCCACAGACAGCTTACATGTCACCAGGCCAGTCGAACCTATACAGATAATGTACCAGTAGAGGGACAAGTTAGTGCCTATTCAAAAAGTAGGCTTCACCTTGTCAATATTCAAAATGGAAAGTCTTTTGTTTCAACACTACGGGTAGAGCTGTTCATAAGAAATGAAATTATATGTTTTGGCCAAGAGACTCTGTGTCTCACGACATTTCTTCTGGAACATTTGCAACATTAGTTAAATAAGGTAACAATAAAATGGTAAACAGGAATATGCAAGCAAACGACAAAGGCTTCCATACAACAGATCAGCACCATGAACATGAGGGCAATGGAAAGACATGTTGGATGTTTGTACCAATAGAATGGCGAAGTGTTATGAAATTATTTCTTCATTGGACAGGCCAACTTCTGAGCCTTGTGGCTATATTAATTCTTTTTAAAATCCTGGTCAACAGGCGGGAAACATAAAAAAACACATTCCAGTTTTTCGTTCTCCAAAAGGTTCTCTGAATATGTTGGCATGTGAGCAGTGTAAGGCAAGTTTGTCCCTTCAGTGTCGGAGGTTGTCATCTTGTACGCAAATTGGTTTTGTGATGAACACATATATTTAACTTCAGTGGAAATAAAACGTGCTTTTCAGGAAATATTTTTGCTTCCACTTTTCCTTATTTTTAGATAGGCAGAAGCTACAAATTCAGAAAAACTTTGCCTAATAGTTTTTTTCCGCATACCATTTACTCACTGCTCATAAACGTGTGTAATGATACATGCAGACGCTTTCAATGTGGCAGCTATTTTTTATGAAAGACAAGTAAAGTCAGCAATTATTTTAGAAATTATTGTTGGGTTAATACACACAAACAATCAGTTTCATGAAAAGAATGAAATAAAATTAACTCAACATAAGATGTCAACAGGCCCCAGTGTACAATACCTTCACCCTGTGCAATCAATACGTACATACACCCGAAACAGAACGTGTGGTGTCACACTGGGCAAGTGACTTAGTTCAAATGTGCCTCTGTTCACCCGGTAGGGGGTGGGTACCCGATGTGTGAGGTAGGTGTAAAAACAAGTAAAGCCACATTTGAGCAGATACTAGTGCCTGGATACCTGTGTTATATACTACTACTACTACTACTACTACTATTACTACTACTACTACTACTACTACTACTACTACTACTACTACTACTACTACGACTACTACTACTACTAATAATAATAATTATAATAATAATAATAATAATAATAATAATAATAATAATAATAATAATAATAAAAAACAAACCAAAAATCATGGCAAATATGCGGATCTCGCTTTCAAATTGTCACCTTGCATCCCAAGTACCAAGTTGTCCGACCCCTCATTGTTCTTGGTGCCTTAGGTTTGGTACCTCCCAATCTGTTGACTGACATTGTTAGAGTACCTGGGTCTGCCTCCAGGAATACAGCCCTTCTGACAATCTGGGTAATGCAGAAGGCTGCAGTTTTGGGGAGTCTTCTGGGTGGGTTTGACTAGGCAGCGCTTCCTGGGAGAAGTCCCAACCAAGCGAAGTGCAATATCAAATCGGCCCAGACATAGTTTTTCAAGGAGAGGCTATCTGAAAGACCACTGCACCGAGTTTATGTGCAGTTTGTTGAGAAATTCGGCAACCCTGCAGAGTCCTTCACTTGGATGAGGTCGGCTGGCCTGAAAAGGGAAACAGAAGGCTTTACGCTTGCTGTTCGAAACCGTCAATGTGTGATTTTGCATCAAAATGTAAATGTGAAATGTAGATTATGTAATGAATGTAATGAGACTACCCAACACATTGTCAGTGGATGCCCAGCTTTGGCACAAACACACTGTCTTAAGCGACATGATGGAATGGTTCGATCATTTCATTACCATCATCTCCATGCTAGTGTTTTGACACAGAGGTCCATCCATGGTACGACCTGGAATATGTAGAGGGCGTCATGGAAAATGATCAAAAAATGCTTTGGAATAGTCCCGTATACAGCCTTAGACGTATCCAGGCCAACAAACCTGATCTTGTCCTTTTTGATAAATCCAATGAAATCATTTATATTATTGAATTTTCTGTCCCTTTTGACACAAATGTGATTGACAAGATTCAGCAAAAGCTTGACAAATATGCAGGCCTCGCTTTCGAAATGTCACGATTGCATCCCAAGTGCCAAGTTGTTCGACTCCCCATCGTTCTCGGTGCCTTAGGATTGGTACCTCCCAATCTGGGCAAGGGCCCTGAGCTGATGATGATTCTAACCAGCCTGACTGGCTTTGCTTATAGCCAGAAGCCAAATTGACTAGTCTCTTTACTCCACTTGTCTCGTTCCTTCAGTCAAATTGGAGGCGGTGGGGTAGGTTAGTGGTGAAAGCGTTCGCTCGTCACGCCGAAGAACCGGGTTCCATTC
The DNA here is from genome assembly GCF_023055435.1 of Haliotis rufescens. Taxonomy (NCBI): domain Eukaryota; kingdom Metazoa; phylum Mollusca; class Gastropoda; order Lepetellida; family Haliotidae; genus Haliotis; species Haliotis rufescens. Next base: position 7,846,883 of record NW_025964383.1, read on the forward strand.
CCGAAAAAGGTCCAGTGTGTGAAGCCCATTTCTGGTGTCCCCCGCCGTGACATTGCTGGAATATTGCTAAAAGCGGCGTAAAACCACACTCACTCACTCAGTCAAACTGACAACTCCAGAGGTATAAAAGCAAAGGTGTCTGTCGTAGTCATCAGATACACCCTCATTGTCAGCTTCCTGTATAAGAGAAATACAGCAACAACACATTTATGAACACAAAGATTCACGGGATGAACACGGGATACGAACCTGCAACCTCTTGATGTGCAGTCCTTCACGCTCCCACCTGTGCTACGGAGACCTGTTGTCGCAAGTGTCAATTTCCTGGTCACCATTAGCTGTGTTTTTTTGTACATTTTAAGGCTAACATTGCACCAAGTTCGTTGTAAGTCCTAGTGGTGTTTAGGTGGTGTTTAGGCTGTGAGCTTATTTCATGTGTTTAGACCCTAAACGTCTTTAGATAGAACACACCAAATGTGTATTCCGTTCATGACTGAAACACTTTACTAAACATGTCTTCTATGTGTTTACATTCAAAATACATTTTTACATCGTACATGAGTCAAATTCACAAACCCACTCGTCAAATTGACTTGTCCTTTTCTCGAATTGTCTGTGGGATCGACAACGTCATAAAGTATAACGCATCACTTCACCTTGGACAGGCTGCTGAAATTCCATGACGGTCGCCCACTCACATCCCAGTTAGGATGACGGCTGTTGAACTTATCTAGTCAGTTCTCTTTGACGGTGTGTCTCTCTGTATCCTGTTACCAGGTATGGGTTTGTCAATGTATTTGTTAGAAAACATTTATCAGACGTATGACCAAATCATGTTTTTTTTTCAATAATAATACTTACCCATTTTATATGAAGTATAGCTACTTTTCGTCGTCAGTAAATATTCAAAGTCGACCCCATCATTCAATTTGATTAAGTCCAAATACTTGCTGAAAGGGAGAAAACCCTTACAGAGCAATGGGATGCCGTCACAGGAGGTGTATAATTCGTGTTTCCAAGCATCACGAGCTTCCCTAGTCAATTTGCGTTACTTTGACATATGCTATTTTCATAGCCCTCTGACTTGCATTTATTAAACGAAGCCGGTAAAACATTCTTTTGTGATGTTGGTGGTGGATCGACAAGAGCGGGGATCATATGAACATCATGATATTTGTATGGTTTTGGTTTCATAAAATATATTTCACTGCCATGGTGCAGGGCTACCTAAAGGGCAACACAAATGAAGGCTGACTCTTTACAGTTTTATCCATTTCAATGCAATGGTGTAGGGTACCTCAGAGTCACTGTATCAGAAAGTCACCGGCCAAATTGTGAAATATGAGTCAACAAACACAAGTCAATAATAATATATTTCACTAAAAAATAACAACCACCTAGACATGCCAGGTTCAAAACCTTCTGATATGTCCTCATAAAATAACAGAGTCTGGATGAGACTTCGTGATTGAGCAACAACCACGCAATCATCGAAGTCACAGAACTGACCAGCAGACCCACTTTAATCACGTCTTTCAATCCGGTTGCCTGGATCTGATGTTTGTATGTATATAGATACGGCCCCTCCTCGATGACAGCGGGACATCCAATCATCTTTTATCCAGTCATCATCTCATCACCGCCATCATCATTCGAAGCAACAGCAGCACGAACTAAGGAAGCAATACCAAGTGTCGGATTTCAAGTACCGGTTTGAAACAAAGCATGGCAACCAGTTGTGATAGCACCCTGTTTGGATGGGGAATCGGTTATGAGTTGAGATAGCGCAGTGCAAGTGGAACCGAGAAAGGAATATTTCGATATGTTGGCGTTTGTACAAAGAGTTTAAGATCACTCACGTTGTAATGATACACAAAGAAATTTCTGTCAATATTATACACGAATCGGTGACTAAAGCGTCACATCGATGTTTGCCAGTTATGGAAAAGGACGAATGATAACGAAATGTCTCATTTTCAAGTATGGCCGAGTTTAAAGTTAGGGTTGCTCGCGTCGATGATTGCGATGAAATACTGCGACTTATTAAGGTGAGATAGTTGTAGGTCAGAGATGAAGACATTCTGCGACTTATTAAGGGGAAATAGTTGAAGGTGGTATAATACATGCTGCGACATATGGCGGGACATCGAGTTGCAGGCGAAGGGCGATGAAATACTGTGATTTATAAGGGGAGAGAGTTGTTATGTGGTAGGCGATTTTATACTGCGACTTTAAGACCGTAAAGGTGGACATGGTCAGATTGGGCTGTAGAAGGTGGACATGATCAGATGGGACTGGAGAAGGTGGACATGGTGAGATGGGACTGGAGAAGTTGGACATGATCAGATGGAACTGGAGCAGGTGGACAAGGTCAGATTGGACTGGTGAAGGTGGACATGATCAGATGGAACTGGAGGAGGTGGACATGGTCAGATTGGACTGGAGAAGGTGGACATGATCAGATGGGACTGGAGAAGGTGGACATGATCAGATGGGACTGGAGAAGGTGGACATGGTCAGATGGGACTGGAGAAGGTGGACATGATCAGATGGGACTGGAGAAGGTGGACATGGTCAGATGGGACTGGAGAAGGTGGACATGGTCAGATTGGACTGGAGAAGGTGGACATGGTCAGATGGAACTGGAGGAGGTGGACATGGTCAGATTGGACTGGAGAAGTTGGACATGATCAGATGGGACTGGAGAAGGTGGACATGATCAGATGGGACTGGAGAAACTGGACATGGTCAGATGGGACTGGCGAAGGTGGACATGATCAGATGGGACTGGAGAAGGTGGACATGATCAGATGGGACTGGAGAAGGTGGACATGATCAGATAGGACTGGAGAAGGTGGACATGATCAGATGGGACTGGAGAAGGTGGACATGGTCAGATGGAACTGGAGGAGGTGGACATGGTCAGATGGGACTGGAGAAGTTGTACATGATCAGATGGGACTGGAGAAGGTGGACATGATCAGATGGGACTGGAGAAGGTGGACATGATCAGATGGGACTGGAGAAGGTCGACATGATCAGATAGGACTGGAGAAGGTGGACATGATCAGATGGGACTGGAGAAGGTGGACATGGTCAGATGGGACTGGGGAAGGTATACATGATCAGATGGGACTGGAAAAGGTGGACATGATCAGATGGGACTGGAGAAGGTAGACATGATCAGATAGGACTGGAGAAGGTGGACATGGTCAGATGGGACTGGAAAAGGTGGACATGATCAGATTGGACTGGAGAAGGTGGACATGGTCAGATGAGACTGGAGGAGGTGGACATGGTCAGATGGGACTGGAGAAGGTGGACATGATCAGATGGGACTGGAGAAGGTGGACATGGTCAGATGGGACTGGAGAAGGTCGACATGGTCAGATGGGACTGGAGAAGGTGGACATGATCAGATGGGACTGGAGAAACTGGACATGGTCAGATTGGACTGGAGAAGTTGGACATGATCAGATGGGACTGGAGAAGGTGGACATGATCAGATGGGACTGGAGAAGGTGGACATGGTCAGATGGGACTGGAGAAGGTGGACATGATCAGATGGGACTGGAGAAGGTGGACATGATCAGATGGGACTGGAGAAGGTGGACATCGTCAGATGGGAGTGGAGAAGGTGGATATGATCAGATTGGACTGGAGAAGGTGGACATGATCAGATGGAGCTGGAGGAGGTGGACATGGTCAGATTGGACTGGTGAAGGTGGACATGATCAGATGGAACTGGAGGAGGTGGACATGGTCAGATTGGACTGGAGAAGGTGGACATGATCAGATGGGACTGGAGAAGGTGGGCATGGCCAGATGGAACTGGAGGAGGTGGACATGGTCAGATTGGACTGGAGAAGGTGGACATGATCAGATGGGACTGGAGAAGGTGGACATGATCAGATGGAACTGGTGAAGGTGGACATGATCAGATGGAACTGGAGGAGGTGGACATGATCAGATTGGACTGGTGAAGGTGGACATGATCAGATGGAACTGGAGGCGGTGGACATGATCAGATTGGACTGGCGAAGGTGGACATGATCAAATGGGACTGGTGAAGGTGGACATGATCAGATGGAACTGGAGGAGGTGGACATGGTCAGAATGGACTGGAGAAGGTGGACATGGTCAGATTGGACTGGATAAGGTGGACATGATCAGATGGGACTGGAGAAGGTGGACATGATTAGATGGGACTGGATAAGGTGGACATGATCAGATTGAACTGGAGGAGGTAGAGGTGGTCAGATTGGACTGGAGAAGTTGGACATGATCAGCTTGGACTGGAGAAGGTGGACATGATCAGATGGGACTGGAGAAGGTGGACATGATCAGATGGGACTGAAGAAGGTGGACATGATCAGATGGGACTGGAGGACATGATCAGATGGGACTGGAGAAGGTGGACATGATCAGATGGGACTGGCGAAGGTGGACATGATCAGATGGAACTGGAGAAGTTGGACATGATCAGATGGGACTGGAGAAGGTGGACATGGTCAGATGGGACTGGCGAAGGTGGACATGATCAGATGGGAGTGGAGAAGGTGGACATGATCAGATGGAACTCGAGGAGGTGGACATGATCAGATGGGACTGGAGAAGGTGGACATGATCAGATGGAACTGGAGAAGGTGGACATGGTCAGATGGAACTGGAGAAGTTGGACATGATCAGATTGGACTGGCGAAGGTGGACATGATCAGATGGGACTGGCGAAGGTGGACATGATCAGATGGGACTGGCGAAGGTGGACATGATCAGATGGGACTGGAGGAGGTGGACATGGTCAGATTGGACTGGAGATGGTGGACATGATCAGATGGGACTGGAGAAGGTGGACATGATCAGATGGGACTGGAGAAGGTGGACATGGTCAGATGGGACTGGCGAAGGTGGACATGATCAGATGGGACTGGAGGAGGTGGAAATGGTCAGATTGGACTGGAGATGGTGGACATGATCAGATGGGACTGGAGAAGGTGGACATGATCAGATGGGACTGGAGAAGGTGGACATGGTCAGATGGGACTGGAGAAGGTGGACATGATCAGATGGGACTGGAGACGGTGGACATGGTCACATGGGACTGGAGGAGGTGGACATGGTGAGATGGGACTGGAGAAGGTGGACATGATCAGATTGGACTGGAGAAGGTGGACATGATCAGATGGGACTGGAGAATGTGGACATGGTCAGATGGGAGTGGAGAAGGTGGACATGATCGGATGGGACTGGAGAAGGTGGACATGATCAGATGAGACTGGAGAAGGTGGACATGGTCAGATGGGACTGGAGAAGGTGGACATGGTCAGATGGAACTGGAGGAGGTGGACATGGTCAGATTGGACTGGAGAAGGTGGACATGATCAGATGGGACTGGAGAAGGTGGACATGATCAGATGGAAGTGGTGAAGGTGGACATGATCAGATGGAACTGGAGGAGGTGGACAAGGTCAGACAAGGTGTGTATAAGTATAACTTATATATATTTAACAAACTATATGGAATGGAACTTCTGTATTGCTTATCGAGGGGTGCCTGAAAGGTTCTGAGACTAACTACGAATGATGTACACTCCGCCATTAACAGCATGTATTACGTACAACAGTTTCCATGCTTACAGGCTGTATTAGAGCGAAATACACAACAGGCAGCACATTTCTGCAGACATCAATAGTAGGTATTCTCTGTTGCTGAACACAATTTGCTACAACACTGTCATCAAGTATCTTAAACTGAAAGGGCCATACAAAACACAGCTGCACGTATTGTTACAAGAACTTCAAAATGGACTCCTGCTACTCCTTCTCTGATGTCGCTATATTGGTTGCCCCTCAAAGTGAGAATAGATTTTAAACTACTGACATAAGCCTTTAAATGCTTCGAGGAATCAGCCCCTTGGTATCTGATGGAAGTTTTTCCTTAATACTAGCCATCCAGGTCTCTCCGTTCTGAAAGTGAACACCTGCTGCAAGTGACAGAAACTGCTTGAAGACCTTTGGTCACAGATCCCCTCGCCTTGACTTTATCCGTGCTGTAAGCACAACTTACTTCAACGTGTAAGCCATGAGCATGATTTCAGTGAATGGAATCTGTCGCATTATAAATGAACTAGGCATATCAAACATAACGGCCGTTTTCCCGAGGCAAGGGAGTTAACCTACTATACTAATCCAGTTTCCACCCTTGACGAACGAGGTTGAAATTTCTGGGCTGGAGTGTAGTGCCACCAGTAGCTCTTACGAGTCATGTCCCTTCTATGTCCCTCCTATTGACCAATCATATTCCATCGCTCACATTGTGGTGCCCAGTCAAGACGAGCTGATCGATGATCAAGGTCTAGTTTGTAACAACATGTGTCTTACCTTGCAAAGTGCATGAAATCAGGTGTGCACCTTCATTAATGACATGAAAAGATATGGAAAATATCTGTCGACGCCTAGTTGACGGTACTCATCTTTTGCAAATCCGTCAGTCGACAGAAATCTGCACGTTAAACTCCATGTAGCTTACGAACCGGATGTCGATTTCGTTACGCGATTGTGATTGGAGTATGCATAGACTTGTTAGTCCAGCCAAAATGTAACCAAAACATTCCAGCCTAGTTCGACAAGGGTGGAAACTGGATTTTTAGAATAGCTTAACTTCCTTGCCTCGGGAAGATGGGTTCCAAGGCTTCCGATTCCTGATCAGAAACACTCCAGGTTCATCACTCTTGTGAGGTTTTACATAGATTCAAAACACTCCAAGCTGATTTTGTGGAGGGATTTGTAACCTTACATGAATGAGTCTTGGGTTCTCCTCTGTCATTCAATGAAACATTTAGCGTCTGTTCCAACAGCCAGCAACGTGATGTCTTCTGGGATTCCAAAGGAATCCAACTGGTGGAATACCTCCTAAGTGGTCGGACCATTAATGGCCAATATTATGCTCATCTGGCTAAACGTCTTGAAAAAACTCACTAAAGATGTGGTGTTGCCCTAAGACATGCAGTGCCCCTGTGATCAAGTCTGTTGTCTCCATTCCTGCAGGGCATGAGTTTTCCACCACTTCCCAAACTCGAAGAAAGAATCGCCTAGCAAGCATTATGCAAATTTTAGGATGATGACGTCATATCTGCTGTGGTGTAAGTTTTACACAACCAGGAGTCATCTACAACAGTGAGAACCAGGCACTCCATTATCGTTGGAAGAAGTGGGTGGACCTCGAGAGGGGATTAGGTTGAAAAATAATTAGCAACTAAGTACATCCATTGTTCGGCCCAGAACGTTTTACTCACCGCTCGTAGCATTGCCCCACCTGTGACTCAAAGACATCTTAAACTGATTGGCCCGGTAGGGGTGGTATATGCCCTCTTCTTGGTTTGTGTAATTGTCCCCCAAGTGATCCATAGCTACATTCAATATCAGAGTAATGTATACATCTGCTGTATTTGCCCTCAATATATGAGTATGGAAGTCAATATCGTGTATGAAGCTCACTGAAGTATCGTTGTGTTACGTTACAGGGCTTGGCGGAGTTTGAGAAGAAGCTGCACCTTTTGCGGACTGATACAGAGAGTAAGTTGACATCTGGATTAACTGCGTCATATAAAGAAATTATTACACAAGAAACACTGAAGACAATATTGTCAAAAGTGGAATCCTTTTTGGTCTTTACCAGTATCTGGGCTGTTGATGTTCACACAAAACTAATGTCATCAAAACTGTTACCACAAGATATAATGGTTGATAAGCACAAATAAGCAATGACTTTAACGCTGAGAAAGCATTACATGTATATATGCACATACACTGTAACTTGGGACATAGCAGAAGTAGGGGATATCGAAAATTATATCTGACTTTCTTCAGAAATGGCATACATAAGTGACCTATTTTGTATTGTTACTTGGGGCCAACGGAAAGCCCCTATACGCACCTTTCACTGCGCGTGCATCTTGTGACGGTCCTTTGCACATGTAAAATATGCATTTAGGATTTTTGCTCTTGTATTGGAACCTTTATTAAGATCAGTGTGAATCTAGCTTGCCGAAGAGGCTTGATGACAGCACGGTTACAGCACGCACCTGATCATCGTTTGGTGTCCAATATCTGATGCTAGGTATGCTTCAGATTGGTAGAAGTCAGCATATTGTACACTTAATGTGTTCCCAGTCTGTGATTAGCAGACACATTTCTACGTTGAACCAGGGCTGTAGAGCTGCAGCAGTCCTCCAGGGTCGTTTCATCAGGATCCGTCTCGCCAACACCATCTCATTTCATCTGGATCTGTGTTGGATCTGTGTTGGATCTGGATCTCGATGACCACGCGTAACCCCACTTTGACCGATCTCCTCAATGTGGCTGATGCCAGTAAGGGGAATAGCCGATGGTCATGTGTCCTCTGTCGAATCCAGATTGAGTCTTGGTCTCCTTGCACGGCGTACTCGTGTTTGGAAATGTGCCATAGAACGTTAGCAGACGTCAGTGTCTGTCCATCAGTATGGCGTTGATGATATGGTCTTGGTACCAGAATGATGGACAGAACGCCATTACACAGCATAGAGAAATGACTGCTAAGTGTAGCATAAAGTGTATAAACTACACAGTACAGACATACGACAGCACTGTTCCATATGTACACATACTATGTTATGCGTGTACATGTTATGCGTGTACATGTTATGCGTGTACATGTTACATGTTATGCGTCTACATGTTATGTTGCTACATGTTATATGGCTACATATTATGCGTCTACATGTTATATGGCTACATATTATGCGTCTACATGTTATGCGTCTACATGTTATGCGTCTACATGTTATGTGTCTACATGTTATGTGGCTACATGTTATGTGTCTACATGTTATGCGTCTACATGTTATGTGTCTACATGTTATGCGCCTACATGTTATGTGTCTACATGTTATGCGTCTACATGTTATGTGGCTACATGTTATGTGTCTACATGTTATGCGTCTACATGTTATGTGGCTACATACTTTGCGTCTACATGTTATGTGGCTACATGTTATGTGTCTACATGTTATGTGTCTGCATGTTATGTGTATGCATGTTATGCGTCTACATGTTATGCGTCTACATGTTATCTGTCTACATGTTATGTGTCTACATGTTATGTGGCTACATGTTATGCACCTACATATTATGCGTCTACATGTTATGCGTCGACATGTTATGCGTCGACATGTCATGTGTCTACATGTTATGTGGCTACATGTTATGCGTCTAAATGTTATGCGTCTACATGTTATGTGGCTACATGTTATGTGGCTACATGTAATGCGTCTACATGTTTTGTGGCTACATGTCATGTGTCTACATGTTATGTTGCTACATGTTATGCGTCTAAATGTTATGCGTCTACATGTTATGTGGCTACATGTTATGTGGCTACATGTAATGCGTCTACATGTTTTGTGGCTACATGTTATGCGTCTACATGTTATGTGTCTGCATGTTATGCGTCTACATGTTATGCGCCTACATGGTATGTGTCTTCATGTTATGCGCCTACATGTTATGTGTCTACATGGTATGCGGCTACATGTTATGATCCTACATGTTATGTGTCTACATGTTATGCGTCTACATGTTATGTGTCTACATGTTATGCGTCTACATGTTATGTGGCTACATGTTATGTGTCTACATGTTATGTGTCTACATGTTATGTGGCTACATGTTATGTGGCTACATGTTATGCGTCTATATGTTACGTGGCTACATGTTTTGCGTCTACATGTTATGCACCTACATGTTATGTGTCTACATGTTATGTGTCTACATGTTATGTGGCTACATGTTATGTGTCTACATGTTATGTGTCTACATGTTATGCGTCTACATGTTATGCGTCTACATGTTATGTGGCTACATGTTATGTGTCTACATGTTATGTGGCTACATGTTTTGCGACTACATGTTATGTGTCTACATGTTATGTGTCTACATGTTATGCGTCTACATGTTATGTGTCTACATGTTATGTGTCTACATGTTATGCGCCTACATGTTATCTGTCTACATGTTATGTGTCTACATGTTATGTGGCTAAATGTTTTGCGTCTACATGTTATGCATCTACATATTATGCGTCTACATGTTATGCGTCTACATGTTATGTGTCTACATGTTATGTGGCTACATGTTATGCGTCTAAATGTTATGCGTCTACATGTTATGTGTCTACATGTTATGTGGCTACATGTTATGTGTCTACATGGTATGCGGCTACATGTTATGCGGCTACATGTTATGTAGCTACATGTTATGTGGCCATGTTATGTGTCTACATGTTATGCGTCTATATGTTATGTGTCTGCATGTTATGTGTCTGCATGTTATGTGTCTACATGTTATGCGGCTACTTGTTATGTGTCTACATGTTATGTGTCTACATGTTATGCGGCTACATGTTATGTGGCTACATGTTATGTGGCTATGTTATGTGTCTACATGTTATGTGTCTACATGTGATGTGGCTACATGTTATGCGCCTACATGTTATGCGCCTACATGTTATGTGTCTACATGTTATGCGTCTACATGTTATGTGGCTACATGTTATGTGGCTACATGTTATGCGTCTACATGTTATGTGTCTACATGTTTTGCATCTACATGTTATGTGGCTACATGTTATGTGGCTACATGTTATGCGCCTACATGTTATGTGTCTACATGTTTTGTGGCTACATGTTATGTGGCTACATGCTATGCGCCTACATGTTATGTGTCTACATGTTTTGTGGCTACATGTAATGCGTCTCCCTGTGCGTCTACAGTGTTTAGTAAGACACGGCTGGACCATAGTGTTTAGTAAGACACAGCTGGACCACAGTGTTTAGTAAGACAAAGCTAGACCACAGTGTTTAGTAAGACACAGCTGGACCACAGTGTTTAGTAAGACACAGTCTGACCACAGTGTTTAGTAAGACAAAGCTGGATCACAGTGTTTAGAAAGACACAGCTGGATCACAGTGTTTAGTAAGATACAGCTGGACCACAGTGTTTAGTAAGACACAACTGGACCACAGTGTTTAGTAAGACACAGCTGGACCACAGTGTTTAGTAAGATACAGCTGGACCACAGTGTTTAGTAAGACACAGCTGGACCACAGTGTTTAGTAAGACACAGCTGGACCACAGTGTTTGGTGATATAAAACTGGACCACAGTGTTTAGTAAGACACAGCTGGACCACAGTGTTTAGTAAGATACAGCTGGACCACAGTGTTTAGTAAGACACAGCTGGACAACAGTGTTTAGTAAGACACAGCTGGACAACAGTGTTTAGTAAGACACAGCTGGACCACAGTGTTTGGTGATATAAAACTGGACCACAGTGTTTAGTAAGACACAGCTGAACCACAGTGTTTAGTAAGACACAGCTGGACCACAGTGTTTAGTGATATAAAACTGGACCACAGTGTTTAGTAAGCCGCAGCTGGACCACAGTGTTTAGTAAGACACACCTGGAAGGGTGTGTAAACTGCTGTCATCGACCTTTAATGGAAAGAGAAGCTTCATGTACTATTTCTTAATACAAATTACTCAATGTCTCTGTTTATAAGACCACTGCACGACATTTAATAAACACTGCTACGTATCTGAGTATTTAAACAAGCTTACAGTAAACAAATTAGTCATGTTAGGTTGCTCAAGGAGTATATTTATACGAACAAAACAGGTCATGCAAAAGTGCATTTACATATAAGTAACTTTACATGGTGTACAAATTTGGCCATGTGAACGGCCACGCTATTTACTCAGCGTGTAAAATGACGGCATCTGATCCAAATATAGCTGTGTATTGCACCATGTCTAAATGGCCCAATGATTGGGATATGTGTCCCATCTAAAGCCCCTTCACAGTTACACCCAGGTATTTCCGATACCTTTAATCAACGCCTTTAGGTCAGCATCTTCGGGGAACTTAATGTGAGGGGGACCCATTTTATCCGCAAGTGCAGTGCACACATTGCTCGTACACATTTCCACACCGTTGACTTCCCTACTCCAAATAGGTTCCCCACAGTTGGGCACTCAGCACACTATGCCAACCAATAGATTGCTATGGCAACCTGTGGTCCAGCGCAAGTGGTTTTCGGATGACAGTTGACTATGCTGGTACAGCCGTAGTGAGTTATTGACACATGAATTAAATGTTTCCCTTGTCATTCTAATATTCATCACACTGACTATCGGTGAAAGTTTCTTTCACAATTTCATTCCCCCTCTGTCGTGATCTAGACCTTGTTCAAACGCCCCGTTCCTGTGTTAGTCCTGAACTTAAACCAGCACATAGGAAATAGGAGAAACGTCTTCTGGGCCTTGATACTGCCAGTCGTGCCATTACGACAGACCAAGAAGAAATGGTCGATTCTCTTGTTTTAAGGGGAGCAAAACGTGGAGTTGCACACGACACTAATAAAACATGTGAACGCAAAATATCTATACTTTTACATACATAAATAGATTTACTCCACATTCAAATATACTCCTGTGTATGTCTTTCCATGTGAACAGGGTATAAGATATGTATAAACGGGTATTAATGCATCATATCTGTACATATTCTACTTTTCATTCAGACACTTAAAGGTGTGGACAAAACGTTGCAACAAAATCACCTTGTTATTCAGACGAATCCTTGTCCAGTCGAACTGCATGTACTCCACCTGTATGTACTCGATACCACAGCGTGGTTTATCCAGCACAACAGTAACTGTTAACTACTTTGTGGCGATATCTCCATTCTCACATGTTGATGGTACGGTTAATTAAATGCATATGGTTTACATATACCTATATCTGAGAATGGAGACTGGATACATATACATGTATATTGTATGAATATATTTACTGTGTTTTCAAGTCTTGGTTATATCCTACAGCTTTTATTAGACTCACTGAACCCGCATGCACATGGACTTTGAACATCCTGTCTAGCATCCAGATAGTGTCTATCAATGATCATATGTCTGCTTTTGTGGTGATCAAGTGTGCGAAAAGATGAACCTTTCTATTACAGCTTTGAAAAGGAACGGCTTTGGTGAGGATAAAGTGTTCCACTGTTTTGTTGCTGAAGCGAGGGACCACAAAGGAACAGGTCAGTGATTACAAGACATGACCTGATGTGGTATCTCCAGTTGGTGTGGTGTGCACAATATCAGATAGCAGATTGTTCAGAACGCTGTCGGAACCAAAGTATATCAACTCGGCTAATGATCTCTGTCAGACTGCATCACACACTCCCATCAGTTTTACAACGTCCTTTATTTGCGTTTTACAATTTCACCACCTTGACTAAAATTAACTCTGCAATTTGCTCATATATAAATTATTATTTGGAATTATGTTGCATGTTCAAACATGTTTCCTTTATTTGCGTATTTTGATAATTGACCCTGCTGTTTCAGACAGACCCCTGCTTGTAGGCTACCTGTTGTATGTGTGGTGTTTCTTCTCACTGTCTGGGCGTGTGTTGTACGTGGAGGATCTCTATGTTGATGAAGACTACAGGAGGAAGGGCGTTGGGTCAGCACTGTGGGCCTGTGCAATGAAGGTGCGGACACAACCTCATTCCTCACCCGTTTGCTTTCCTTCTCCAGTAGAATACGTCCCCATCAGCCAGGCTTGTCTTATGAGGTGACGAAATAGATCCGTTGGTCAGGCTCGATACCTGGTTTATTCCTTGGCATCGTATCTGACTACGTGGGACTTTGCTCATAATACCAATCATTGGTTTATCTGGTCCAGTCCCCGGAATATTTACAAGCCACCACCACATTGCTTAACTATTGCTGGGTGTCACTGGCGTTAAACAACAAATAGACAAAGTTACTTGCTCTCAAATAATTGTTTGTCCAAGACATTTGTAGTAATACGATTTTATAGTTCCTATTGGTTGTTGTTAAAGTGTTAATTTTGAAGGAACGCATAACGATCTTTCAGGAGTATAATTGCAGTAGTGCACAATATAACGTCATATACAGCATGTTCAGTGAGTTAAGCGAACCTGTAGTCTACTGTCTACTGTCTACTCTACATGGACGTGTAACGTTCCTGATTCTTTGTAAAAATATGTAACACTCGAACGGGTCACAGCGCTTGTCATGTTTCCCTATACCGTGTGCACCTTGCAGGTCGCCTTGGACAAGCGCAGTGCACAGATGCAGTGGTGTGTGACCGGCTGGAATACATCCGCCATTAACTTCTACAAAACGTTAGGATCAGAGAATCTGGGGAAGAACGAGGAATATATCTCATTTATGCTGAACAAAGACTCTATGAAATCTGCATATTCCAGGATATCACGCGACTGACCTCGTCAGTGTTGGAGGTATACTTGCGAGGCCCTGTGTCCCAGGGGCCACTGGTCGTCATTTGTGTCTTGATTATCATATTTGGTTTTGTCAAGCAATCAGGTCAAGCAATCGCTCATCACACAGAAAGCCCGGGTTCGATTCCCAACATGGGTACAATGTCTGACACAAGCAGGTGAATCAGGACTACAGTACACCGACACAATCAGGTGACCCAGGGCCATATTACACTGACACAATCAGGTGACCCAGGGCCACATTACAATGAGACAATCAGGTCAATCAGGGCCACAGTGCACTGACACAATAAGGTGAATCAGGGCTAGAGTACACTGGCACAATCAGGTGAATCAGGATCACATTACACTGGCACAATCAGGTGACCCAGGGTAACAGTTCACTGACACAAACAGGTGAATCAGGGTCACAGTACACTGACACAATCAGGTGAATCATGGCTACATTACACTGACACATTCAGGTGACTCGGGGCCACACTACACTGACACAATCGGGTGAACCAGGGTCAAACTACACTGACACAATCAGGTGACTCGGGGACACAGTACGCTGACACAATCAGGTGAATCAGGGCCATGGTACACTGACACAATCGGGTGAATCAGAGCCACTGTACACTGACACAATCAGGTGAATCAGAGCCACTGTACACTGACACAATCAGGCGACTCAAGGCCACGGTACGCTGACACAATCAGTTGAATCAGGACGACGGTACACTGACACAATCAGGTGAATTAGAGCCTAAGTACACTGACACAATCAGGTGAATCAGAGCCACAGTACACTGACACAATCAGGTGAATCAGGGCCACGGTACACTGACACAATCGGGTGAATCAGAGCCACAGTACACCTCGGCATCTAGGGGTCAAATCCGAATCTGTTAAAGAAGACAGTTAATTATTATCGTGCTCATCTTTGAGAGTATATCAGCAGTGTCGGAAATAACATATCATCCTTACAGTGTTCCCTACCACACTTTTCTGTCACAAAATCGAATTATTAAATACCATGTCATTCATGCCTACTCGCGAGTTCGACGTCTGACGTCTGACGCCTGGAGCCGTTATCAGTTCGACGGCATATCGGCTCATTCCACACCACTCGGTATCTTGTAGATTACGGAATGGGACGAGTGTGCCAAATGGCATAGGGATCATTCGTAAGTGTCACGAGACACCATGCCTACCCGTAACCTTCGTAAGTGTCCGTCACCTCTTGACATAATCAGAGCAGATAATTAAACAAACACTACTGTGGGTATTCTAAGTGTTTTTCACACACAGCATGACACATGAGAATAGAGAAACAAAATGTTCAGTGAACTTTGTAACATTTCTGTACACACGTCACATGTACCCTGGTACATTCTATGTCCGCTTCAATCACTTTCATCCCATTTCTTCACTGACATCAAATGTGACAATGTGGCGGCACAACTGCAATACTTTCAGCACAACACTATTCATGTGGGGATTTAAAACAATTATATTACAGAGTAGAAAACAACATTTTTAGTTAACCTTGTTACATTCTTGTACATAACAAACAACACATAGACAGGTAACTTCTATGTCCGCCTCAGTCAATACAATCACATTACTTTTGACAGTTTAAATAAATATGTCACACTTACAAGTTTACACAATTTCATGTTTATTTTATTTCCTATGTGAGGGCGTTATAAATAAGTGACTTCTTGGAGTCAGTCATGGTGATGTCCACCCCGCTGACCACCTTCATGTTGACTGTGAAGTCATCTGGCAGCCCAACAGTAAACATGGGGAGAAGAGACTCCCTCCACTCAACATCCACCTTGGCCAAAACAATCTTCCTGTGGAGATCGATGAAGGCGAGTCTCCCCCTCCCCACATCCAGCACAACGCCATAGTGGAGGGTGGCCTGTGTGCCGGGTCTGGAAGACATTGTGTCACTGTAACACTTCCCCCACTCCCCCGGCTGACACACCCTGGTACAGATACTCCCCCGGTGTGTGTTACAGCTCCCTACAACGACACACCAGGAGCGGCGCTGTTCATAAACATACCACTCACTGTCCACCTGGCTCTCCTCCCCCACACCCATCTCCAGGACAGGCCAGCACTCACCACCCTCCACACCCACCCTGGAGTGGGTCTCCCAGTATCGTGGTGTGTGCGGGGCAGGGGTGACATTAGAGGGGGGTGGAGTAAGGGGGATGGGGGTGGAACTACAGGTGCCGAAGTATCTCTGTAACCTGCCGCTGTCTCTGTGTCGTGTGGTGCGCCGCGAGGTGACCAGCTCACCGTCTGTAGTTACGTGGCAGTAGTCTGTGTTGGCTCGAGCAGCGTCCAGTTGTAGTTTAGGACCTGGAAATATACATTTTTTTTTACAGTTTACCAAATTTCCTGACTTCAGATAACAAATTGGTCATTTTATTGTGAACCTCGTTTCAATGTTTACAAAACACCACACTGAACGATCGGCTGCCATGTTCGTCTGTCTGTGAATTTCAACATTACAATGCCATAAATAGTAACAATAACGCTGTGAAATTATTTGAGGAGGTATTCAAAATGTTTTTCATACATTTTTGTGTGCATTTATAAACAAATGAATGCTGTTTTAAATACTTTTTCACAAAGTTGTAGTTGAGCTGGTTTGTTTCAGCAATCAGAAATAGATGACAACAGCCTAAATACACAAGTGTTTTCACATTATTTCACGATAAAACTATCATCATGGCAATTCTAAACTCTTCTTGTACAATTTTGTAAACAATAAGATGGAAAAACCTGTTTGACGATATTTTTACACTTGATTGTTCAACAGACACAGTGTGAACAGGTAACTTCTACGTCCGCTTCAGTCACTGGCCACAGTTTCAGCACACTCGCTGGACGGGAGGATGTCGCGTTATGTGTTGTGACTGGGACACGATGTAGATTATCGTCACGATTATTAAAGATGTTGTCAAAGATATTATTTAATACATTCTCAGTATTAAATACACCCACTTCTAAAACTGTTCCCACAGACGTAAACATAAAATAACTAAATAATATATGATAACAACGATCTACATTGTGGTAACACCTATATTATCCTGAGGATAGACAAGTCAACAATGCTAAATGTTAACTGACTAACTTGCCGTTGTGTTGTTATTTCTTTCACCAATCACCCGACCCTGAGTTTCACAGAGTTGAACAGATTTAGAAGTTGGAGAACAATAATGACAGTAATTCAGTATATAGATCTAGGCAAGTAGTATAGGTAATGGGGGTTCTGGACCACTTCCACTGGAGCAGGATTCATATACCTATACTGCTACTACAGAGGGAATTTTTTATGCCAAAATGATTATGCAATTTAATGATAGTCATGAGATTAAGTTAAATTGGCTCTAGCTCACCAATACCTGGGGCCAATGATACAAATTTTTATAGGTAATAGGGGTTCTGGACCACTTCCACTGGAGCCAGATTTATTACCTATACTGCTACTACAGGGGGATTTTTTATGCCAAAATGATTATGTGATTTAACGATAGTCATGAGATGTATTAAACGAAACATCAATATTAATTAATAATGAATAAAATTTACTATAGCCCACGAGGATATTGGAAAGGTATAGGAGCAATAAAAAAATTAGCCACCGCGGCTAAGGTATCTAAAGATGTGGCCAAGGATTGGTTAAAGAAACAAGCGATGTGGCAGATATATTTACCGGCACCGCATTATATACCGAGGAAGAAGTTTGATATTTTTACGACGAATGAAGTTCATCAGGCTGACCTCTTGTTTCTTCCCCACGATAAGGCAAAACGTATAAATACGCTTTAACCGTAGTGGATGTGGCTAGTCGATACAAAGAGGCTGAGCCATTAACATCGAAAGAATCAACAGAGGTAGAGGTACAGAGTCGCATATATAAACGCGGACCGCTAAAATGGCCTAAACTATTTCAAGTAGATTCCGGTCGCGAGTTTATGGGATCGGTAACTAAACTGTTAACAAAGCACGATGTCGAAATCGTCCGTGGTGAAAGAGAGGCCCACCGTAGTCAAGCTATCGTCGAAAGATTTAACCGGACATTAGCGGAACGTTTGTTTGGCTATCAGTATGGGATAGAAATGAAATCCGAGTGATTGAGATCAACCGAATGGGTGACACAATTATCAGCCGTTGTATCAGCGCTGAATAATGAAGTAACGAGATTAATAGGGAAGAAACCATCCGATGCTATTGAAATGAAATCCGTGACTTCCGAATCTTCAGCACCGAGGAGAGGCAAAGAACGAAAACTTCCGGATAGAGTAAGGGTAAGATATTTATACCAGGCCGGTGAACTCGAAGGAGGCCTACGTCGCGCAACCGATCCCATATGGTCCCTTAAGACGTATAACATTAGTCGATTGGTTACGAAAGAAGGAGAGCCTATTCTTTATTATCTTCAAGATGGACTGGGTAGGGCATTTGTACGAGAAGAGTTGTTCATAGTTCCCGACGGTACGGTATTACCATCATAACCATAAGCATAGGTAGTTACACCATCATTATCAATCCATCTCTTTGTATCTAAGGGGGATAATGATGTCTTGTTCATTCTTAATCCATATATCCTATGATTGTAACTTCTTAAAGAGTTCATCTCGTGTTTGAACGTTCTACCGTTGAATAATGATTCTTTATACTGTTCGTGTTTGATATGCTTTTTTACAACATACTTCTTAACACCCTTAGCTTTTCTTATGTCACCATTATCGGACTTCTTTATAGAATACATCTTAGGTCTTAATCCCACATACTCCGCTATAGGGGTCCCAGCACATTCATCCTTCATCTTACTTAACACCTTTTTATTTACAACGCTGTGCAGTGGATTATCTTTTGGGTAATCGCTCGTGTCGTACATATCTATTTTTTCTGCCATATCTTTATACACATCCTCGGTTTGTATTTCCATCAACAAAGAATCTGTGTCGGTATATAACACCTCACATCTATCGCCGTATTGCTTCTTAAGTTCGTTGTAATAAAAGTCATACATTAAGTGTTTTGACAAGTCGAGAATACTCATACCGACGTACACCGGTCTGTTGAATTTTATATTACTCTTCTGCATATGCAACGCGGCTAAGTCGTTATCGAATATCTTGCTTCTGTTAAAAGCCGGACTGGCTATAAGTTTCCTGAGTCTTTCTTCCTCATTAGATCTGACTAATTTAACATCAACACGCTTCCTTAGATTCTCCATAGTTTTACCAAATACTGAGTTATTCATGAGCTTATACAGATTCTTTTCGAAATCGCTGGTAGCTATCTTTCTTAAATCTGTGTTCAACCTTATATAGGGCTCCATCCAAGGGCTTTGATCAAACTTTAGAACTCTGTGTATTTACTTAAGTTTCATACCTAACGATAGATACAACTGGAGATTTCTGTAGTGAACTATATATTTTTTCTTATCCATCAAATTTGGTACGAGTTTTTCTACGTTAGCTAACCTACTATTACCCATCAAGGAGCGTTGATATTCCGACATCCAATCTTTATTAACCATTAATCTTTCGGGAGCTAGCAGATAACTGTTATGATATCTTTATGTAACGAACTTGGATATTCCAAGTCAACTTCTAGTATGTACCCTTTATTCGCATCATTATTATGGATATTATGGATATCATTCACATCGATATCATCGACCCACTCAAAACCACCCGTGGGTAAAGGTTGACTCATAGCCCATCCATACAAATTGTTAGCGTCGAGATATAATATATGAGTGTCGGGTTTACTCTGATCGTATCCTTCCACTAATTTATTATTAGCCTTAGAATACCTTTTCGCTGCCATCGATATACCACCTCTTAATCCTTTCTCAATAAACAACTGAGTCTGTACGGAGTCTATGAATCTAAGCCCATTACTTTGCTTTGTTCTAGATTTCCCATCCTTGTCCCTATAATGTATAGGTTTAGTCAACGAGAACGATATGTATTTTTCCATACTGTTAGGAATGCTCGTTAAACCGCCGTCGGTCTTTGAGATAGCTTGCATAATGAGATGTGAATCGTATCCCCTAAGGTTATGAAACACAACGGGGATGGGTATTGTTTGAGAATTCATTTTTAGTTTCAAGTTACACTCGTTATGAGCGGCCCCCCGATAATTACCCGTGACGTGACAATGATCTCTTACGGAATCCCCATCCAGGGGTTTATTACAAACGTGACAAATCGTTGACTTCTTATGAGCCCTCCAATCATCCCTCGTCAAACGCATGGGTATCTTACACGATAAATTTTCCCTGATTATTCTCTCTTCATTTTGTAGATATTCTAGGAACTTTCCCGCTGCATCGGGACCTCTGTAAATCACGGGCGGGTTTGTTTTCCCATCATACCTTACAACTATATATCCAAACCCACAAGGAATATGTTCTTGAGTTTTGTAGGTAAAACTACTATCTTGATTATTATGGTTGGTATTATCTATGGGTTTGATAAGCGCTTCGAAGTCGGCGTAAATTACGTACGGTACTGGCATTTGATTACAATAATATTCAAATTTTAATATATTTTTTCCCTCTTTAGGCATATCGATCCTGATAGCATTCTGTCCAACACCTCTACAGTCTTCTTTATGCGCTTCTAATAGATCTTGTCTGCTGTACCCATGTAGGCATCTTTTGAAGAAATATTTCTTTTCTTTATGTTTTGTTTGATCGCATAGTAGCCTGTTTAAACTCTTTATCCACGTATAATGATATTTACCATCTTTTTCGATCAGAAATGAATTGATTCTGGGAATATGTTCCGGAGCGGAGCTTATCCTGTGTACAACAATTCCTTTAGAATGTCCGAAAACATTTATAGCTAAATTATTTTGCTTTTCCACCTTATCAATTTGTGATATTGGTGTAGGTTCGTCTATACCATCGAAGTTGAGTCCATCGTTTTGGGGATAGCTAGAAGGTCTATCCGGATGCTTGTCTACGGGGAACAATGCAGATCTTATCATCATTCTTAAACAGTCATCGGATTTATTTTTTACGTTAATTATGGCTTTTTTCTTCTTATAATACGTGGGTAAATCTATATAAGATCCACCTTTGAAGGGCATATAATTCGCTATATCTAAATATAAACTATCGATTTTATCCACACCCCAACCCGAACCTCTATTAGTCCAGCGTTCTTAAGTTTCCTGTATCCTCTGAATTGATGTATCTAATGATGCGTTTATAGTATCGGATTCGGTTATAACTTCTTGATTGCTTTGGAAATATGGTTCGGTATATTCGGTGCTATCGTCTGTGTTACTTTTACTCAATGTCATTTTAATTGTCAGCTGGTATTTTATACTATGTAGATCATCTAATTCCTCCTTAATTTTACTCGATATGATGGGCTTAATATCGTTAACATCCATGCTGGAATTAATATCCATCTTCCAACCTCTTAGATATTTACCAACGCCGGCAGATATGGGTACAAATATTAATTCTTGTTGTTTATTCTCAACATCATTATCAATATCACATTATTAGGTTGAATATCATCATTATCATTAGGTTGATTATTATCTAGTAAAGCGATCAATTCAGCTCTTCTCATTCGAGAATAACCTCTCAGCCCACTGTTTCTCGCTCGAACTTTGAGTTCTCTAACAGTCTGGGGTTTGTTGTATTCCAAACCGAGTAAATCAATCAATTCAGCTTTTCTCATACGAGAATATCCACGCAGTCCACTTTGCTTTGCCATAGCTTTTAATTCTCTGACAAAAACCATTGTGGTTGAATGGTATATGCAAAATGAGACAAATGTCTAATTGGTTGTTTTCATATATCTAAATACGTATTCTCCCCAAACTATTCCTCTCATTGATGTAATCTCTCTTCCTAGCATAAATAATCTGGTTCCTGACCCTATCAGCACCGTGTTTCTTGCATAAACAATAACGACCTTTGACCCCTATCCCGCATTCAGAACACTTATAGTTTATGTGTCCGCGCCTGATGTAATAATTGTGTATACCGCAGTAAATTTCATCAACACAGCGTCGATTACATAGAGTAGTCTTACCCATGAGTGTAAACTTGCAGTTATTCATGGTATATACATCTATCATATCATTTGTCTAAATGCAAATCACATCTACACTAGGCGAGATATTGATTAGGCTATTTATAGATCATGGTTTATGCATAGCCACAGCTGTCACTGCGTATTCATGGTATAGCTGAAAATCAATAGAGAAGTCAATCCAATAATAATAAATGTGACCTCTCGGTTCTTTTGTTCCTCTGACGGTGTATAAAACTGACTCATTGTTGCACTTGGTATTGGGTCTAGTTTTTTCCCAAAAACAAGGAAGTATTCGTGCATGGCATATTCGACATCCTTAAACTTTGAATTGAATGTCCTTCCTTAATCAGTTGTTCATGAATAAAGTCTAATCTCTTCATTCTCTGCTGTGTATATTGTAACTGGGCTGCTTGGTATTGTTCTAAAGCTTCGTTATGTCGTTTACGCTCCTCTTCAACTTCTTTAGCGTTTGATTCCCTCATACTGGAAAATAAATAATTACTCCCCGAAAAAGCTAGAGCATTAACAACAGCTCCACCGACCATCATCGCAATTGTTGCCATGTTTATATGAATATAATATATTCAAATGTTTAATAATATAAAATATTCAAATGTTTAATTACTTCATTATGTCTTCCGGGATAAGTCCTTGTTTGATGAGCATATCCTTCGTTGCCATAGCCAATCCAATATCAAGAACCATCATTCCGATGTCAAATCCATTAAAATCTAGCTTGGGAGGTGTGACTTTAGTAATCATTTTAGCCATACGGGCATAGCCAATGGCCAAGCCGGTGACCACCGCTGAATGATACGTCGCGTTTAGCAACATTTTACCGTCTGTAACTGGAGTAGTCATGCTTCTTATAGCATTATATGCGGGCTAACCTCTAATTGAACTTGTTGTTGCGGCGGGGGTGATGTTTTCTCTTCTCCGGTCTTATAAAAGAACCATACAGCCGCTATACCAGCAACACCTACTAGTGCCCATGTTTTAATCGGATTAATATTTGAATTATTTATTAATTTCGCTTTGCGCGCCAGCCCTCCCTTTCTTCCTGCAGGTATTTTTGGGGGGTTCTTGGTAACTCTGGGTTTTAGTATTTTCTCATTCACATGTGGTGCATTCACATTCTCGTTCACTTGTTGTTGTGTGTTCACTTGTTGTTCCACAATCTGTTGTTCCTCGTTCACAATCTGTTGTGGTGTCACCTGTTGAGTCTCCATTATTATTAAGTGGGCATGTATGTTTAAATTGACAATACCTAGCCGTTATTAAAGCTGTGGTGAACGGAGCTAAGAACATTCCGAATCTATGATAAAACTCACAGCTCACTGAGCTTATAGCGTGTTCGATGAATGGGTCTTTCTCTAGAGATTCGCATAAATACAGGCGATGTTCTGCCGGGATGGGGAGAAACGTACTAGCTACGGCTGTGTATAGTTGTAATATAGAAGACCCTATCGTTCTAGTCATGGTAGCTCCCAGTCTAGACTCAAAACGCGCGTACAGTTTTTTAATCTCTTCGTCGGTCATGTTATCAATTTTTTCGATGGTATAATTTTCTCCCAAATATTGAGAACATTTTCCACCGGCTACTAAAGCGGCGAGTCTTTCTCTATGTTTATCTAAAGATTTATCTGCAACTTGTTGATCAACATCATCTTCTTTGAGCATTTGTTCGATGAGTTCGTCACATTCCATAATGTAATACCTAAGGAGATATTTAAGGCTAACATAATATAATATAGCATATCCAATATATCCCGTAATAATGAACTGTTGCGAAAGAATGAGGATTTCGAACCACATTTTATGTCATATTAACCACTTATGTTCAATTTATCATATTTTTTTGCTATATTTACTACATTTTGCTATAATTTTGCTATATTTGCTACATTTTGCTACATTTTGTGCTACATTTTGCTAAGCAATTGCATAAGCAGCTGGTTGATCGGTTTTTAATACGAGTTTACAGTGCTTCGTTGCCGCTAACTGTTTTCTGACTTTATCTCGTTCACCCTTGGTATAAATGACATCATTTTCGCGTAAACATTCCTCGAATGAATCTCGGTCTTTGCAATGAAAGAGTGCTACCCATTTGGTCTGCTCTCTGAGATCTTTCAGGACAGAGTTGTATTTTTGAGTAAGTACCCAAACGCTATGCTGAGTATGCTGTCCGGAGAATGCTAAATACGAAAGCATATCTTTCTTTTTTGTTAGTTCTTTACTCGCGGGGCAATCGTCTATTACGAAAAGGGTCGATTCTCCTTTGTATTTCTCGTGACATAGTCGGAGGCAGTCTTGTAAACGATCGCTCGGATCGACTCTGTGTACCCCGTCGTCATTCATTACCCAATCTCTAGATAAGTATGTTTTATTAACGCTTATAGTCGGGCACAGAATAATAATATGGTCGAAAACGTCCCGATAATGACTTTCTAAAATATCTAGAATAAAGGCTGTTTTTCCGCAGCCCGTTTGCCCGCATATGATACCGCAGTGCGAGCCTTTAGGTAAAAGATTATCAATAGATTGCTTGCAGGAATCTCCCATTCTGTATATTAAGTTGCGCATCCATAATCACGTACAAATATATGTTCAATTTACCAGCCGCTTCCTGGAGCTTCGTTATCTGTATGGTGACACCCTCGCTAGCATTTTCTATTCTCCTCCCACTGCCGTGTAATTGGTCATCGTCCGTTGTTTGCATGTCGAGCCATAGCGCGTACTTCGTGGTGAGGTATTCACCCATCGATACACTCCCGAGAGACAGATCTTTCACGACCGCGTTAACTTCCGGAGAACGTTTTATAGAAGGAAGTTTTTTAATCTTATCCCACTGGTGATACGCTAGCATTCCTTGGCTATATAGTTGATTAGGAACGCCTTCGATAGTCAATTCTACTTTTGTAATCTTGGGATTGTAGAACTTCTCGGTATTTCTTTTAAACGCATCGGAGGGGTCCTTGAACAACATTAAAATACCCTTCAACGACCTCGTGGGGACGTTTATATTGATATTCCACATCGTATCTTTTTTGTCCCTCGTGATCTTTCGATGTCTCAGCACGCGATCGTACAAAATGGCTAAACTTCCGGTATACTGGCTACGAATTTGTCTGGCTAATTCGGGATCCGTTATCATATCGTACTCCAGCGAGATATTGTCAATAGAATAGCTAGCACCTCCATCAGCAGCTCTGATTACTCTACCGTAGTCATTAAAAGTGAGTTCATATTCTAACCTATCGCCTAGGGATGCTTGATAAAAGGGCATGTGGGAATCTAGTAATTCAAAGTCTAGGGGAATATAGAATCTGTTACCTCATGCGTCGGCAATGGCCTTATCTTTTTCGTTGGTATCAACACCATTTTCAGCGCCCACGCGCAGTCTCAATGTGTTCTTATTACAAATACCTTGGTACTGTAAGTTTTCCCGCTCTTTATCCGTTCTCCATAGATCCATGTAACAGTAGTATACATCACTATCGTCGATACTCAAAACCTCATTACCGCTAATTTTAATGGCTATTTTCTTAACGATAGCACGACCTATGTTTGGAAAGGGGTCCCTGTTAACGTCTGTAGAAGTCAAACTAATCGTAAATGCTAGTCGGACAGTTCCCGGAACTAACACATCGTGTGCGCCGAGATTAGGAAAGCGAACCAGGAGCGTTTGATTCTGATCTATGGTACTAGGGTTATTAGTTTTAGTTACAGACTGACGAATTGCTTTGACCCCTAATGGATCTCGAAGTCTACGTTGTGGGTTGAACTTGCGTCCGTATTGCGAAGACATTGTTTATATTGAAATTATGTACCCTATGTTTAATATAAAAATGGCTAATTTTGAACATAATGACTTTGATCTAAGTAACTTTGATGACTTTGATAACCCAAACGAAGAGGGTACTGATGAAACCAACTTTGGTGGCACAAATCTCAACGATGAACTTTTACAATCGTCCGTCAATGATTATTACGATGCCTTAAAAGAAGATACCCCAATAGGCCGTGACTATTCAAAGTTTACAATAGATAGTAAAGGAATATTGCGACTGCGTGGCGCTCCGGATATTGATCTTATACATTCTAGTACTCGTAAGCCCCTAGCCTTGTCTACGATAGCCACTAAACACGGCATCAGCACTGTTCGTGATAAATTAGGTTTTGTGGACTACCGACGACTTTCCGCGAAGACTACTAAGGTTCTTAGGACTGTGCGGGAAGAACTCGGTAACACAGATAATTTGGAAGAAGCCTCTAACATGGCCTCAGACGGACTCGGAGAAATCTTAGATACCTATTACGATAATTCCACGTTACAGGTACCATATTCGGAGTTCAGTATGAGGGAATTACGAGGTCTTGACAAGGCAATGCGAACAATGCGGCGAGAACTCATCAATAATATAGCCAAGATATCCGAAATTGACAAGCATATAGCTAAAGAGAAAACAAAACTCGAACAGGCGGGTGATGAGTTCAGTAGACGCCGCGTAGCAGAAAGATTGCGTAACTTAGAAGACGAAAGATCGGCCCGCCTCGAAGCAGCTTCCACTAATAGAGAGGCACTTTGTTCGCAAATCAGTTGAATTCGAGAAACTATCGATCAAGTCCTCAACGATGACACTACACTGGCCGATAAAATTAAAACATTGTTCAGAGAACAGGGAATAACAATTGCCAGTATTTTAACCGCGTTGGGATTTATTATATCGACTTTGACTCTCGTTAACAGGTGGCAGTACAGGTGGTGGTACACCGCCTAACGATAAAAATGGTATAAAAGAGTGGATAAAAAAGCATTTAAAAGCATTAGGTTCAGCACTGGGAAAGCTAGCTGATAAAGCCGCGGCCGCACTTCCCGGTATAATAAGGAGTGTTGTTTCCTGGCTATTGAATTTATTAGCTAAGACCACCAATTGGCTTAGTCAAAACTTGTGGGGGCTGATCGTAGCAATCGCCGGGCTGTTGTACGTATTCGCTAAGAACTATTTAACCACCAAATCATGAGTAAACCAACCGAGACTCCACCCACTACAAGCGCTGTTTTTTCATCGATATGTTGTTGATTTTTAGCCTCAACATGCGGTGGCACTTGTGCGATAGTAGATGGTTGAGCTTTAAAAGATGTTTTAGTAGATAACTGCGGCTTGACTATTCCCTTTTCGCCCGTGATCGTTTGCGTTATTAATTCGACGTTAATATCTGAATTTATACCTGGTTTTTGTTGATCGGTAGCGATAACAATTTTATTATTATAACCTATCACTTCACCGATCTTAAGTTCCATATTACTCGGAGACATGTATAGTCCCGGCATATAAATGTAGTCCACTTTGGATTGAGCGTACTCTCATGCATCTTGAAAACGCTTTATAGACGATGGTATGTCAACTGGTGAATTAATGGCGTCCTCCACGTTTGCGACAAACTGTTTTTGTGCATCGAACGCCGTCCCAGTACCGATAATGGACGTTCGTGTTTGCGATTGCGCTCCGAGAATTGCCCATACATAAGTTCTTATCGATTCATTAACTCTTTCAAATCCTGGGTTAGTAAAATTATTTTCCGTTTTATCATTAAGAAATTCATTCCAAGCGTCTGTTGTATCGTTTGGATGCACAAACTTTGTGATAATATAAGGAATGCCACTCTCAAAGTTCATACGATCTGCTCTAAACTGTTTACTCGAGAGAGCAAAGCCAGAAGGGATCACACCCTCTTTAATTAAATAATCGCTTTTATCTTTAATAGTTCTTTGTCCATTGTACGGAATACCTAGACCATGGCTAGGTCCTTTAATGCGCCAATCTTTACTCGTAGAAACATTAAATTCATTACAAATACGTTCGAAGGCCCTGTTATTATAATGATTATTTGCGTGATTCCATGCTGGATCCATCGGTAATGGAGCACTAATTTCTTTAAGTATACGTCTAATCTGATAGTACACGTGAAATAATATAACAGACTTATATAGTTTAAATCCCGGGGCATTAACAGATACGCCACATCCCGTTGTGGCACACCATACGGCAAAGTTTAACTGATTCTGCCAAAATTGCATCGGACGGTTAAACCAATCGTCCACCATTTTATCGTTAGTTGCCGTGAAACTGTATTTTTCAAAGATATCGTTGAATTTAACGGTAAACTCAGCACCGGAGGCAGTTACTATAATCGATTGATTAGTAATGTGAGTCGATTTCATATTTAAGTTATGATATAGTATCATTGTATAATTAATATGTATGTTACACTCCCTGGAATAACAAATGGTCAGTCTATTGAACTGCTTCGTACTATCGATAACTCGGATGGACAACTCGAAGTAGCTCTATGCGATGTAACGTATTACCCACGGTGGACCAATATAAATGCTATAAAAAGAAATAATAATATGAGTATACCAGGTGAAAACAATGGTATTGACAGAGCCATTATTATACCTGATGGGTATTACAGCGTATGCTCACTCAATGATGAAATTTTTAAGTCTAATGGAATTAGTATCACACAAAATGAGGCGACTGGGACAGTGAAAATAGACACTGGAGAAAAAGGTGTAATTATTTACGAGGACTTAGCAATTACACTTGGACTTGGACAGTCAGCATTATTACCACCCAAAAAAACAGTGACTGTATATGCATTACCCGATTTAGTTCCCTATAAAGAGTTGTGTATCCATCTTGATCAGATCAGTACGACGGATAATATTCAACAAGAAAGTCCTTCAACTCTACTCAGATGTGTTCCAGTGAAAAATGAAAAATATAATAGCGGTAGAACGGAATCTTTCTCAACATTACAATATAAAAAATTAAAGCGGGGAATTATTTCAGACCTTACAATTTCTATATTAGATGTAAAACACCAACCTGTACATATAGGATACTTAAGTGTAACACTCCATATTATAAATAATGGTTGATTCCATAGTTAAGTTATGATATAGTATCATTGTATATTTGATATGTATGTTACACTCCTGGGAATAACAAATGGTCAGTCTATTGAACTGCTTCGTACTATCGATAACTCGGATGGACAACTCGAAGTCGCTCTATGCGACGTAACGTATTACCCGAGGTGGACCAATATAAATGTTGCAAAAAATAATAATAGGATAATTATATTAACTTCATATGGTACTAGCAAATCCATTACTATACCTGATGGGTATTACAGCGTAAGCTCACTCAGTGATGAAATTTTAAAGCCTAATGGAGCTAGTCTCACACAAAATGAGGCAACTGGGACAGTGAAATGGAACCATGCAAATATAATTGTATTGGACCAATCAGGTAGAGAGGAATTTAGTCGCTTAATTGGCACACATCCTGATGTTAAATTACCCGATTTAGTTCCCTATAAAGAGTTGTTCATCCATCTTGATCAAATAAGCACGACGGATAATATTCAACTAGAAAGTCCTTCAACTCTGCTCAGAAGTGTTCCAGTGAAAAATGAAAAATACAATAGCGGCAGAACGGAATCTTTCTCGTCATTACAATATAAAAAATTGAAGCGTGGTATTATTTCAGACCTCAAAATTTCTGTATTAGATGTAAAACATCAACCTGTACATATAGGATACTTAAGTGTAACACTCCATATTAAAAATAATGGTTGATGCATCAGGCCCTGGAACACTAAGACAATGTAATACAATTGCGCTTTCCGATCTCGGAGACACAGAAGGATTTGATAAACCCGGTTACAATGGTAAGTTATACGCTTTACACTTACACGATTATGTATACAAGCAGAAAGAAGTCACATTCACGGGTAATCTAGAAGATTTAAGCGATGTCGACGTTAGTAGACTAATTAAAAACACTTCGTATAATATTACTCGCAACGACGATAATAAATGGGCTATGGTTGAAGCAAACATCGAGTGGCTACTGAATATCGTCATTACCCCACCTTATGTGATGATAGGTAAGGGACATAATTTAACTAAGATAATAAATAGTGGCATCGTACTCGCGGCTTATATCCCGTCAAAACGAAAAAGTGTGTTAGTTACCCCCCTGCCAGAAAACCCAGGTCATATTTTATATAGTCGTCCGGCCTTAAAAAATGTTACTTTAAATTTGATTACTGAATTCGAAGATATTTAAGTTAACTTGAGTGCAATACCTAATATTTCTACTCTTATTATTGAAGTCTTGTTCGGAGATGCACCGGTAGATGCCTTCGAAATATTACAAGGTCTATCGATTAAATGGCTCAAGAAACACGAGCGTCAACGTTGCAGTATTATTCATATCGGAGCATCGCCCGTTGCAACCCTCGAGGGGGTCCAAATTATTAAAAGTGACAGCATTTCTCTTACTAAGATATTCTTGCCGTATAATATACATTTGATAAGATTGATGTATAGTCTCAAAACATTTAAGCAAGACCAATTAAAGACTATTATATGATCGTTATATACACTATGAGTTTATATCCGGCGCTCGGTGAAGCATTTGAAAAGATGGAAACTGTTGATGGATTTCGATTACATCAAATAAGCGACATAAAACATCGAATAGGGAAGGATAGGGAGTTGAGACTTGGATTGTATAAAAAGTATCGCAGAGCCGTGAATGCTCTGGACGGAGTTGACACCGCTCTTGTAGTATCTGGCATGGGACTCGGTGTAGCGGGTATCGGTTTACTATCAACTATAATCGCCGCGCCTATCGTGCTCGGCATGGAAATAACCGCTGGAGTCTCGGGACTGGCAGGAATAGCGATAAAAATCATTTCTCGTGGGTTACAAAAGAAAGCATTAAAACACGATAGTATTCGGATACTCGCCGAAGCAAAGTTGAACAGCATTGAGGATCATATTTCGACAGCAATGGCCGATTGTAAGATATCCGAGGATGAGTTTCGTTTAGTGCTGTCGGAACTCACCAAATACAACGAAATGAAGCAGGAGATTCGATCAAAATCTCGTAAGATCAGTGGTATTAGCGAAGACGAGAAAAAAAAGTTCATAGAACAGGGGAGGCAACAAGCGCGTCAATTATTCCGTGCCAAAACCAAAGAACTGGTTGGAGATTAAAAATAGATTGTTTACTATCGTTTGATCACATTTAGACAAATGCTTACATAAATATATAATAATGGAAAAAACTATTAAATGGAAAGAATTACCACAAGGTTTTTATTATATCAGTGATGTCAAACCAACCAAATACGGTTATCAATTGTTTCTTATCAATTTACAAAAAGAGTGTAGTTATATAGTCTGGGCTCCTAGTAAAATGAACGAAGAACTTAATAAAAATGTTGAATATCGCTTTATCGATAAAAATAATAAAGAATATTTTTATTACCATTTAGACTCATCTAAAGCAATGATTGGCCCCAGGTATTGGTGAACTAGAGTCAAACTCATGACTATCATTGAATCACATAATCATTTTGGCATAAAAAATCCACCTGTAGTAGCAGTATAGGTAATAAATCTGGCTCCAGTGGAAGTGGTCCAGAACCCCTATTACCTATAAAAAATTGTATCATTGGCCCATAGGTATTGGTGAGCTAGAGCCAATTTAACTTAATCTCATGACTATCATTAAATCGCATAATCATTTTGGCATAAATAATTCCCTCTGTAGTAGCAGTATAGGTATATGAATCCTGCTCCAGTGGAAGTGGTCCAGAACCCCCATTACCTATACTACTAGGCAGCGAATTCCAACTCTTTTGATTTGCATTCAACATCAAAATTTTAACCCATTTACCAGAACTAAAATTCAGAAATCAGTAATCAGAATTGTTTTCTAATGTTGAACACCGACGCCGCTTTTCTCAATATTCCGGTAATATCACGACGGAGAATACCAGAAATGGGCCTTACACATTTCAGCCATGTGGGAATTCGAACGCGGGTCTTCAGCGTGATGATCGGACGCTTTAACCACAAGCCTGCCACCGTCCCAATATTGCTGCCATAGCAACAGATACGGCCTTCATCATCAGTATCATACACATATGTACACTTACGATAAGCATGTACATCACCATACATGGGTTTATTAATACTTATAAACCTTTACAATTATTGTCAGACAAGTGTTGTGGCGGCGTTAAAAGTGACAATACAATGATATTGAAATCCGCATTAGAATTTCGGATTTACGCATAATATATGCCATTAGCACTGACACAAAGTATAATAATGTGTTCAAAAAGGATGAAATGCAATATTACAACCAATATGTCAAATTATGTTTTACTCAGAAACAGACTGCCTCCGTGATCCAATGGTAGAGCGTCCATGCGGGGAGTTAAAGGTCCGGGGTTCGATACCCGGCCGCATCATACCAAAAGACGTTCAAAGATGGTTGGTTGTTTGGTTTGTTGTTTTACGCCGCACTCAGCAATATCCCAGCTATATGACGGCGGTCTGTAAATAATCGAGTATGGACCAGACAATCCAGTTATTTATATCATGAGCATCGATCCATGCAATTGGGATCGACGACATGCATCATCCAAGTCAGCGAGCCTGACCACTCGATCCTATTAGTCGCCTTTTACGACAAGCATAGTCGCCTTTTACGGCAAGATGGTAGTAAAAGATTGAATCAGTATACTGTGGGGTAATCATGTTAAACTGCGGCACGGTAGTTAGCACTTTTATATCGGTATTAGTCCAGATTTGTACAAGCAGCCACAAACGCACCTCTTACGACAAGCATAGTCGCCTTTTATGACAAGCATAGTCGCCTTTTACGGCAAGATGATAGTAAAAGATGGAATCAGTATACTGTGGGGTACTCATGTTAAACTGCGGCACGGTAGTTAGCACTTTTATATCGGTATTAGTCTAGATTTGTACAAGCAGCCACAAACGCGCGCGCGCACACGTACATGCACGTCGCTCTATAAGAGCAATAACTTTGAACGTTAAACCTCATTTCACCTCACAGCATTCAGAAACAGTATTGAAGATGAATGTTAACGGATAAACGTACACGATTAACTGAACGTGTTTTACAATAATAATGTTTCTCAGTCTCATTAACCTCCTCGACAAGGTGAACTGATCAACTGAAATCTACAATGTCATAGTTCTTACGTGAATTTGTGAATCGACTTGTTTGTTACAGTTTGTTGTAGTTTAACGTTTTCAATACATATCTGGTGGCTTAAGTTTGTTTCCCGACAAGGGTACACGATACACCTGGAGTATTGCTCCCTCCCTCACTCACTCACTCACTCACTCTTTACAAGTGGGATACAATCATCGAATGCATGGCTTGTTCTCCGTCTCTTTAAGTAGTGTTCCAGCTCCACACAGCCAGACACCAGTAGTGGACAGCAAGGATCCATGACGTCAGTGCGTGATCACACACTATCATTCAGGTTGAGTTTCATTGAAGTGTTTTTTTACTACTGATGCGACTGCCTGGCAGAGCGGACTGCTATCGCTATGATTCAAATGTACTTACACATGAAGTATGTGACACCGCTGTCCCCGTTGACGATGTGCAGTGTGCTAGAAAAGCCTGCAAAAGTATAGATTACAATGTAACACACAACTTTGGCGCATTTGCTTCTGAAGAAATGTGAATATGGTTTGTTTCCCAGTTGACCTGCACAGTTAGAAGATTGTGAGGTGTGTTTTTTTAAAACGGTATTTCAGTTATATCATGGAGTGTCAGCTTTGTGTGAATTGTTGCGCTTCAGAGGACTGGGTCAACCGTGTCCCGCACAGTGGTTAAGCACCCTAACACAAGTGAAACACACAGTGGTTAAGCACCCTCACATAAGTGAAACACACAATGGTGAAGCACCCTCACACAAATGAAACACACAGCTTAGTCATGTTGTAGTTTCATAATTTACATTTCAACCAACACACATAGCTGATATCGTGTTGTCGTCATGCATGTGTCAAAACACTCCGTGCAGTGCTCATCTGATACAGCCACGTGTAAGTAGAACAGTTTATCACGAACCTCGACGACTGAAGGATGTACCCCCTCAGTCCCACTCAGACCAAAGGTCCAAATCATCGTGCTCTTTTCTTTGTTTTTATAATAAATTA
The DNA here is from genome assembly GCF_023055435.1 of Haliotis rufescens. Lineage (NCBI taxonomy): Eukaryota > Metazoa > Mollusca > Gastropoda > Lepetellida > Haliotidae > Haliotis > Haliotis rufescens. The sequence continues at coordinate 7,881,406 of NW_025964383.1, forward strand.
AATCAACATGCTGAAGACGTTCAAGATATGAACAACATGCAACAGATAAAGTAATTATCTAATCACAGATCCTTAATCCTTTGGGCTAAATATCAAACACGAACTGAACAGCTATATAAAATGTGTTTCCTTCTACTGCACAAGCGACGTGACCAAGTGGAGACGTCATTCTTCACAGATATTTGCCAAGTATATGACGGGTTGTGTTTTATTGCCCCGCATTTCTCAATTCGTAAGGATTTTCGCATTGTCTGATATTGAATGGGTAATAAACAACGTTATAAGATTTTGTTTCTTTTCACGTATCCCTACTTGTCGGAATCCGAATTCCTTAAGTTTAAGGCTGACACTTTTACGTGTGTATGGAACATACTTCCGATATAAAAAAATACCACAAGTTTCTGCATTAACGAAATATGTCCTGCCATTACACAATCCCGTCCCCATTTCATAATGTGACTCACATAAAAGACTGTAACAAGAGAATAGAAAGAAGAATTGATTGACCTCTGAGTAATCTGTTTGTGGTAGTTTAGGTATAGTGTTAGTCTTACACAATCTAAGCAAATGAATGACCTATCTACTATACATAATTGATATTGTAGCACTCTAGATGGAACTGGTGGCATCTTCTATACTGATAGTCACTGGAATAAAGTTTTGACTTTGGTCTAAAATCAGTTGTCCTGCACGAACCTCGCAAGAAGATTTCACGTGGTACTGTCTCAGCGGAGATGCATGCTCGAATTGTGAGCTGAAACAAAGGTGTTAAGAGATTGTTTTTAGCGTAAGCTGTTTCATTTTATAGGATGGACAATTTCAACTTAGAGATTGACTTACTTTTACTGAATGCAACTGAAGATTCAGCGACAGATCATTAGTATGTGATATGACGTTTTTGTTTGTTGTTTAACTCCACACTTAGCAATATTCCGACTATATGGCGGCGGCATGTACATAATCGTATCAGGGCCATTTCCGATGATTGATTTATGTGCAACCCCCCACGCCGTCGGGGAATAATGACACGCTATCAACAAGCCTAATGACCTGATCCATCTTTTCGCCTGTTTACAATCAGCATTGGTTCTGGGGACATATTCAGACCCGGAACCTCATTGGGTTATTGAACGTACTTTGGTGACAGCTTCATAAACGTCTTGTGATGTCAGCTGTGCAGGCTGGAGTTCCTGTGATCCAGATACAGTAGAGTCGCATTCCTTGATTCCTGTTGGAAGACAAACAAACATATTTGAACGTTGTTTTACGTGACTCAAATTGTTTAAGCATGTTTACTTAAATCCAACATTTCGAGTCGTTCAAGTATGCGTTAGGTACATTGATGTTTTGCTATAAAGACTGGAATAGAATAAGTGATTTATTTAATCTGCTCCTTCCGACCTCCATCCTGGTATCATACTATACCTGTGATGTCATGTATAATCTGGAGAAGCTGACGCCATCGTCCTTCATGCAGCTGAAATGACAACCACAATATATACCTGTGGGCATTCAACCATCTGAGAGACTGTAACGTGACGTTTTTATATAACATAGAACTGGTATAGAACTCCCAACCATGTTCATCAGCCGAATATTCTAATTGATTCCAACAATATTTGCATTCAATGTATTTAGATACATTTAATTTTCTTTTAAACAACATATTACCGTGATTGTTTTTTGTTCTCTCAATGTCAGCAGGTGTATCTGTTTAAGCAGATCTGAGGACATAAAGAATAAGTGTAGTTGAGGCATTTAAGCAAATGTTTCAGCAGTGGAATGAGAAACTGGTCAGTGGGTTGCTGAGTATTATCTTAACATGAATGTTCTTAGATATACCTACTTTGATAAGTAGGCTGTGTGTCTGGAATATGATCCAAGTGAAGAGAGGAGACAAGGCCACCAAATGTATCGATGAGTTTCTCCAGTGCTTTCTGGCCTTGAAAGGAAAGGAGGATCCTTGTATCTTTTGTGTCATCGTCTGGAAGTTCCCTCTTCAGATTTTCATCACATTTCTTCAGTATTGCAGCAGTGATAGTGATTAGCTCCTCTCTTCTTGTGGATTCCAGTGTTCTCTGTGTGTAGTCTATCGTGGATGCAATGGAAGTATGGACGTCATGTATAGTGTCAAGGGTCTCTTGAACTGTTTTATTATGGGCCTCCAGATTCATTTTGACCTCTTCCCTCAGTTTTCGCTGTCGATGAAGGGACTTTACAGCCACACTTTTACAAACCGTAATGATGGCTTGTTCCAGCTTTCTCTGTTTATTGCTCAGTTCATCTTGGTGACTGTTGACAGTTGCCCTTCTGTCTGTGACATCTTTCAGTTTACGTTGTTGATTCTGCAACTTTTCCTCCAGCTGACCCTTTGCCTTCTCATGGGCATGATTCAAGTCTTCTTTCTTGTGATCTCTATGGGCCCCATGTAGACATACAATACAGATAGCCTTCTTACATGTGTGGTCATACAGCTGCAGCCTGTTCTCAGGGTGGTCTCTGCAATTAGGTTCCTTCAGCCAATGCCTCATGGGGATATTCTCTGTCTGATTGACCTCCTCCACTCTGTGGTTTCTATTCCGTTTCGGCAGGTCATGATGTTCATGGCAGTCGGAGCAGAGCAGGTTATCACATTCGTGACAGTACACCTCAGCCTTTGCGTCATGATCTCCCTCAATGTAGTTACATTTCTTGTCTCCCTCAACGTTGGCAGCATAGGCAGCCTCATTGCGTCCAACAGGATCTACTTCAGTCTGTTCCATGTTGAACTCACGACCACAGGGACATTGGAGGCACTTCTGCTGTGCTTGGACAGAGTGGTGATCAATGCATGGTTTGCAGGCAGAATGAAGACATGGAAGGAGACAAAGCTGACTTTCATCACAGCAAGATTGAGTTGAAAACTGGCACATTCTGTCACTGGAACCTGGGGGTAAAAAACAACACAGTAAGATGTATATATTCAATATCATACTAAGCTCTTCATGATTAAGCTGCCTCCTTGGTCTAGTGGATAGAGCGCCTGTCCGTGGAGCGAAAGGTCGGGGGTTCGATCCCTGACCAAAAGCCGTTAAAAGATGGTACTTGTTACCCTGCGTGGACCTCGATATTAAGGGTCTAAAACAAGGACTGGTGTGCTCGGCGTCTGTATATTGTGTATGATAGGGGTGTTCATTCTAAACTGCGGCTCATGGGACGAGCGCTGTAAAATCAACATTAGTCAGGACTAGTACAAGCAGCCACGCACGCACACGCTTACACGCACGCGCGCCTGCACTCACACACACACACACACACACACACAAACGCACACACATGCACACACACGCACGCAAGTATTCGCTAAGCTAAGCCCCATATCTCCCCACCTCATTATGATTATGTTTCTAACTATTTACGTTTGTGAGATTGATTGTCCCTTTTCTCAGTGTACCTGTATGTTGGACCGGCACTGCATTGTCTTCCATATCTGGGGACTGTGGCCTAGGAACCCCTGTCAAGGCCTCGTATGCCTCCTGTTCTTCATGCAGTCTCTGAAATGACAAGTACCATTGCTTCATTTTGTCCTTTTATGTTACATGTGTAGTTATGCAACAGTGATTCTATTTCCGAGTATCTCCTTCAGGATAACATCACTCCTACCTGGGGGCACGGGTGGCCCAGTCGTCTAAGGCGCCGCGAGTTGGGTCCCTTGGGCTCGCCAGAAACCTATGATTGTGGGTTTGAATCCCGGTTCGCCCCGATTATGTTTCTAGGTTTGTCAGCGCCATACCAGTATTCGTGGGTTTCACCGAAGTGGTAAACGTCTGAGACCTGCATCAATTCGGGCTTTCCTCCCACATTAAGCTGACACTCTGCGATAAAACTGGATTATTGTTAAAAGCGGCATTAAACCCAACTCACTCACTCACTCATTCCTACCTTCTTCACGTCGTCACATTCTGCCTGGCTTTGCTGCAAATCATCGTTTGACTTTGACAGTTGCATTTTCACTGAAATGAGAAAGTTGCAAGGATCACATCAGTTAATTGCTTCTTTGATCAAAATACAAATTCCAGTGTATGTTTTATTGTAGATGTGGAGGTAAAGTATCTCCAGCAATGACATCGTGTGGTTAATAATACTATACAGGTCAATGGAAATCAGCAATGCTGCACGTGTTAACGTCAACACTGGCAGCAGAGGTAAAATCAAACTTGCAAATAAAAGACAGACTTGAAACAGGAAAGCAAACATCAGCCTACATGTTTCTACTTCCTCCTTCTGCTTTTCTAGCTGTGCTATGTGTTCCTCTCTCTCCTTTTTAATTGCTTCCTCCCGTTCAGCGTGGTCCAAGTCTTTTTGTTTTAGTTGTTCCTCAATTCTTTCCATTGCCTGACAACAGATGTGAACGAGGAGTAAACACCTGAACACTCATTACATATAAATACACCTAGACATTGCAGCTTATCACATGTATTGCCTGTTTCACTAGTCTCGGAAAATGTAATATAAACTTGATGTTTAGGAGAGTTTCGGGAAGCGTACATTCACTAACATTGCACATCTGATACCTAATACATGTGCAGTACTAATTCATACATACCTATCTCATCTCAATACAGGGGTATCTTAACATGACGAGCAGACAAGATTTAACTGTGTTCGGACTACTCACAGATTGCAGTTCAGCTATCTGGTCCTCTTTGTCACCAAGTTCCTTTTTGTACTGAGCTTCCAGCTTGAACTTGTTGACATAGACGAGATCTGAACAACCTGAAGAGTAGAGTAGTGCGCGTGTAGTAAAACAGTAAGACAATATATAACTCGCTGTTTGAAGACATTTTGTTTCCTCTGTTGAGTAGCTACTAACTAGGCACATCTGTGGTTGATAGCACTTCTCTTTATCGGCATCATATCATATTGTACTGCATTTATCTTTTTAAAATCATTTTATTTTTTCTAATGTTTTTTTTATGTTCATACGTACTGTCATAGACTTACCCCAATGTATTGATATAAACGTGTGATATTATTTGTTGAATGGGAGAGAATGACCTTGTGACTTTCTGGCTGTGATCTAAATGAATATCCAGGCTTAATGTGGTAACCTGGCAGAATTTAGTTCTCCAAACAACAATCTAAACCAATTCCAAGAGCGGGATATTATTTTACATTTCTGATGCACAAAAAACACAGTTCCAGAAATACTAGACCAACTGATAGCTGTATGCTATTGGCAGTTCTGGCAGCTTGTGACAACCCTACTTACATACCTGCTTCCATGGAGGTTTCATCAAGCCGTTGTTTGATGAACGGCTGTGAGGAATCAAGGACAGCACACAGTGTCCAGTACCCTTCTTGTCCCTTCTTCTTTAATATTTCTAACAGCCTCTCACATTTCTCCGACCCAGCCTGTCTACACCTGTCATAGTCCTCCTGTGTGAAGACATCGTCCTCCAACAAGGCGTCCAGCACAGGGTCCACCTGAAGGTACTCCTTCAGGTACTTGTGGTTCCTCCGGATGACGACAACGTGGCGGGCAGCCATCTTTTGACGTCATGTGTGTGGGAATGTCGCTGGGATGAAGGTACAGTTCTTCAAAGTAAAAGGGAAACATTAATAGCTTAAATTAAACTCATAATGCGCTTTTATACTGCGTTAGAAGTCCTGGTCAAATTCTTCCTTGCGAAAATCGTACTTTTGATTGCAATTCTCCATGTTGTATTGTTACATGTATAATGTGTTGAAGTAGATACCTTCGTCCCTTTATTTCCCATAATATCTTACAAAGACAAATGGGTTTCCTTTATGTTATAGGGGCCACGGGTAGCTTAGCCGTCTAAGGAGCCGCGATTCACTGTGCAAAGTTGCGTCCATTGGGTACGCCAGAAACCTATGATTGTGGGTTCGATTCCAGGTTCGCCGCGATTTTGTGTCTACGTTTTTCAGCACCATTCCCGTGCTCGTGGGTTTTACCAAAGGAGTAAACGGAGTAGACCTGCATTACTTCGGGCTTTCCACCCACATAAGCTCATAAATGAAATACTGTTAAACACAGCGTTAAACTCACCCACTGATCTAGTTATATGTAGATTTGAATGAAATAAATGCCCAATAAAATATGTATGTTCTTCTAAGGGCTGCGATATATCTAGATTGCAGTCTCAATACAATACAAAATAATTAAATAAAGCGACAGAACCCTTTGAACAAATGTATACACAGTTAATTTACATGTAAAACATGGATTTCAACGTTCGATGCCCACCACAGCAAAGAGGCTATGTGTGAAGCTGTGTTCGTTGCATTCGTTGTAAAGCTAAGCAGATGACATGAGTGACCCGACTTTACAATACCCCGGCTGTGTCGCTCTAGAAACACATCACTGCAGTTCGTGCACTTGACAGGCATGTCGAAGCGCTATTCATACATCGTGACGTCAGAGTGGCAGCCATGACAACCTATAGAATGACTTCACCACCAGCCGTGGCCAGCTTGTGTAGCATGTTACAACATGACCTGTCGTTCCCACCACTCTACCTCTACTTGTACAACACTTACAAAGTGTCTGCAAACAAAGTTGCTTGATCCTTGGCACCCTTTCCAAATCTAAAAATTACAGGGTGGGACATGATCCGTGTTTGACATGGTCAGATCTTCGCGTCTAACGAGTGTACATATACTGTTCACACAAACAGTTGGCGAGAGTAGCAGATGTATCCACATACAACACGATACAAGAAACTGTGTTGACATGCTGACTCTTTAACTGACAATAACTGCAATCCTGGGCCATAAGGTGACGTTTTACCAACACTGCGTCCACCTTCCCTATCAACATCCCACCCAACCCGACCTACATCCACTGCATTCCTCTTAATAACCACACACACACCCACCAGACACAACTAGTTCATACTGATGCTTTAAGATCTATAATGAAAGTCAGACAGCTGTAAACACTCATCAAGCGGCACAACATAATATATGTTAAGAAGATGGTAATATAATCACAAGAAGTGAGTAGATATGTTTTACTTACAAGAAACAAACAAGAACCCAAATATGGCCGTCGCCTTGTTCAGCTTCAAAACGAAACCTGGACTTTGAGTGTTGCCTACTCGCGTGACGCTCCAGACACCTGCCTTCATTGGGTAAAGATAACGTGTCGTCATAGTCAGGTTATTCAATTGCAAATGCATTCCGTGACGGCGGAACTTTTGTCAAGGTTGTCTTCCCAGTAGCGCAATTCCAGTTTAGCTGTTATCACAAACCTCGTGGTCGATCGCAATTCCCATTCTGGTTTCACTATTTCATATTGTTTTGCAGCAGTATACATGCTGAACGATATGCATCGTTACATAAACCGGTCCTCCAATCTGGAATGGGTTTCTATCAATACATGTACTAACAACTTTGACTGTCATGTAACTAAAATATTGTTCACAAGTGACGTTAAACTCAGACGAAGTCCCGGATGACGATCAAGGCTGAAGTGGTTCTATATCAAATTAACGAGTAATAATATTGTACATTTTAGTTTTTTTCAATACAAAACAAAAATATGGATCCGAGATGATCTGTTCTAAAGCCAGCACCCAGCAATATTCAGGGGTATGACAGGTCACCAACACTCTATGTATGTCGTATGAATCGTCCCAGATTCTCAGTGTCCTCACATTGCCTAGTAATTTGAAAGCACACATTCAATCAAAGTGAATCGTAAGCAATTCACTAAATATATTATTTATTCGATTGTGCCACAGTCCTAATTATTAACCCAGGCACTAGTGTTGAACTACACACAGTTGAGATTTCGTGAGTTTGATGTCGGTGACAACACAACCGTCTTACCCTGTGTTCACGTTTACAAGCCTACTGTAGCATGGGGTGACGTACACCTGCTGGAACCATGAAGCGATGTTTAAAGTCGACAGCATCTTTTTGCAAACATAGGTTGGCAAACTCAAAAACCTCTGCCAACTAGTGTTTGAAATGACAAATATTTGTTTTTGTTACATACATTATATGTGGTGATACGAATGCAGGCTGAATCATAGCCTCACGGTGGTAGGGTTCATGTGGTACAGACCAAGGAATAGACGTTGTCCACTCCACCAGGTTTATAGCTACAGATATTGTTTATACGTGGCAAATAGATTTGAATTCGTGTGGTTCTTTAAAATCACCAGTTGAAGAAAACAAACCTGAACATACTGATATCTAATGAAGGACCAAGATGTGTCTTTCTCTGCTATAATGTCACCTGAATGCAGCCAGGATCTAAAACCAAGGATGACAGAAGGCTAATGTTGGCCAGGGGTTTTACGCTCAAGAACGGAATACTGGGCCCCTTTGTAACTGTGACGGCCACAAACACACTGTCAGATACTAATGCACAATACACCAACTGACCCAGGACAACAAGGACAAAGGGATACAGAGTTACAATGCACTGGTAGTGACAATAGAGGACCAAGGAATACAAGGACAAAGCGATACAGAGTTACAATGCACTGGTAGTGACAATAGAGGACCAAGGACAACAAGGACAAAGGGATACAGAGTTACAATGCACGGGTAGCGACAATAGAGGTCCCAGGACAACAAGGGCAAAGGGATACAGAGTAACAATGCACGGGTAGAGACCATATAGGTCCCAGGACAACAAGGACAAAGGAATACAGAGTTACAATGCACTGGTAGCGACAATAGAGGACCCAGGACAACAAGGACATGGGGATACATAGTTGCAATGCCCTGGTAGCGACAATAGAGGACCCAGGACAACAAGGACAAAGGGATACAGAGTTACAATGCACTGGTAGCGACAATAGAGGATCCAGGACAACAAGGACAAAGAGATACAGAGTTACAATGCACTGGTAGCGACAATAGAGGATCCAGGACAACAAGGACAAAGAGATACAGAGTTACAATGCACTGGTAGCGACAATAGAGGTCCAAGGACAACAAGGACAAAGAGATACAGAGTTACAATGCACTGATAGCGACAATAGAGGACCCAGGCCAACAAAGACATGGGGATGGATATAGTGTGTATTTACAGTCACCACTGTGAAACACAATATGGTTGAAATTAAAATCCCTCTGCATCAAAGGAATCCATATAGTAACAGTCGATAGCGTTCGTGTCCGCCATTGGCGACGCCTTGCTGAGTTCATTGGACGTCGAAATACATTATCAATGTTCCTATACTTGTTGGAGGGTGAGATCGTGTTCTAATCTGAAGGTCAAGATGGTCCCAAAGATCTTTAATCGGCAACAGTTCAGGAGAGCGACACTTAACCACCAAATTACCGACCTGCTGAATGTAACGGCCGATACGTTCTGTATATGGACGTGCGTTGTCATGTTGGAACGTGGTTTCTGTTGTTGGAAAGTACAACTACACAATACTGCGTCGGTGTCACATTGTGCTGCTAGATTCAACACCACAAGTTCCGTCTTTTCCTGTCCACAAATCCCGACCAAAGCATGCTGCTGCCACGTCCAAAATACAGTCCTGTGACACAAGAACGAGCTGTGCCTTCTTCCCGACGACGATACACACGTATCTGTTCTGAAGAGCTGGAACCTGGTGTCTTCAGAAAACATGTCCCTATGACAGTTCCTGTTCTTCCATAGTTGCACAATGCGCGCCCACCTCGGTCCTTTGACGTCGATGTTGACAAATAAAGCGACAAACCCCTTTCCATACCCAATAGAAATCTCTGCATAAAGCAGAGTACATTGTACAATTCCGACTATATTATGAGCATGTGTTTATGAATCACTATCATGATCCTCTGGGCTTGAATACCATGGTCACATCGTCGTCTGGATACAGCGACGCGGCTGACAACATGTCGAGAGCAGTTGACTCTGATAACGTCACAATCATGAGGCGGTCCCTCAAATGAAGAGTAGGTAAATAAAGATGTTTGTTTGGTGCAACACGCGGTCTGCCTGCCTTGAGTCGGCCCTGTCTGTGGGGATCGTGACAACAACCTTGTGATTGTTCTACGAGTGTCTCACAACGATGTCATGCATGGCGCACAAGTCACATACCAATACTCTCTGTTCTGCCGATACACATCGCATGTTACTGTTGTCTGGGCGAATTTCTGCTTTGACGAATATTGTGAGTTGTTCTTTTTATATCCCTTTGTATCTTGTAACCATGCTGTGCGCGCAAGCGACTTTACACAGAATTCAGTGAACTACATTAAAATATATTCAGTTGGCGCCATATCTGTTGATTTTCTGCGATTGGTTTTACAGTTGTAGCTGTATCACGAGGAGTACATGGGGAGTCGCGCGTTAGGTTTGGGACGCATAAAAACCCCAAGTGCCCTGAGTGATCCTGCTACAACGAACATATCTTACCTACATGTTTTATTATGACAGTGCAAAAGAATTGAAACAAATTAAAAATTGATCGATTGAGAAGAGGATAGCTTGTGCTATGGCACGTGACTTTCATTGATTCGGAAAAAGCTTCGATGTCGGGGTATAAGAGATTTATTCTGCCTCTCAGAAATTAATTTCCCTCCAAGGCTGGAAACATACTATTTTATCAAGATCACGTTGACCCATCAGATCTCATCATTCTGACATGGAGGTATGATAAAGTATTTTATCAAGATCACGTAGACCAATCAGATCTCTGACATGGTATGATACCACATAGTGTAGTTTCTTTTGCTGGTCAGTATACTACCTTTCACTGAATCAGAATAAGTTAATTCTCAAAAACCACAAAAGGTGGTACAAGAGCACATTAAATAAATAAGTATGTATATGTGAGTGAGTGAGTGAGTGAGAGTTGGGTTTAACGCCGCTTTTAACAGTATTCCAGTCATATCACGGCGTGTCAGCTTAATGTGGGAGGAAAGCCCGAAGAGCACGGGTATGGTGCTGACAAACCTAGAAACATAATCGGGGCGAACCGGGATTCAAACCCACAATCATAGGTTTCTGGCGTGCCCAAGGGACGCAACTCGGCACAGCGAATCACGGCGCCTTAGACGACTGGGCCACCCGTGCCCCCAGTATGTATATGTACAAATAGCAGACAAGATCGCAGTTGATAACAACATGTGATTACCTAGCACTTTTAATACTAATGGACATTTGTACACTAAATCTCGATAAATTCTTTAGATCCTGTGTGTTTTTTGTTGATAAGAGTTTTACAAATTTTATAATATTTGGCCATTCAGTATAGTATGATGATCAAAATGTTTGCCTGTCTCTTTTAAAAAAATTACCTCTGAAATAGTTGCGAAATTCATCAGCAATAGATGAAGAATTACATAATTTACAGGTTCTATTTTCCTTTGGATTTTTTTCCATCGACCAGTCTCATTAGGTAAATTATGATTACATCTTCGAAATCGTAGTATTGGAATTGATATTCGTTTTGGCAATAGAAGATATTTATCGAGAACCGGAGTGTCCTTTAAATATTTATAATATAATCCTTTAGAACTAGAATTAACATCTTCTCCATTTCTGAAAAAAAATATCTTCAAGTATTTGCTTTTCTTCTGACACTAGCCACTTTGTTGTGCAAATTGACGGATTGCTAAATACATAAGATAATCCAATGCTGTCTAGTATATCCATAACACATCTAACCAAGGGGTTTGTTGATACAATAGTCCTGTTACTTTTAAGTGACAAATATCGATATAACAGCTGTGAACCTTTATACACACCAGTTTGATATGTTAATTTGTGTCAGAAAAAAATATCCACACACAGTGATCTGTACACATATCCACACACACTGACCTGTACACATTTCCACACACAGTGACCTGCAAACACGAACACACTGACCTGCACACATATCCATACACACTGACCTGTATATATATCCACACACACTGACCTGTACACATATCCACACAGAGTAACCTGTACACATATCCACACACAGTGACCTGTACACATATCCATACACACTTACCTGTACACATATCCATACACACTGACGTGTACACATATCCACACACACTGACCTGCACACATATCCACACACACACTGACCTGTACACATATCCACACACAGTGACCTGTACACAGATTCACACACACTGACCTGTACACATATCTAAACACAGTGACCTGTACACATATCCACACACTGACCTGAACACATATCCACACACACTGACCTGTACACATATCCACACACAGTGATCTATACACACATCCACATATCGATATGTACACATATCCACACACACTGACATGTACACATATCCACACACAGTGATCTATACACACATCCACATATCGATATGTACACATATCCACACACATTGACCTGTACACATATCCACACACAGTGATCTATACACACATCCACATATCGATATGTACACATATCCACACACATTGACCTGTACACATATCCACACACAGTGATCTATACACACATCCACATATCGATATGTACACATATCCACAGACACTGACATGTACACATATCCACACACAGTGACCTGTACACATATCCACACACATTGACCTGTACACATATCCACGCACAGTGACCTGTACACATATCCACACACACTGACCTGCACACATATCCACACACAGTGATCTATACACACATCCACATATCGATATGTACACATATCCACACACACTGACCTGTACACATATCCACACACACTGACCTGTACACATATCCACACACACTGACCTGTACACATATGTACACACATTGACCTGTACAGATATCAACACACACTGACCTGTACACATATCCACACACACTGACCTGTACACATATCCACACACTGGATGGTTGCTTGTTGTTTAACGCCGCACTCGGCAATATTACAGCAACGGCTCGTATATGAAGGCGGTTTGTATATAATCGACTCTTGACCAGACCATCCATCCAGAGATTGACATCATGAGCATCGATCAACGCAATTGGGATACCATGACATGCATCGACCAAGTCAGGGAGCCTGACCACCCGTTCCCGCTTGTCGCATCGTCCGACATGCATGGGTTGCTGAAGACCTATTCTACCCTTACACACACACAAACACACACACAAACACACACACACACACAAACACACACTCACTCACTCACGCACACTAACACACACACACACGCACGCACACGCACACACACACACGCACACACACACACCGATATGCACATACAAGTTATATTACTAACATATCAGAACTGATGTTATCTTGCAATATCGAGAAATGGCTTTATTGACTGACCACAGCACAGTTACTCTTCTCGATAGATTGGAGCAATGACTCTATTCGGATAATGGTCCAACTCGAGTAGACGACCTCATGACTCTGTTGACTGACACTCGTGGGATGGGTTTTCTCGTCTGATACTGGAACACCGACCTGGATAACCCTGTCTTTCGTAGGTCACGGAAACGAGAGATCACAATGTGATAACACAGCTTCAAGTATGGCCGACTTTTCAGTGAGAGAAGCTCGCGAGGACGACTGTGATGAGATAGTACGGTTGATGCAGGTGAGCGAAACAAGCTGAGCTATAGGTAGACACAGGCATACATAGGTTGACACAGGCATACATAGGTAGACACAGGCACACATAGGTAGACATAGGCATACATACATAGACACAGGCATACATAGGTAGATACAGGCATACATAGGTAGACAGCGGTATGCATGGGCAGATAGGTACACGTGTGGAGATAGATAGAGCGGCGTTAAACAACAAACAAGAAACAAGTTCTGATACACCTCATGTCCAACCGCAATTCCAAATCTGGTTTCACTACATCATATTGTTTATCAGTAGCAAACATGCTAAACGATGTGCATCGTTCAATTTACCGGTTCTCCAATCGGGAATGAGTTTCCATCAATACATGTATTAACACGTTGGGTTGTCATATAACAAATACTGTACAAAAGTTACCGATGAAGATCAGCACTCAGGTGGTTCGATATTAAATTGACGAGTACATTTCATCTTGTACATTTGGGGTTATTTTCCACTCAAAACCTAAATAAAGAAAGAGCACCCATCATCCCTGAATAAAACAAGACACATCACTCTATATCCTTTTCGTACTTAGTGTCCCAGACTCTCAGTGGGCATTCCAGTGTAGAACAGGTCACCAGCACTCTATGTTTGTGTATGAAGTATCCCAGACTCTCCATGGACATTCCGGCTTGGAACATGCACCCAACACTCGATATTTGTCCATGCAGTGTCCCAGACTCTCAGTGGACATTCCGGAGTAGAACAGGTCACATCACTCTGTGTTTGTCTATGACGTATCCCAGAATCTCAGTGCACATTCCGGGGTAGAACAGGTCACCAGCACTCTATGTTTGTCGTATGATATGGAAAGCATATACCACTACCTGTCATTTTAATTTATGTTTAATCCTTCTCTTGTCACGTGACGTGTAAAAAACACATCTCCTAATTCTTAACCTACAGTCATTTTGTAGTCCATGTTAAGGGTTGTCCGTATGTCTTTACAGGGTTTTGCCACACACGAAGGCAACCTTCATCTCTTGAAGACCAATGTCAAGAGTAAGTGAGCTTTGTTTCTCAATAGAAAACTACGAACATTCTACCTCCAACGTTCTCAGCAGAAAATGCGTGTAGTACTAGTTGCAACAGCAGTAGTAGTTGTAGTAGCAGTAGCAGTAGTAGTAGTAGTAGTAGTTCTAGTAGTAGTAACAGCAGTAGTTGTAGTAGCAGTAGTAGTTGTAGTAGCAGTAGTAGTAGTTCTAGTAGTAGCAGTAGTAGTAGTTGTAGTAGTAGCAGTAGTCGTTGTAGTAGCAGTAGTAGTAGTAGTAGTAGTTGTAGTAGTTCTAGTAGTAGCAGCAGTAGTAGTAGTTGTAGTAGTAGCAGTAGTGGGAGCAGCAGCCTGTAGTACTAGTTGCAACAGCAGTAGTATTTGTAGTAGCAGCAGCATTAGCAGCAGCAGTAGTAGTAGTTCTAGTAGTAGCAGCAGCACCAGTAGTTGTAGTAGTAGCAGCAATAGAAGTGGGAGCAGCAGCAGCAGCAGCAGTAGTAGTAGTCGTAGTAGTAGTAGTAATAGTAGTAGTAGTAGTAGTTGTAGCAGTAGTAGTAGTGGGAGCAGCAGCCTGTAGTACTAGTTGCAACAGCAGTAGTAGTTGTAGTAGCAGCAGCATTAGCAGCAGCAGTAGTAGTAGTTCTTGTAGTAGCAGCAGCAGCACCAGTAGTTGTAGTAGTAGCAGCAGTAGAAGTGGGAGCAGCAGCAGCAGTAGTAGTAGTAGTCGTAGTAGTAATAGTAGTAGTAGTAACAGTAGTAGTAGTAGCAGTAGCAATAGTAGCAACAGCAGTAGCACGGACACCAGTGGTTGATGTGCAGTCTACAAGTGTAAATAGTCTGGTCTGGGGCACTGACAACAGTGTTTGGTGTGCAGTCTACAAGTGTAAATAGTCTCGTCTGCGGCACTGACACCAGTGGTTGGTTTGCAGTCATGGTATGTGAGACCATTTCAAATATACAGTAAACTACGTTTATAACGAACACGCTTATAACGAACTGGCGGATATAACAAACTGTTTTTTTGGTCCCAGCCATTTGCGGTATATATGCTGTATATATGTTTATAAAATTAGTGGTCCCTTTTAGTTCGTTATAACCGTAGTTTACTGTATTGACCTTCAATTGTTTTGATGAAGTTATTCCTGCAACTGTAGCAGGGAATCCAAGGATAAACTGGACTTCTCAGTATTAGATGCTGTCACCATGGTGATTGATGCGGCATTAATCCATCATATAATAGTAGCAATATCTTTTCTCCAGGAGAGGAGCTTTAGCAGAAGCTGTTCTGCAAGGAAATAGATGTTATATTCTACTGATGACATATTGGTGGGGTTGAGTTCTGGTATAGGGTGTTGATAAATGCTTCATCTGACTGCATGTAGGGGGACTGTTAAAACTCAGTGGCTGAAATCATTCCAGCTTTGAAAAGAGATGGCTTTGGAGAGAAGAAAGTGTTCGATTGTTTCGTGGCAGAAGAGACACAATCAACAGGTGAGTCACGTCAAGCCCACCTTGATTCACTGATGTGTTCTACAGAACACCGTGTTAACGGACGTGTAATGTGTCGACTGTAGTCCCGGTCAGCGCACCGTGTTCTAAACTCTAGTGTTTCTATATGCGACATATATGCACATGTATTCCCCAACTCACTGCACCCATCAGTATCAAGTGAAGCAAAGCACTAACGCTATATCCCAAGCATATTGTTCATAAACTCAGATTCACCGAACACCCACAACTTGACGACTGTACATTGACGACTGTTTTTGCCTCTGCTGTTTGGAACAAAATGTAACGCTATTGTGTATGACATGGGATGTTTAGTCACAAGTACTGACTGTAATACAATGAAGATGCCAGCATGATGGTGTATGACATGGAATGTTTAGTCACAAGTACTGACTGTAATACAATGAAGATGCCAGCATGATGGTGTAGGACATGGGATGTTTAGTCACAAGTACTGACTGTAATACAATGAAGATGCCAGCATGATGGTGTATGACATGGAATGTTTAGTCACAAGTACTGACTGTAATACAATGAAGATGCCAGCATGATGGTGTATGACATGGGATGTTTAGTCACAAGTACTGACTGTAATACAATGAAGATGCCAGCATGGGGGTGCATGACATGGGATGTTTAGTCACAAGTACTGACTGTAATGCAATGATGATGCCAGCATGATGGTGTATGACATGGGGTGTTTAGTCATAAGTACTGACTGTAATACAATGAAGATGCCAGTCTGATGGTGTAGGACATGGAATGTTAAGTCACAAGTACTGACTGTAATACAATGAAGATGCCAGCATGATGGTGTATGACATGGAATGTTTAGTCACAAGTACTGACTGTAATACAATGAAGATGCCAGCATGATGGTGTATGACATGGGGTGTTTAGTCACAAGTACTGACTGTAATACAATGAAGATGCCAGCATAATTGTGCTTAGTATCACCAAGTTTTCGTACCTAGATTAGTTTGTGGTTTTGTGTGACAACTAAAATGAACAGCCTCAATGGACGTAGGAAGCCCTTTCTCCGCCCTCCCATTACGTGACCATGAGGTCTGACTTCACCTCTTCCAGGCAGATCCCGGCTTGTTGGCTACCTGATGTATATGTGGTCCTTCACCACCTTGACTGGGCGCTTCCTGTACGTGGAGGACCTGTTTGTGGAAAGGGACTTCAGAAGGAAGGGGGTCGGATCAGCACTGTGGGCTTCTGCAATGAAGGTAACGTCGTCCAACAGTGCAGAGTATGAGGGGCTTGACTCCAGCTGCATGCATCCTGCAACTTTCATATGACATTTAGCAATATATTAATACATAATAAGCTAACTGTATGAATTAAATTGTTTCAAAACGATAACGGTTAAAAACCATTACAGGGTATTAGGGTGAGGATATGCACATCCATGAACACTGAAGTGACGGTTGAGATATGCCTTATGTTGTGGGGATTCCGGGTCACATTAGGCCACCATTATACCTCATGGTTGTCGTGATAGCCAACTGGTCGGGCTTCGTTGAGTGTACATCATACACGATGACAAGGCTCTTTGATTATATACATGCCTTTGTGATACATTTTCTGACTATTTCTAAATGACGCGTTAAACAACATGCACTCACTTCCCGCATCAGTAGGGTGTTTACTGAGTCCTCGGTACGTTATCTTAAACTGTGGCTAGGCCTGTTTACCTGATACACAGAGCGTGTGACGTGAGGTGGATAGATAACATTGTACACTTGTACATGTGTAAATAGGTCAGTTGGTAAACTATATCTGTCAGGGACGCATGAGCGAGAGACATGTTGGTTGGAGCATCGACAGACAAGGGCAGAGTGGGCAAGCGGTCAAAAGAGCCAGGCTAGCAAGTCCCAGGTGCTTAGATCATATCCTTCCGGTGACGTGGGACCAACAATGTTCACATGTCTTTTCAAAGTTGTCAATACCCCTAGTGTACAGTACATACACCCGGTGCACTCAAAATAACCCACTGGCAGATGACCAGATGGTGGAAACACGAATACTATATACACCCGAAATACAAGTGTCAAAACGTGTGGTGTCACCCTGAGCAAGTGATTTAGTTCAAATGTGCCTCTGTACCCGACATGTGAGGCGGGTGTAAAAACCCTCTAGCGCTCGAAGGTAGCTTATGTTGTACACTCCCCGGGGAGTTGAGAATGATAACTGGAATGCAAACTGATCCACTTGCCGGGGAACAAATAAAACCGCATTTGGCGACTCTTTTAACAGTTGTCCACCACAGCCGCGTAAATAGGTCAAGGCTGGTTTCCTGTCGTTGTGTTAGCGTAACCTGTTCACTATGAATGCAGTGATCTAACCCTATCTGCCTGACTCTATTTGTGTGTTTCATCCTCGCTGCCATCGTTTTCACTGTTGCTTTGCAGTTAGCCCTGTCCTGGGGTTGTGGATATATGCAGTGGATGGCCAAACGAGGGAACACAAGCGGTATCAACTTCTACAAACAATTAGGTGCTGTGGAAACAAACACTGATAACCTCATGACATTCACATTAGACGAAGACGCCATGACAACGGCCTGTTCAAAGATAGTATCAGAGTGAAGTGGTGAACTCTGAACACGTTGACCTCATGGGGGTCAGCTATATGTGTTTTATAGCATAATGTGGGACGAATGAGTTAATCAATTTCAAGTAGTGTTGCCATCCACAGACAGCTTTAATTTCACCAGGCCAGTCGAACCTATACAGATAATGTACCAGTAGAGGGACAAGTTAGTGCTTATTCAAAAAGTAGGCTTCACCTTGTCAATATTCAAAATGGAAAATCTTTTCTTTCAACACTACGGGTAGAGCTGCATAAGAAATGAAATGTATATGTTTTGTCCAAAAGACTCTGTGTCTCACGACATTTCTTCTGGAACATCTGCAACATTAGTTAAATAAGGTAACAATAAAATAGTAAACAGGAATATGCAAGCAAACGACAAAGGCTTCCATACAACAGATGAACACGAGGGCAATGGAAATACATGTTGGATGTTTGTACCAATAGAAGGGTGAAGTGTTATGCAATTATTTCTTCATTGGTCAGGCCAACTTCTGAGCCTTGTAGCTATATTAGTTCTTTTTAAAATCCTGGTCAACAGGCGGGAAAAAAAAGAAAAAGACATTCCAGGTTTTCGTTCTCCAAAAGGTTCTCTGAATATGTTGGCATGTGAGCAGTGTAAGTAAAGTTTGTCCCTTCAGTGTCGGAGGTTGTCATCTTGTACGCAAATTGGTTTTGTGAACACATAAATTTAACTTCATTGGAAATAAAACGTGCTTTTCAGGATTAAAATGTCAACAGGCCCTTGTGAACAGTACCTTCGCCCTGTGCACAAAAAACAACCCACTCGTCCGATGGTGGAAACACGAAT
Organism: Haliotis rufescens; assembly: GCF_023055435.1. Lineage (NCBI taxonomy): Eukaryota > Metazoa > Mollusca > Gastropoda > Lepetellida > Haliotidae > Haliotis > Haliotis rufescens. The sequence goes on from NW_025964383.1 coordinate 7,900,876, forward strand.
ACTTACATACACCCGCAACACAAGTGTCAGAACGTGTGGTGTCACACTGGGCAAGTGACTTAGTTCAAATGTGCCTCTGTTCACCCAGCAGGGACTGGGTACCCAACATGTGAGGTAGGTGTAAAAACCTTCTAGCGCTGGTAGAGAGCTTGTGTTGTATACACCCCAGGGAGTTGAGAATGATAACTGGAATGAAAACTGGAACAAATAAAACCACACCACATTTGAACAGATAATAGTACCTTGATACCTTTGGTATAATTAAAATAATAATAATAATAATAATAATAATAATAATAATAATCACCAAACCAAGCAAGTCAGACCACACAATCAGCCAACCCAGCAAGCTTGACCACCCAATCAGCCAACCCAGAAAGCCTGACCACCCAATCAGCCAACCCAGCAAGCCTGACCACACAATCAGCCAACCCAGCAAGCTTGACCACTCAATCAGCCAACCCAGCAAGCCTGACCACCTAATCAGCCAACCAAGCAAGCCTGACCACACTATCACCCAACCCAGCAAGTCTGACCACCCAATCAGCCAACCCAGCAAGTCTGACCACCCAATCAGCCAACCCAGCAAGTCTGACCACCCAATCAGCCAACCCAGCAAGTCTGACCACCCAATCAGCCAACCCAGCAAGTCTGACCACCCAATCAGCCAACCCAGCAAGTCTGACCACCCAATCAGCCAACCCAGCAAGCCTGACCACCAATCAGCCAACCCAGCAAGCCTGACCACCAATCAGCCAACCCAGCAAGCCTGACCACCCAATCAGCCAACCCAGCAAGCCTGACCACCAATCAGCCAACCCAGCAAGCCTGACCACCCAATCAGCCAACCCAGCAAGTATGGCCACACAATCAACCAACCCAGCAAGCTTGACCACCTGATCAGCCAACCCAGCAAGCCTGACCACACAATCAACCAACCCAGCAAGCCTGACCACCCAGTCAGCCAACCCAGCAAGCTTGACCACACAATCAGCCAACCCAGCAAGCTTGACCACACAATTAGCCAACCCAGCAAGCCTGACCACCCAATCAGCCAACCCAGCAAGCCTGACCACACAATTAGCCAACCCAGCAAGCCTGACCACCTAATCAGCCAACTCAGCAAGTATGGCCACACAATCAGCCAGCCCAGCAAGCCTAGCCCCCTAATCAGCCAACCCAGCAAGCTTGACCACCCAATCAGCCAACCCAGCAAGCCTGACCACCCAATCAGCCAACCCAGCAAGCCTGACCACCAATCAGCCAACCCAGCAAGCCTGACCACCCAATCAGCCAACCCAGCAAGCCTGACCACACAGTCAGCCAACCCAGCAAGCCTGACCACACAATCAACCAACCCAGCAAGCTTGACCACCTGATCAGCCAACCCAGCAAGCCTGACCACACAATCAACCAACCCAGCAAGCCTGACCACCCAGTCAGCCAACCCAGCAAGCTTGACCACACAATCAGCCAACCCAGCAAGCTTGACCACCCAATTAGCCAACCCAGCAAGCCTGACCACCTAATCAGCCAACCCAGCAAGTATGGCCACACAATCAGCCAGCACAGCAAGCCTAGCCCCCTAATCAGCCAACCCAGCAAGCCTGACCAAACAATCAGCCAACCAAGCAAGTCAGACCACACAATCAGCCAACCAAGCAAGCCTGACCACACAATCAGCCAACCCAGCAAGCCTGACCACACAACCAGCCAACCCATCAAGCCTGACCACCCAATCAGCTAACCCAATGAGCCTTATCACCCAACATAGCTAACCTGACCAGCCTTTCTTCCCAAGGCAAGGGAGTTAACTGACTATAAAAGTCCACTTTCCACAGGACTTTTATAGTCAGTTAACTCCCTTGGCTCGTGAAGATGAGTTATGCTATGTCCCTCTTAAGCTTGGTTAACAATGTTCTACTTCATTGCATTATCTGTTTCTTTGTGAATTTATTTGGCCCTTCAGATGTTATTTGGCTGCCAGGAGACTTTCATCCCTACCCATCTCACTACCAAAACCCTGCCTCACATCATATTGTCACAAGTAGCCCTATCATACAGCCACGCTTGATGTGAATCACATCCATCAACAGTTCATGGACACAAATTCCTTGAAAAGTTTCTTCAACCAAAAAATGAAATGCCAATCGCCTCAGACTTCTAAAACATTATGTATGAACATCTCATAATGAATTTATTGTGAACTTACAATGTTTGAACTCACATTTTAACTCAGTGGCATACTGGGTGAGTATGACAAATTGGGAATCATATTACAGTGGCACTACAGAATCTGTAGTATCAATGAGGACAGATAAGAGTGGAGTTGGACTTCTTCTTCTATTATATTGCTTGTTCTTTCAATGCCACATTTTGGTACAGATGCTAGTACCTTTATCGAACAATTTATGTTACCCATATGGCTTCCTCAAATATCAGGGCCTGGAACTGAATCCCCCATATAGCTTCTACCAATTACAGGACTTACTGGTTACTGTAAAATAGGCCTCTCCACAAATAAACAGGCCTTTATTTCTCTTGCTATTGTGTAATCATATATAATTCACAATGAGCAGTCACAGTACAACACTACTTGCCCTGCCCACCCATGAAGATCCGGGTCAGAACAGGTCTTCAGCAACCCATGCTTGTCGCAAGAGGTGACTAACAGGATCAGGTGGTCAGGCTCAGTCACCTGGTTGATACAACTGTACATGTCAACATATCCCAGTTGCTCATGATGTCAATCACTGGACTTGTCTGGTCCAGACTTGTTTATTTGCAGACCGCCGTCATATAGCTGGAATATATTGCGGAGTGCGGTGTAAATTAAGAAACAAACAAACAAAACTTGCTTGTATTGCAGAACTACTCCTGTTAATGTAAGGAGAAATCACGTTTCTAAAAATGATGTACGTACATTTGCAGGAAAAGATATTTCAGTGAAAATTGCAAACATATTTTACAATGACCTTCTATATATCTTGTACCAAGCTTCACTGACCTACAGTAAACACATTTTTTTCAGGGCTATCAATGACGAACTTTATTCTTCACATGACCAAACAATGTCTTGAAACATATTGCACTGGTCAAATAGAAAATATACTTGACATACAGATAGACGTAACATAGAAGATAGACTTGATAAAGAAGACATACTTGTAAGGACATTCCTGAGATGTCCAAATACTGCACGATTTTGAACAAGTGTGGTAACGGTGGTCAAATTGTGACAAAACTGTAAACTATAGAAAATACACATTTACATGTGATTGCTTAATGACAAGCCTGATTCACACAATATCACATGCTTACAAATAAATAATGTGTTTCAATCAGGCATTCCACTAGATTTCTGACACAGTAACTATGACAACTGCAAACTGCACTCTGATTACGGGTCTGGTTGTTGACTTATCCAAAATAATTCCTCTTCAAGAACAAGCCATATGTTCAGACAGACTGGGCGTAGACCATCCTCGATTATCCAGGATATTACTTCTCTATTCTATTTTAAAAACACCCCGGACCTATTTATTCCGGAGTGACGCCACAACTTGGGATGCTGTTATCTCTAAGCTAGCTCAGAAATCCTCTTGCTTGTGAAAGTATTACTAAAGTTGTACTACTAGAATCATGCTGGGAACATGGATATGGTATCAAATGAGTCCAGGGTACTTATCACAACTGAATGGAATTGAAGGTACAAGATGGGCATTGTGCATTGTGGACATCAACAAAACACATTTAGGAAAGTTACGGACACAGATTTAAATGCATCAAAACTTATGTTAACCAACATGAAGACCTGGGTTAGAATAGGTCTTCAGCAACCCATGCTTGTTGTAAGAGGGGACTGAAGGGATCAGGTGGTCAGACTCACTGACTTGCTTGATGCATGTCATCTTATCCCATTTGCTTAGATCGATGATCATGTCAATCACTGGTTTGTCTGACCCAAACTTGATGATTTACAGACCACCGTCATATAGCTGGAATATTGCTGAGTGTGGTGTTAAAAAACAAACATTCATGTTTGACAAAGAGTTAACAAGATAAGTCAATAGCATATTTAGCTTTTTATTATGCATGTCATCATAATCAGTATTCAACTGTAAGTAAATCTGTAGTTATCTACTCATTTACTCATCCTACATACAAGGCTGTCCATATTTGTTTTGGTGTTTCCCATCTCCTGCCGGCTTTGAATATTTATTCCAATGTGAAATAAGCAGTTATCATATCTCAATTTTCCATGCTGCTGTGGAAATTAATGCCCCAAAGTGATAAAAGAAAATGCTCCTACTAATGCACATTCATAAAAACTAGGTCAGCTTTATAAGTCTCCAAACAAAAGCAACTCCACTGGACCGGTACCAAATGTTCTAGTTCATAAAATGTCATAAAGTAAGTTACACAATTAGTGACAGATTTTAAATTTTTTTTCACAAGCCTGCTTTGATGTTTGAGGCTGGAGATAAGAAACCTGTAAAAAGTATGGATGGCCTTACCCATAGAAAATATTCTCTTCGTAGCATAGAACAGCATGGTATGAAAGACTTCCATGTTCATCTCAAGGAAAGACTGAAGTCATGACAAACTGTGCCTTGGATGATTTTATGAACATATGTAACAGTAGTATTCAACTGTCTCCAGAACAAAAACAAATAAATACAAAATTTGCATCTAAAATGTCTATATTTGTAAAGCATAGAATATAAGCAGATCATATTGCATTATGTGAATAAGACAATCAAGGGCAACACGATAAAGCAACTGCCACACCCATTCAAATAAATAACACCCAACAATCTTGATATCAACACAGGATCTGTTAACTGTGTTTACTATTCTGAGGAGTTAAAACATGATCTCACAATTCTGTTCAGTAGAGTTTGTTAGTGAGTTGCAGACCACTCAAGCAATGATAATTCACTAAGTCTGCAGCAAAATCATCACTGGAAAGTTGTATCAGAAGAAAATGCTCCTGCTAACCGAAAGTGGTCATTTTCTACCAGAACACAGAACATCTTCTGTGGAAGCACCCTTGAGTAAGGAGCAGGCCTTGGTACCATAGCTCTCAGTATATATTCACGGGCTGTTGGTCGTGGGAAGTCGGGGACAGTGCTAGCAGGTTTATGTGCATCTTTCTCCACTTCTTCAGTCGGCTCCTCATCCTCATCTAGCAACATGTAGGAAGCCTTCTGTGACTGGACAAACAGTTTGTGAATGATGGCACCTACAGGACCACACGGACCACCTCGGACTGTAACCTCTGGGTGTTGATGGAGACAGGACACAAAGTGATGGAGTTCACTCTCGGCACCTCGTTGTTCGAGAAGGTCTTCAGAAAATTTGGACCTCAAGGACACTGTTCTTGCTATCAGGGTCTCTGCCATTTCGATGAGTCGGACCAAATGTTCATACTTTCTGACATCAGCCATTGGGTTTCGTGTCAGTTTGGCCCCCTTGGACACTATCTGGTCAACCAGAGTCTTCACAGCAGGCACATCGGCATCTTCATTGTCAAGGACCTTTACTATAGCAGCATGCGTTAACATTGGCATTAAGTTAAAAACAACAGTTGCCGGCTTCATGGAGCTAAGCCAATGGAGGACCTTTTCAGCTTCTTTTGTATCGTCAAATAACCGTCTTTGTCGTCTTGCAGGAACTGGTCTTGCGCTCTGCCATACTTCCACCCACATGTTTCCAGGGATTTGCATTCTTTGACTAAGGCAGCCTTTTATTTCCTTTTTACCATCTTCAGTTTCGACTTCATCCTCAATATAATCTCGTGGGGAATACCATCGAACAAAATCTTCCAATGTGCAACCAGGATTGGCAGCTTTGAAAGACTCCATATCGGAGAGAAGACAGGCACTCTGCATTCTGGCACGCAGCTGTGTACTTTCTTGAGATGATCCAAGTTTAGAGAGAACATCAGCATGTTCTTCAAGCATGTCTTCTGTCATAGGTGATGGTTCCTGTGTGATTGGGACATACATCTGCTCACTAGAACCCTGCAGTTTCATGTTCTTAAAAGGTGCAAGTCTACCTTCAGGTTTATGGGAAACACTGTCTTTAAAGGACGATTCGCTGGCAACAGATGCTGACTCAATACTTTCCTCCAACTTGGCTCTGTCCTCTGAGCTGTCCCTGTTCCTGCTATTCTTTCGGTCAGACTTTGTCTTCTCCTTTGGGACTGAAGCTCCATCTGCATCATCATCTTCATCATCATCACAGTCGTAGAATTCATCATCACTAACACTTCCTATACTGCCGACACGTTCAGCAATTACCTCATCAACTCGACCTTCAGCTGGGGAGGTGTCTTGTTTGTCGGACACACTGCTGAAAGGATCACCAGGACTATCAGGGGATGCTCCAGCAGAGTTGTCATATTCTGAACCATACCCGTAACCCAAAGACTCTCTCTTCATCTTCCTCTCGATGCAGCAGTTAAGCATCTGAAGCTTCTGGTGCAGAAGACAAGCTCCAAGGTTGGGTTGACACTTTTCAACTCCTGATACAAAGTGATTATTCTCCCAACGAAATCTCATCTCCAAGACAAACTCTTGCCACAAGTGTGCAACAGCTCTTAAACCACCATAATTATGGTTAACTATAGAAAAACATACAGCCAAGCGATGTGTTAAACTATCAAGAGGTGCAGTTTTCATCTGTTTCTTTAGCTCTGCCAAAACATCTATGTACCTGGCAGTTTTTTCTTTAACTTCTTCATCTCCATTCTCATCCTCCCCTTCACATTTTGGCCCTTTGGCATCAGGAAATAGAAATAGTAGTATTTGGTTTAGCATGTCCGAAGCTATTGGTGCTTCTTCTGGTTTTATTTTCAGTCGTGTAGTTGCAGTTGACACTACAGATCCGATGGAAGGCATGGCATATGGCATGTTAGGTTCAGTCAAACGTTGCAAAGCCTGGCTAAGGTCTGCATTTTCTCCATCGTCAGACACAAGATTTCCAAGGAGTTCATCTGTTGTTTCCTTTCTCTCAGTAAGGGTCAGGAATTCTCTGATATAATCCCCAAGGAGACACAGTGGATCATCTACCATGTTGATTCGAACAGACCACTGTGGCGCTTGTAGGGGGTCAAGATCCGAGTAAACATGATTCTCCACAATCATATCCTCTGAGAGACTTGGCCAGGTGCAAGATAAATGTAGGTCACTCACTGGGTCCTCACATGCTCCGAAAGGAAGGTTGCCAAAATCAGAACAGCCAACTTCATCTTCCATCAATGACGACAAGTCTGGAGGAGCCTGGGGCCAGGCAGTACATGACCAATCAGACAAGATGTATGTGAATCTCACAGATACTGACACTGGAGGCATAGAGATATACACACATCCTAGTTTAGATTTGAACACATCTAGGAGACCGGCTAGATGGTCGTATTGGGAGGGAATCTTTTTCAGATGAACCATTTCAAATTCAACATTTGCTCCAGGAACAACACATGTTCCACAGTAAAGTTTCCTCCAGTTGTGCGACTGCTGTACAAACACTGGCACACTGCAGGTGGTGTTGCTCATAGCAATGGAGGCGGAGCTGAGAAGCAGCTTGGTTCTACTTTCAGTATCAATAATCTCATTGTTAGCTGCTGGTGATAAGGTGAGGAATTCCTGGAGGCCATACCACCTACACAGTGGGTGTGCACGGGAAGGAAAATCATTGTCAAGGTTCATCAAATCAGAATAAACTGTTGGTGTTTTCTCGTCAAAATCTTCTGTGTCGTCGTTGTCCTGGGCTCCATCCTTCTCCTCTGAACTTCTACCTTCAGTTGTCACAACGCACGATTTCAGGAATTTATGGGTAATCTTAAATTTGAAATCAGCAAATTGTAGCTCCTCAGTACGTTCATCCCAGGCTCCATTTGAATATTCGTCCTTTGGCGCAGGGGGGAGTGGCGGTCGATTGGCTAACTTCCATTCGTGGATGATTTCTTCGAAGCGAGCGATGAACCTCTCCCAATCTGACGCAGTTGTAAAGTCAGTGATTTCAAACACGTCTGCATCCTCATCCGCCCCGATTGAATTCATTCTATTCATATCTCGCATATCTTCATTGATACCCCATGCAATACGCAGACTGTATCCTGTCAAATGTTTCCATTTGATAACAAAATCAGAAAATACTTTCAGTCTGGCATATGTTGACAAATCATCAAGGGGAAGTAACTCAAAACAAACTTGTCGTATTTACGTTACGACTAGTTCACATACACATTGACAGCAAGAAACTCTAGGTGGATTATGAACTAACTCACGACATTAAAGGTTATGGTAAGGGTGGGATATTGGAAACATGCTTAGTGAATAAACATTAAGTACAGTTTTTTTTCGAATTTGTAGGAATCGTTGGTCGACTGTCGAATCCTGGATTGGTAATCAAATATATTCTGTGTCATAAAATAATAATGATATTAAATTATTCCAAGAAGTGTTTTACCGCATCCATCTCACTCCATGTCGATTGTCAGACTTCAAAGATGCTTCTTAAGAAAGGCAAGTAGCTGATGGCGTCATCAATTCTTCTGGTCCAGAATCATAGAAGACACTAACATACTGTTAATATTAGCATAACAAACCACATGGGTAACACTTAACCTTCACCGGCGTAAATAGGTTTAAATATACTTACTCATTCAGGTACTCAGTGCCAAGTGAGAATTGTATCCACAGTGTTTCTGTTGCGGGTTGCGACAGTCTTCACCTTGGCACCAAGAAAGGATATATATTGATCAAGGATTCTTCCAGCTGATCAGCGTTACCTACTGAGTGGGATTCCAACTATGGAACGTGCTTGTTTTGTTGATTGACTGTTGTTTAACGCCGCAATCAGCAATAATCCATTTATATGAAGGCGACGTGTAAACAATCGGAGATGAACCAGACAATCCAGTGATTGACATCATCAGCCTGAGATATTAGCACTAGTCATGTTGTCCTTGTCAAACCCCCCAATAGTTCAGGTATCATAAGGACTAGTAGAAATTTACCCTTTTTAAGGGTGTTGCTATATGCTATCATTATAAGGACTAGAGGACTAAAACTGTTAGTTTCTAACACTGATCATGGGCATCGATCCACGCAATTGGGATAAGATGACATGCATCAACCATGTCAGCGAGCCTGACCATCAGATCTCGTTAGTCGCCTCTTTCTACTATTACGGCAAGCATGGGTTAAGTTTATATCTAATAAAAGATGCATAAAGTGCTGAGTGAAATCCTGTTAAAGTTAAAAGTAAGGTATAGTTGATTACAAAAGGAATACAGAACACTTCAACTAAATGACGTACATTTTGCATTGATTTGGGATATGTGGTGAAGGGGCTGGGGTGGTGGGGCCTGGAAATATTTTTTCGAATAATCTTTATATATTGCTTTGACAATAATCTATTTTATTCCGAACTATACACTTAAAAACTATTTATTTTACTGTGCACAATCTATTCATTTTCACTACTGACACAACAGCGGAGGTCAAGCGTGAGCTTCATATTTGTGATTAATAATGTAATAAGTTGTACAGAATATAATATATAGACATTGTTATCTCCCTTACATATATATCGCTCAAGCAAATGAAAATGATGTTATTAGTTCAAATGTGCTATTCCGTTTAAACAGACATCACAGTTACCTAGCCAATCCATGTTCCTTTTGAGAATGATCGTTCGACTAATGCTTGTGTCATGCTAAGTGTGTAATGCGATTCATTACCGTAAGCGATGCAAATGATGTAATCAAAGTGCGCGAGCACCGAGGGCAAAGTGCTTCCGCTTCCGTATTTAGATTACAGATACAGACAAATCTGACCGTGGAGAAGAATAACTGTGTCCAAATGCTATCAGTTTACGGATCTTCGGGATTCTGTAAGTGTAACACGAACAAACGGGGTCCACAAACTGTGATGTTGTGGAATTAAATGAATTTCAAAATATTCGTGTCACCTCACTGAGTGACAGTGACTTGAAACACGCTTTATAAAAGCTATAACATTTTACACATACAATCAGTGACATTACTGTGTGATGTGTGAACGTTTTGTAATTTGCTCTATTGAATATAATTCTTTAGTGGGATAATGAACATGTTCTTTCCCAAACCTTAAAAAAGAAAGAAAACGATTATAGTGCACTTTACAAACAACCGGTAACACTAGCTCTGTTCGCCAATCGTTGGTTGACATTGGGAACAACATCCCCCAGTCTGTTTTCAATCGTCCGGTGTCTTCAATGCACTACCGCTGCCTTGCCGGTATCAACTCAAATGATGGTCATACCCAATACTGACATTGTTAATTGAGTTGATACACCACCCCTCTTTTAGGGCATGTTGCTTTGTCTCCTATTACCAGGTTTGGTTTTTGTCAATTTGTCATCTGAGAAAGAACACGTGGCAACTATTTTTTCATGATGTTCAATTTAAAAAAAAAAATGCTTTGAGTTAGATAACAGTGATCAATCAACTTTTTATCTGTTAAACCTTGTTTTGCAGCACAACTGCATGATAATCCCTGTCTTGTTGTGCTGTCGTGTGCATATTGTTCAACAGGGAATTAATTCACCACATCAGACCTGGATTTATAACCCAATCTTATATTGAATAAGTACCCCCGACACGAAAAGTGCCAAATTGGAACCACTGATTGCTATATATCCTAGGGACCATCATCTGAATAAACACTGTGGTCATGTGCTTATTGGGTTTTTGTGCAAGATAGAGTAAACAACACAGAGTAAACATCGTAAACAATTATTTGATGGTGCAACTGACGTGAGAGGAGTGTAACCATGGTAACTGTGAATGCCAGTCATTTGGATGTCCTGAAATGGTTAGATACAGCAAGTAGCACAGTTCTATTCTGTGTTTCTGTGGTGATAGCTTTATTAGAAGAACAGCATGTAGTATACACAGATAATATCTGTTGATGCTTGAATTTGTTTAAAGTACTAGTGGCCACCATCATGTCAATTATCAGTAACATAGTGTGACTAGTCATGGTAATGCTGCTCTGTTTCCAGACAAAGCTCCAGTGAGTAAGGGTCTTGTGTGGCTGTCCCTGGCCGCATCCTTTGCTTTCTCCTTCCCACTACAGCACTACAAGAGCTACCTCCTGTACAACCCACAGCTGCTGCTGGAGAAACACCAGGTAACACACACCACCACAATGTACCTGTATGACCCACAGGCAGTTTATACTCATGTCAGTTTATACTCTTTGCTGTTTATACTCATGGCTGTTTATACAAAGGCAGTTTTCACTCATGGCTGTTTATACAAAGGCAGTTTATACTAACATCAGTTTATACTCATGTCAGTTTTCACTCATGGCTGTTTATACAAAGGCAGTTTATACTCATGGCTGTTTATGCTCAGAGGTGAATTGTCCTGAGGTCATTCAAACAGAGGTCATTCAAACAGAGGACAGTTTGGTTGTGGATAATGCAGTAGTGCAGGCTATTGGCCCATTCTACATTGCAGAGTTTACAGTGTGAGAGAAATTGTAATATGTAATATGTAATATATATGTTGTTCAAACAAGTTGCAACCTCATTACATATTAGTTTATGGATGGATTAGGTAGACATACTGTCGTGCTTCAATCAGCTTGCACATGTCAAGTGGTGTGGGTTTTGTTTCAGATATGGCGGCTTCTCTCCTCCCGCGTGGCCTTTCTTGATCTCAAGGATCTGTTTGTGTGCTGCATGCTGGTCTATTACTTCAGGATCTTTGAACGCAGATTTGGATCCAGAAAGTTTGTAGTATGTGGTCTTCAGCTTCTTGTTATCCCACGAACAAGCACTATAAATTGTCCTGCTACACGCACTAGCTCCTTGTTATCCCCAGAACAAGCACTACAAATTGTCCTGTTACATCCACCAGCTCCGTGTTATCAACAGAACAAGCACTACAAATTGTCCTGCTGCATGCACCAGCTCCTTGTTATCCCCAGAACAAGCACTACAAATTGTCCTGTTACATCCACCAGCTCCGTCTTATCCCCAGAACAAGCACTACAAATTGTCCTGCTACATGCACCAGCTCCTTGTTATCCCCAGAACAAGCACTACAAATTGTCCTGTTACATCCACCAGCTCCGTGTTATCCCCAGAACAAGCACTACAAATTGTCCTGTTACATCCACCAGCTCCGTGTTATCCCCAGAACAAGCACTACAAATTGTCCTGTTACATCCAACGGGTCCTTGTTATCCCCAGAACAAGCACTACAAATTGTCCTGCTACATGCACCAGCTCCTTGTTATCCCCAGAACAAGCACTACAAATTGTCCTGTTACATCCACCAGCTCCGTGTTATCCCCAGAACAAGCACTACAAATTGTCCTGTTATATCCACCAGCTCCTTGTTGTCCCCAGAACAAGCACTACAAATTGTCCTGTTATATCCACCAGCTCCGTGTTATCCCCAGAACAAGCACTACAAATTGTCCTGCTACATGCACCAGCTCCTTGTTATCCCCAGAACAAGCACTACAAATTGTCCTGTTACATCCACCAGCTCCTTGTTGTCCCCAGAACAAGCACTACAAATTGTCCTGTTATATCCACCAGCTCCGTGTTATCCCCAGAACAAGCACTACAAATTGTCCTGTTATATCCACCAGCTCCGTGTTATCCCCAGAACAAGCACTACAAATTGTCCTGCTACACGCACCAGCTCCTTGATATCCCCAGAACAAGCACTACAAATTGTCATGCTACACGCACCAGCTCCGTGTTATCCCCAGAACAAGCACTACAAATTGTCCTGCTACACACACCAGCTCCTTGTTATCCCCAGAACAAGCACTACAAATTGTCCTGCTACATGCACCAGCTCCTTGTTATCCCCAGAACAAGCACTACAAATTGTCCTGTTACATCCACCAGCTCCTTGTTATCCCCAGAACAAGCACTACAAATTGTCCTGTTACATCCACCAGCTCCTTGTTATCCCCAGAACAAGCACTATAAATTGTCCTGCTACATGCACCAGCTCCTTGTTATCCCCAGAACAAGCACTATAAATTGTCCTGTTATATCCACCAGCTCCGTGTTATCCCCAGAACAAGCACTACAAATTGTCCTGCTACATGCACCAGCTCCTTGTTATCCCCAGAACAAGCACTACAAATTGTCCTGTTACACGCACCAGCTCCTTGTTATCCCCAGAACAAGCACTACAAATTGTCCTGCTACATGCACCAGCTCCTTGTTATCCCCAGAACAAGCACTACAAATTGTCCTGTTACATCCACCAGCTCCTTGTTATCCCCAGAACAAGCACTATAAATTGTCCTGCTACATGCACCAGCTCCTTGTTATCCCCAGAACAAGCACTACAAATTGTCCTGTTACATCCACCAGCTCCGTCTTATCCCCAGAACAAGTACTACAAATTGTCCTGCTACATGCACCAGCTCCTTGTTATCCCCAGAACAAGCACTACAAATTGTCCTGTTACATCCACCAGCTCCTTGTTATCCCCAGAACAAGCACTACAAATTGTCCTGTTACATGCACCTGCTCCTTGTTGTCCCCAGAACAAGCACTACAAATTGTCCTGCTACATCCACCAGGTCCTTGTTGTCCCCAGAACAAGCACTACAAATTATCCTGTTACATCAGCCAGGTCCTTGTTGTCCCCAGAACAAGCACTACAAATTGTCCTGTTACATCCACCAGCTCCGTGTTATCCCCAGAACAAGCATTACAAATTGTCCTGCTACATGCACCAGCCCCTTGTTATCCCCAGAACAAGCACTATAAATTGTCCTGCTACATGCACCAGCTCCTTGTTATCCCCAGAACAAGCACTACAAATTGTCCTGTTACATCCACCAGCTCCGTGTTATCCCCAGAACAAGCACTACAAATTGTCCTGTTATATCCACCAGCTCCTTGTTGTCCCCAGAACAAGCACTACAAATTGTCCTGTTATATCCACCAGCTCCGTGTTATCCCCAGAAGAAGCACTACAAATTGTCCTGCTACATGCACCAGCTCCTTGTTGTCCCCAGAACAAGCACTACAAATTGTCCTGTTACATCCACCAGCTCCTTGTTATCCCCAGAACAAGCACTACAAATTGTCCTGTTATATCCACCAGCTCCGTGTTATCCCCAGAACAAGCACTACAAATTGTCCTGCTACACGCACCAGCTCCTTGATATCCCCAGAACAAGCACTACAAATTGTCCTGCTACATGCACCAGCTCCTTGTTATCCCCAGAACAAGCACTACAAATTGTCCTGTTACATCCACCAGCTCCTTGTTATCCCCAGAACAAGCACTACAAATTGTCCTGTTACATCCACCAGCTCCTTGTTATCCCCAGAACAAGCACTACAAATTGTCCTGTTATATCCACCAGCTCCGTGTTATCCCCAGAACAAGCACTGCAAGTTGTTCTGCTACATGCACCAGCTCCTTGTTATCCCAGGAACAAGCACTACAAATTGTCCTGTTATATCCAACAGCTCCGTGTTATCCCCAGAACAAGCACTACGTCTATGTATACAGTAGATTAGTGATCTATAGCTTTCACCGAGTGGTATCGCAATAGTTAAATGGCTGACATAACTGCCTGAATGTTGTGTCAGTCTCTAATTCATTTTGTCTGAGAATTATCAAAGCACAACTTAATGGATTAATTTTAAGATTGCCTCCGATGTGTCTGTATATCCGTAATCATGATAACGAAATGTCTTCAAGTCCTAACCCAAACAGTAGTAATACACATATTTTTAACTTTTCCTGCATTACTCCTTAATACATTTACTGCTTACCTTACCACAAAGAAAGATGGCGCTTTGTGATGGTCCTTGATAAAGTGTTGTATCTTTGTTTGAAGCATTAGACTTCATGATCATAGAGCTTGCTTCAACCAACCCTGAGAAGACAGTATACAATTGACAAAATGGGGAAGATCAAATACTTGTCTTGATTTATTGTTGTCATGTATTTCAGTCGTACCTGATGGCGTCAGGAGCCCTGGCCTGTGGTGTGGAGTTGGTGTCACTGTGGGTGTGTCAGCACCTGGAGATATCCGTGGAGAATCTGCCAACAGGACCGTAAGTTACGCTGCTTCTCAGTCAGTCCACCCAGCTTTTGCTCAGGATGTTGCTTAAGAATTGATTAAAAATGTCTTACAGGGAACATCGATTAGTCTGTAGGTCCCGAGACAATGTTGTCAGTGTTACAGAAAACGCCCACTCGACTGTTAGTCCTTCAGTGTTACAGGGAACACCCACTCGACTGTTAGTCCTTCAGTGTTACAGGGAACGCCCACTCGACTGTTAGTCCTTCAGTGTTACAGGGAACGCCCATTAGTCTGTAGGTCCCAATACCTTGTTGTCAGTGTTACAGGGAACGCCCACTCGACTGTTAGTCCTTCAGTGTTACAGGGAATGCCCACTAGTCTAGGTCCCAAGACCTTGTTGTCAGTGTTACAGGGAACGCCCACTAGTCTGTAGGTCCCAGGACAAGGGTATCAGTGTTACAGAGATTGGTACAGATTTTGTTTTCCAGTGCATTATGGTGTACAGAGACTCCTTCAAGTGAATAAAAGTGCAGTTAAATAGCCAAATGTCGGATAGACAGAGCCAAATGTTTCTGAGGTCCTCCCCACATTGTTAGTGATTCCCCCTGAACCCTGTCCCCAGTTACCATATCCCCTCTTCCGTATACCGGGTATTATCAGCTACAGTAGATATTAACAGTCTTTTTCTGATGAGTAGATTTGTTAACCTGATTGGTGAGAAAAAAAACATCTTCATCATGTTCATGATAATCCCCTAGCCCCAACTACCTCTTACCTCCAAAGTCGATTCCTGACATGGGTACGATATATTCTCACTTGTCCACAACCAACCACCTCTACTTCCAACCACCACTTACCCACAACCACCCACCATTTACCCACAACCAGCCACCATTTACCCACAACCACCCACCATTTACCCACAACCACCACTTACCCACAACCACCCACCATTTACCCACAACCACCCACCATTTACCCACAACCACCAACCATTTACCCACAACCACCACTTACCCACAACCACCACTTACCCACAACCAACCACCATTTACCCACAACCACCAACCATTTACCCACAACCACCACTTACCCACAACCACCCACCATTTACCCACAACCACCAACCATTTACCCACAACCACCACTTACCCACAACCACCCACCATTTACCCACAACCACCACTTACCCACAACCACCCACCATTTACCCACAACCACCACTTACCCACAACCACCCACCATTTACCCACAACCACCACTTACCCACAACCACCCACCATTTACCCACAACCACCTCTTACCCACAACCACCCACCATTTACCCACAACCACCACTTACCCACAACCACCCACCATTTACCCGAAACCACCACTTACCCACAACCACCCACCATTTACCCACAACCACCACTTACCCACAACCACCACTTACCCACAACCACCCACCATTTACCCACAACCACCCACCATTTACCCACAACCACCACTTACCCACAACCACCCACCACTTACCCACAACCACCACTTACCCACAACCACCAACCACTTACCCACAACCACCCACCATTTACCCACAACCACCCACCATTTACCCACAACCACCACTTACCCACAACCACCCACCATTTACCCACAACAACCACTTACCCACAACCACCCACCATTTACCCACAACCACCCACCATTTACCCACAACCACCACTTACCCACAACCACCCACCATTTACACACAACCACCCACCATTTACACACAACCACCCACCATTTACCCACAACCACCACTTACCCACAACCACCATTTACCCACAACCACCCACCACTTACCCACAACCACCCACCATTTACCCACAACCACCCACCATTTACCCACAACCACCACTTACCCACAACCACCCACCACTTACCCACAACCACCATTTACCCACAACCACCCACCATTTACACACAACCACCCACCGTTTACCCACAACCACCACTTACCCCCTCTACCCACCATTTACCCACAACCACCCACCATTTACACACAACCACCACTTACCCACAACCACCACTTACCCACAACCACCCACCATTTACCCACAACCACCAACCATTTACCCACAACCACCACTTACCCACAACCACCCACCATTTACCCACCACCACCACTTACCCACAACCACCCACCGTTTACCCACAACCACCCACCATTTACCCACAACCACCACTTACCCACAACCACCACTTATCCACAACCACCCACCATTTACCCACAACCACCACTTACCCACAACCACCCACCATTTACCCACAACCACCCACCATTTACCCACAACCACCACTTACCCACAACCACCCACCATTTACCCACAACCACCACTTACCCACAACCACCCACCACTTACCCACAACCACCATTTACCCACAACCACCAACCATTTACCCACACCCACCACTTACCCACAACCACCCACCACTTACCCACAACCACCATTTACCCACAACCACCAACCATTTACCCACAACCACCACTTACCCACAACCACCCACCACTTACCCACAACCACCATTTACCCACAACCACCCACCATTTACCCACAACCACCCACCACTTACCCACAACCACCATTTACCCACAACCACCAACCATTTACCCACAACCACCACTTACCCACAACCACCCACCATTTACCCACAACCACCACTTACCCACAACCACCCACCACTTACCCACAACCACCCACCACTTACCCACAACCACCATTTACCCACAACCACCAACCATTTACCCACAACCACCAACCATTTACCCACAACCACCACTTACCCACAACCAACCACCACTTACCCACAACCACCTCTTACCCACAGCAAACATCTTACCGACAACAATCCCAAATCACCGATATAGGGAACATATATTAAATCAAGTTCTTTTGCAATGAAAAAGTGATGCTTCACATAATTGCTTGATTTTTAGCCGATTGAAAAGTATACTGCTCTAACATTCCCTCTGTAAATCTTTTGTCTAGGATCTGCTTCGTGTTTCCTCTGTTTGTGCCGTACTACTTTGATATTCCACGCGTCGCCATGACTCACATTCTGGGCGTGCCAGTCACAGGGAAGACGCTGACCTACATCCTGGGTCTACAGGTGAGTCTGGATTCGTCTTAGATGCCAGGGAAAGATATCAGCTGATGGCAGTAAGGCTAAAATACATAGTGTTGGTTCTCAGGCACTGCCCCCTCATCATGAAGTCTGTCTCAAGTAGGTACTTATTCTTCATCTTGAACACATGACCCCGACAGTGAAATGCTGCTATACTTAAAATAAGGTAATGCAATATAGAGTGCCGTTTCCCTTTTTCCCTTTTCATGCACACTGCCTCACTGTGCATCTTGTGTAATGGTCACAGTGCTGTAGGTGTTTGTGTGTTGATTTTGCCGTTTGAACATTAGGTCAGTGGAAGTATGAAATTGGCACTAAAGCATGATGATGACTTACAAATCCAATGCTATCTGTGTACTGTATGCTGGCCAGGTAGTCCATGAGCCTGGAGGGGATTTGGAACCGAGAGAGGCCAAAAGGTTTGAACATGTATTCTGATGTAAAATTAGGTCACGAATCAAAGCAGTGGTTTCAGCCCACGAGAGGTCGCTGAAGTGATGACTCAGCATTTTGTTTACGTAAACTATTGCACTCTTCCAAATGTTATTTACCAACTACAAATACTTATCTTTACACCAAATGACAAGTAAATGTTTTATATGCAGAGTTTGATACTGCATGTGTGTATTGCATTAGTTACAAACATACTTACTGTCATGGCCAATACCATAACTGAAAAGAATTTTAAATGCAGTATAAGGAGGCTTTGTATCTCCAGTGACTTATGTTCCTGTTCACTGAGAGTTCATGGTGAGTTGGTGCAATGTGCTGATCAGTTCACACACGACTGTGCCGAAATTAATGTAACTAATATTGAATGAAATCTGGAATAAGTCCAGATATATAATGAACACTTTTATAGCCAGATAGCGTAATAACAGGACTAACTTGTGTACTTCAGTACAGATTTGTTGACATGCTTCTTCTGGTGTTAGGGGGCACGGGTGGCCCAGATGTCTAAGGCGCCGCAATTCGTTGTGCAGAGTTGCGTCCCTTGGGCATACCTGTGCTCGTGGGTTTCACCTAAGTGGTAAACATCTGAGACCCGCATCACTTCGGGCTTTCCTCCCACATTAAGCTGACACGCCGTGATGTAACTGGAATACTGTTAAAAGCGGCGTTAAACACAACTCACTCACTCACTCACTCACTCACTCACTCACTCACTCACTCACTCACTCACTCACTCTTCTTGTGTTACATGTTCAGCAAAACATGCTCCTCCATGTAAGATTGTAAGATTGGGATTGCTCTGTCATAATATTAATTCAATACATTACGTTATGCAGATTCACAAACTTTGTTCATGGTGCCACCTGTTTTGTTTGATTTCTAAAATGAACGCATGTGTATCACATCCTGATTCTGTCACCAGGTTGCGAGTCCCACGTTTGAGACAAGACTTGTTGCAGTCTGTGGAATTGTAAGTCAGACATAAGCTATAGCAATCCACTTAATAATAACTGAAAATCAATCAATTTTTAGACATTCATTATATCTGCTTTTTTTATGTAAACTTACATCTATGTTAAGTTTGCTCTTTTCCTGAATATCTATTTGAGAATTTCTTATATCATGTTAAAGTAAGACTACTTTGTAGATAGTCCATCTATTGTCCCCCCTAGATTGGTGGGTTGCTGTGGAGACTGAACTTTCTGAAAGTGAAGTCCCTGGTGGTGATCCCGAGGTGTGTGGCCTCCATGCTGGATGCGACGCTGGGGCGGGTGCTGCAGTCGCCACCCCCGAAGACGCCGGAGCTGCCGATGGGCGCCACGCTGGAGCTGCAGAGACAGGAGCAGCTGGACCGGCTGGAGCAGCAGATGGTCATGGCCTTCCAGAACTCACAGCCAGCCCACCGCCCAAACATCGATATCCCCAGGCCACAGCCACTGGTGCGTTCTCTTGTTGTCTGATTAGGGGCAGGGGTCGGCAAACCATATGAGGTGCCCCAATTCCTACCTGCCAGAAAGCTGCCATGAACATAGGCACGAATCCCAGATTCAACCTAGTTATGTGTTACCAAGAATGTCAGTACCATACTTGTGCTTGTGGGTTTCACCAAGTGGTAAACATCTAAGCCCGGCATCACTGCACGCTTTCGTCCCACACCTGGTGTCTTAACTGAAATGCTGTTCATAGCTGTGCTAAACCAAATGCACTCGTGGGGGAATGAGGGTTTATTGCAACATTCCAGCTCTATGACAGTGGCCAGACAATCCAGTGATTGATATTATGAGCAATGATATATGTGCTGTCACAAGACTATGACATGTCATCAACCAAGTCACTGAGTCTGACCACTAGATCCACTTAGTTGTCTCTTAGGACCAGATAGGTTGCTTGGGACTGCATCAAAAGAGATCCAAGTAGAGAATAGATCTTCAGCGACCCATGCTTTTCGTAAGATCGTAAAAGGCGACTATGCTTGCCGTAAGATGTGACTAACGGGATCGGGTGGCCAGGCTCACTGAATTGGTTGATGCATGTCATGGTATCCCAGTTGCGTAGATCGATGCTGATGATGTCAATCACTGGGTTGTCTGGCCCAGACTTGATTATTTACAGACCGCCGTCATATAGCTGGAATATTGCCAAGTGCAGTGTTAAACAGCAAACAAACAAAGAAAGCTAGGGACCATTTCTTATCTATAATCCCCATGGGTTACACAGAGTATTTTGATGAGAGGCAAAGCAGTAAGAACATGATAAAAATAAAAATAAATACGTTATGACTTGCTTGATAACAGTACTAGTATTAGAACCTTCACTTAAACTTTGCTCCTAATTGTAATAATGAAGTTGTTCATACATATGTCTTTACTTACTTAGAGATCCAACTTTTAAATAATTCCTCTCAAAAAAGTTACTTTGTTATGGCTCCTGTATACTCATGCCAGTAACGCATACTTCCATGTCTTTACAGAATGTAGCAAACGGTCCTGGTATATTTGGAAACCCTGACTTTCTGTTACCACCTGGCTTACGTCAGCGCAATAACATGGGTAGGTACATGGATATTTGCCTGGATTGATACAATGTCCCAGTGATTGATGCTGACATTAATTAAGACACCTGCTGAGTCCTGAGTCATCTGAGACCCACGCTGACATGTCCTTGTGTGTTGTGTGTCTGTCTGAGTCATCTGAGACCCACGCTGACATGTCCTTGTGTGTTGTGTGTCTGTCTGAGTCATCTGAGACCCACGCTGACATGTCCTTGTGTGTTGTGTGTCTGAGTCATCTGAGACCCTCGCTGACATGTTCTTGTGTGTTGTGTGTGTGTCTGAGTCATCTGAGACCAACGCTGACATGTCCTTGTGTGTTGTGTGTCTGTCTGAGTCATCTGAGACCCACGCTGACATGTCCTTGTGTGTTGTGTGTCTGTCTGAGTCATCTGAGACCCACGCTGACATGTCCTTGTGTGTTGTGTGTCTGTCTGAGTCATCTGAGACCCACGCTGACATGTCCTTGTGTGTTGTGTGTCTGTCTGAGTCATCTGAGACCCACGCTGACATGTCCTTGTGTGTTGTGTGTCAAAGTCATCTGAGACCCACGCTGACATGTCCTTGTTGTGGTGTGTCAGAGTCATCTGAGACCCACTCTGACATGTCTGATGTACCAAAAGTGCAAGTTAATGTCAGATGCTCCTGATTTTTCTGAAAGATGAAAGAAGTTTGGCTTTGCAATATGATGCACAGTTCGTCCATGATCAAGAGATACTCATAAAAATGAAATGGGTGTCACAATTAGAATACCATTAACCCCCTCTGCATGAAAGTTTGATCTTGTGCCTACCAGCATTGCCTCAGTCTTCTTGTCATTCAGCTGTATTTTGTGTGTAGACGATGTCCCCCCTGACAACCACAACTCTGCCTCCGACCTCTCAGGACCACAGCTGGAGGAACAGGTCAGCACCCTTCTCATCTAACATGTCATCATGTGTCCCTAGTCACGTCTCTAATCCAGCATGTCATCATGTGTCTCTAGTCACGTCTCTCATCCAGCAGTAAAGCACAAACTCACTCACTCACTCACTCTCCTCCAGCATGTCATCATGTGTCCCTAATCACGTCTCTCCTCCAGCATGTCATCATGTGTCCCTAATCACGTCTCTCCTCCAGCATGTCATCATGTGTCCCTAATCACGTCTCTCCTCCAGCATGTCATCATGTGTCCCTAATCACGTCTCTCCTCCAGCATGTCATCATGTGTCCCTAATCACGTCTCTCATCCAGCATGTCATCAATCGCTCTAATCACATCTTTCATCCAGCATGTCATCAATCGCTCTAATCACGTCTCTCATCCAGCATGTCATCAATCGCTCTAATCACATCTCTCATCCAGCATGTCATCAATCGCTCTAATCACATCTCTCATCCAGCATGTCATCAGTCGCTCTAATCACATCTCTCATCCAGCATGTCATCATTCGCTCTAATCACATCTCTCATCCAGCATGTCATCAATGGCTCTAATCACATCTCTCATCCAGCATGTCATCAATCGCTCTAATCACATCTTTCATCCAGCATGTCATCAATCGCTCTAATCACATCTCTCATCCAGCATGTCATCAATCGCTCTAATCACATCTCTCATCCAGCATGTCTTCATGTGTCGCTAATCACGTCTCTCATCCAGCATGTCATCAATCGCTCTAATCACATCTCTCATCCAGCATGTCATCATGTGTCTCTAATCACGTCTCTCATCCAGCATGTCATAATGTGTCTCTAATGATGTCTCTCCTCCAGCATGTCATCATGTGTCGCTAATCACGTCTCTCATCCAGCGTGTCATCAGTCGCTCTAATCACATCTCTCATCCAGCATGTCATCATGTGTCTCTAATGATGTCTCTCATCCCGCATGTCATCATGTGTCTCTAATCACATCTCTCCTCCAGCATGTCTTCATGTGTCTCTTATCACTTCTCTCATCCCGCATGTCATCATGTGTCTCTAATCACATCTCTCTTCCAGCATGGCATCATGTGTCTCTAATCACATCTTTCATCCAGCATGTCATCAATTGCTCTAATCACATCTCTCCTCCAGCATGTCTTCATGTGTCTCTAATCACTTCTCTCATCTGGCTGATTTCCACCTGTTCCTAAACTGAAATAACACCTTCATGGAAAACAGTATAGTGACAACGATGACCTCCAAGGTGCTGTGAATGGGTTTTTCATTGTGGCTTCAAAAAACTTTCTGACTGGAATTGAAAAGCTTCACTGTAATTAAAAACACCTTCACAATTGTTGGATTTTTTTGTTAGACTTAGAACCCTCATACCACCAACACTGTTAGGCATGAATGTCAAGGTTGTCGTAGACCTGAGGTCAAAGTGAAAGAGTTAGGGGGTCCCCAGATTCAAATACCATAACAGCAAACCTCACAAACCTCAGGACCCCCTCAGTTTCAAACACTGCATGTGGATCATGCTGCTATAGCTTAACTGAACTTAAACATTTGTACAATTGTTGTTTTTTGTAGCTAGTTTGGTTTTCTCCTTGTAGGTGCAACGACTTGTAGAGATGGGATTTAGCCAGGACCGAGTAAGGCATGCTCTCCAGGTTACCAACAATGATATTTCCATGGCAACCAATGTTCTTCTACAGGAGACATAACACAGGATTGATGATGTCAAGCAGGGATGTTTTATTAAACTGCCATAGATCATTACGTGGACAGTACTTGCTGGGATGGAAGTTGCACTTCAGATAATGAACACCGCTCACTTGTGTTGCAGCATGCCATTGGAGGAAGTGGAAGTTTACTCTGAATCATGAAATTTGATTGGACCAATTACTTTCAACACTCTCCTAGCATGTTTACGTGTGGGTCAACATTTTAGATTTACCCCATGGATGTTAACTTGCCCAGAAAAGAATTAACATGCTGTGTCAGGAACCTGGCCAGGTCCTCATGGACCAGACCCATTGTGTGACTATGTGTGACTGTCTGTGTGACTGTCTGTGTGACTGAGTGTGATTGTGTGTGTGACATCAGTCAGTCATTACACGTGCTTATATACCAGAGTACTGACAGATACAAGAATAGTGACAGATACTAGAGTACTGATAGATACTGAAGTACAGAGAGATACTAAAGTACAGACAAATACTAGAGTACTGGTGGCCTCGGAGAACAAAGGTGATGGGGAAAGGTATTGAGTATTTATCTTTAGGATCATACGTGAAGGCTGCGAATGTAAACTGTCACAATTTCAGTGTTGACTCACAGACAAAAGTAATTTATACCAATTGAGATTCACTAATCAGTTTGTTTACTGTAGTGGCAATGTTGATACGTTGCAGATTGGATTCAGTGTCGATTCACAGATGATAGTAATTGAAACTCACTCAGTTTCACTAATCTGTTTGTGTACTGAACTACAGTGAGATTATTCCATGTACGTTTGATGGTTCACTGCGGACTGACACTGATGGAGTTTGTCACTCATGTTAGAATATATTAAGAGTTATGACTCAGAATGTGTTACTCACATGAATTTTACATGATAATATATAGCAGTCAGGACTTAAGAAACAGTTACCATAGGTGTTATTATGTTAAAACCGTGTTCGTTTATAGTCATGTTCTACTGTATATGGATCAATAGTCCTGATGCACATGGATAAACATTCTCAATATGTAGCCTAGTTAATCTTTGAGCATAATTAAAATGGCACCCTTATATGAAGTGAGGGAAACATAATGAGGCTTCTGAAGTGACCACAACTGTCAGTGATGACAAAATGTTCTACACAGGTATTGGGGTGCAGTAGAGTGACATCACTGTCCGTGATGACAAAATGTTCTACACAGGGATTGGGGTGCAGTAGAGTGACGTCACTGTCCGTGATGACAAAATGTTCTACACAGGCATTGGGGTGCAGTAGAGTGACATCACTGTCCGTGATGACAAAATGTTCTACACAGGCATTGGGGTCAGTAGAGTGACATCACTGTCCGTGATGACAAAATGTTCTACACAGGCATTGGGGTGCAGTAGAGTGACATCACTGTCCGTGATGACAAAATGTTCTACACAGGCATTGGGGTGCAGTAGAGTGACATCACTGTCCGTGATGACAAAATGTTCTACACAGGCATTGGGGTGCAGTAGAGTGACATCACTGTCTGTGATGAAGAAGTACCAAATGGCAGGTTTCTTGGACTTCCTTGAGCTGAATCCGTAAGCCTCTCCATGCTAGGAGTATTATGGCATGAGGTCATGAAGCAATGAATTATATTCTATTTATCAGTGTAAAAGTTAATTGTCTGAGGTGATTAAATTATCAGGTTCTTGTGTATTGTAGTCCTACCTTGATACATTGTGTATCATGTCAACGTGACGGTGCATCCCTGTTACAAATACAAGTCTGTTTATGAAGCTTTCATATTCTGAACCTTGACTCTTGCACAGCATACGCTGGTGATTAATAGTAACTTTGTAACTTTGCATAATACTGATAGGAACACTAATAAGAACACTGATGACAGTTGTAAGGTTCCACAGTGGCGTGTGTTGTGTGAGTTCCTTGTTCCATATTCTTACTGTAAGGTCCTATGTTGACATGTGACTTCATGGCCTGACATGTGACTTCATGGGTTTGACATGTGACTTCATGGGTTGACATGTGACTTCATGGGTTGACATGTGACTTCATGGGTTGACATGTGACTTCATGGGTTTGACATGTGACTTCATGGGTTTGACATGTGACTTTTTGGGTTGACATGTGACTTCATGGGTTGACATGTGACTTCATGGGTTTGACATGTGACTTTTTGGGTTGATATGTGACTTCATGGGTTGACATGTGACTTCATGGGTTTGACATGTGACTTCATGGGTTTGACATGTGACTTAATGGGTTGACGTGAATTCATGGGTTTGACATGTGACTTTTTGGGTTGACATGTGACTTCATGGGTTTGACATGTGACTTCATGGGTTGACATGTGACTTCATGGATTGACATGTGACTTCATAGGTTGACACGTGACTTTTGGGGTTGACATGTGACTTTTTGGGTTGACATGTGCCTTTTTGTGTTGACATGTGACTTTTTGGATGGACATGTGACTTTATCCCCTAAGGCAGCTGAATGTAAGGCGGGTAGAAAGTTTGAGATCCTGTTGTAAATGTGGTAGATATTGTATCAAACATCTTGATTAGCTGACACAAGTGCTATATTGCAACAGAAGATCATTAATACTGCTTGAATCATGTTAACAAAGGGGGGGCACGGGTGGCCCAGTCATCTAAGGCGCCGCGATTCGCTGTGCAGAGTTGCCTCCCTTGGGCACGCCAGAAACCTATGATTGTGGGTTCGAATCCCGGTTCGCCCCGATTATGTTTCTAGGTTTGTCAGCACCATACCTGTGCTCGTGGGATTCACCGAAGTGGTAAACGTCTGAGACCTGCTTTCCTCCCACATTAAGCTGACACGCTGCGATATAACTGGAATACTGTTAAAAGCGGCGTTAAACCTAACTCTCTCACGCATGTTAACAAAGAATACATCGCATCGAAATGAATCTGAGTAAGGTAACTATTTTATGGTTTTTCAGTCTGTGGTATTTTCGAATGTAATAAATGCTAACAGTATATGACAATAAGGTTGATGTGTGAATTAATTGTAGTAGGATCTCGGGCCAGTTCCGATGTCACCACCACTCACTAAACAATAACCACAGACTGTCAGTTGATGTCATGGGAGAATGAATGTAGAGCATGAGGGACTTCAATTGTGAATAAATGCTTTCAAAGAGATAATTGTTTATTGTATGTTCAATACAAAAGCAACAAATCACAAGAAAGGATTGAAGTCAAAACTCTAATAATGATGATTGTTCTTTGCACAGATGGGCTTCCACCATAAAAAGAAACGTAGATGTACTTTTAAGACTACTGAAATAGTGCCTCCTTCCACTGATAGCCTGGAGCACTGAGAAAGAACTCACAGAAATGTACATCTCAGATTGCTCAAACAGTGCTTCAATCCACTAATCCCCTGGTACACCGCAAAAGAAGAAACAGAGACGTACATCTCAGACTGCTCAAACAATGCTTCAATCCATTAATAGCATGGAGCACTGAGAAAAGAAGAGAAACAGACTTTCATCTGACTGCTCAAACTGTGCTTCCATCCAGTGATAGCCTGGGACACCACGTAAGAAGAAACAGAGACGTACATCTAAGACTGCTCGGGCAGTGCTTCCATTCACTGATAGCCTGGAACACTGAGAAAGAGGAAACAGAGACATACATCTGAGACTGCTCGGGCAGTGCTTCCATCCACTGATAGCCTGGAACACTGAGAAAGAGGAAACAGACGCACATCTGAGACTGCTCAGGCATTGCTTCCATCCACTGATAGCCTGGAACACTGAGAAAGAGGAAACAGAGACGCACATCTGAGACTGCTCGGGCAGTGCTTCCATCCACTGATAGTCTGGAACACTGAGAAAGAGGAAACAGAGACGCACATCTGAGACTGCTCGGGCAGTGCTTCCATCCACTGATAGCCTGGAACACTGAGAAAGAGGAAACAGAGACGCACATCTGAGACTGCTCGGGCATTGCTTCCATTCACTGATAGCCTGGAACACTGAGAAAGAGGAAACAGAGACATACATCTGAGACTGCTCGGGCAGTGCTTCCATCCACTGATAGCCTGGAACACTGAGAAAGAGGAAACAGAGACGCACATCTGAGACTGCTTGGGCATTGCTTCCATTCACTGATAGCCTGGAACACTGAGAAAGAGGAAACAGAGACATACATCTGAGACTGCTCGGGCAGTGCTTCCATCCACTGATAGCCTGGAACACTGAGAAAGAGGAAACAGAGACGCACATCTGAGACTGCTCAAACAGTGCTTCCTGCCACTGATACCCTGGAACACCGAGAAAGATGAAACAGAGACGCACATCTGAGACTGCTCAGGCATTGCTTCCATCCACTGATAGCCTGGAACACTGAGAAAGAGGAAACAGACGCACATCTGAGACTGCTCAGGCATTGCTTCCATCCACTGATAGCCTGGAACACTGAGAAAGAGGAAACAGAGACGCACATCTGAGACTGCTCGGGCAGTGCTTCCATCCACTGATAGCCTGGAACACTGAGAAAGAGGAAACAGAGACATACATCTGAGACTGCTCGGGCAGTGCTTCCATCCACTGATAGCCTGGAACACTGAGAAAGAGGAAACAGAGACGCACATCTGAGACTGCTCAAACAGTGCTTCCTGCCACTGATACCCTGGAACACCGAGAAAGATGAAACAGAGACGCACATCTGAGACTGCTCAGGCATTGCTTCCGTCCACTGATAGCCTGGAACACTGAGAAAGAGGAAACAGACGCACATCTGAGACTGCTCAGGCATTGCTTCCATCCACTGATAGTCTGGAACACTGAGAAAGAGGAAACAGAGACGCACATCTGAGACTGCTCGGGCAGTGCTTCCATCCACTGATAGTCTGGAACACTGAGAAAGAGGAAACAGAGACGCACATCTGAGACTGCTCAGGCATTGCTTCCATCCACTGATAGTCTGGAACACTGAGAAAGAGGAAACAGAGACGCACATCTGAGACTGCTCGGGCAGTGCTTCCATCCACTGATAGCCTGGAACACTGAGAAAGAGGAAACAGAGACGCACATCTGAGACTGCTCGGGGAGTGCTTCCATTCACTGATAGCCTGGAACACTGAGAAAGAGGAAACAGACGCACATCTGAGACTGCTTAGGCATTGCTTCCATCCACTGATAGTCTGGAACACTGAGAAAGAGGAAACAGAGACGCACATCTGAGACTGCTCGGGCATTGCTTCCATCCACTGATAGTCTGGAACACTGAGAAAGAGGAAACAGAGACGCACATCTGAGACTGCTCGGGCAGTGCTTCCATCCACTGATAGCCTGGAACACTGAGAAAGAGGAAACAGAGACGCACATCTGAGACTGCTCGGGCAGTGCTTCCATCCACTGATAGTCTGGAACACTGAGAAAGAGGAAACAGAGACGCACATCTGAGACTGCTCGGGCATTGCTTCCATCCACTGATAGTCTGGAACACTGAGAAAGAGGAAACAGAGACGCACATCTGAGACTGCTCAGGCATTGCTTCCATCCACTGATAGTCTGGAACACTGAGAAAGAGGAAACAGAGACGCACATCTGAGACTGCTCGGGCAGTGCTTCCATCCACTGATAGCCTTGAACACTGAGAAAGAGGAAACAGAGACGCACATCTGAGACTGCTCGGGGAGTGCTTCCATTCACTGATAGCCTGGAACACTGAGAAAGAGGAAACAGACGCACATCTGAGACTGCTTAGGCATTGCTTCCATCCACTGATAGTCTGGAACACTGAGAAAGAGGAAACAGAGACGCACATCTGAGACTGCTCGGGCATTGCTTCCATCCACTGATAGTCTGGAACACTGAGAAAGAGGAAACAGAGACGCACATCTGAGACTGCTCGGGCAGTGCTTCCATTCACTGATAGCCTGGAACACTGAGAAAGAGGAAACAGAGACATACATCTGAGACTGCTCGGGCAGTGCTTCCATCCACTGATAGCCTGGAACACTGAGAAAGAGGAAACAGAGACGCACATCTGAGACTGCTCAAACAGTGCTTCCTGCCACTGATACCCTGGAACACCGAGAAAGATAAAACAGAGACGCACATCTGAGACTGCTCAGGCATTGCTTCCATCCACTGATAGCCTGGAACACTGAGAAAGAGGAAACAGACGCACATCTGAGACTGCTCAGGCATTGCTTCCATCCACTGATAGCCTGGAACACTGAGAAAGAGGAAACAGAGACGCACATCTGAGACTGCTCGGGCAGTGCTTCCATCCACTGATAGTCTGGAACACTGAGAAAGAGGAAACAGAGACGCACATCTGAGACTGCTCGGGCAGTGCTTCCATCCACTGATAGCCTGGAACACTGAGAAAGAGGAAACAGAGACGCACATCTGAGACTGCTCGGGCAGTGCTTCCATCCACTGATAGTCTGGAACACTGAGAAAGAGGAAACAGAGACGCACATCTGAGACTGCTCGGGCAGTGCTTCCATCCACTGATAGCCTGGAACACTGAGAAAGAGGAAACAGAGACATACATCTGAGACTGCTCGGGCAGTGCTTCCATCCACTGATAGCCTGGAACACTGAGAAAGAGGAAACAGAGACGCACATCTGAGACTGCTCAAACAGTGCTTCCTGCCACTGATACCCTGGAACACCGAGAAAGATGAAACAGAGACGCACATCTGAGACTGCTCAGGCATTGCTTCCGTCCACTGATAGCCTGGAACACTGAGAAAGAGGAAACAGACGCACATCTGAGACTGCTCAGGCATTGCTTCCATCCACTGATAGTCTGGAACACTGAGAAAGAGGAAACAGAGACGCACATCTGAGACTGCTCGGGCAGTGCTTCCATCCACTGATAGTCTGGAACACTGAGAAAGAGGAAACAGAGACGCACATCTGAGACTGCTCAGGCATTGCTTCCATCCACTGATAGTCTGGAACACTGAGAAAGAGGAAACAGAGACGCACATCTGAGACTGCTCAGGCATTGCTTCCATCCACTGATAGTCTGGAACACTGAGAAAGAGGAAACAGAGACGCACATCTGAGACTGCTCGGGCAGTGCTTCCATCCACTGATAGCCTGGAACACTGAAAAAGAGGAAACAGAGACGCACATCTGAGACTGCTCGGGCAGTGCTTCCATCCACTGATAGCCTGGAACACCGAGAAAGAGGAAACAGAGAGGGACATCTGAGACTGCTCAGGCATTGCTTCCATCCACTGATAGCCTGGAACACTGAGAAAGAGGAAACAGAGACGCACATCTAAGACTGCTCAAACAGTGCTTCCTGCCACTGATAGCCTGGAACACTGAGAAAGAGGAAACAGAGACGCACATCTAAGACTGTTCAAACAGTGCTTCCTGCCACTGATAGCCTGGAACACTGAGAAAGATGAAACAGAGACGTACAACTAAGACTGCTCAAACAGTGCTTCCTGCCACTGATAGCCTGGAACACTGAGAAAGAGGAAACAGAGACGCACATCTAAGACTGTTCAAACAGTGCTTCCTGCCACTGATAGCCTGGAACACTGAGGAAGAAGAAACTTTTCTTTCCCTCTGTATTCACCTCCGCAGGTACAGCATATATATACACATGTCATGTCAATAAAATTGTGGTATATATTATAGATATAAATTCTTGCCTATAAAGTCAACGTGACTGTATCAGTATGTATTACATATTGATTTTTAAACAAAATTAGGAAGAAAGACACGAGACTCAAAAAAGTTTGCATAGTTACAATTTGTAAATGACATTACCTTTGTAGCATTGTAATAAGTAATTATCTCATTCATGATGATGTGCACATGCAAAGTCTGAAATCTTTCCAAAATCTGGCTTTGAAAATCTTACCATTCTATCCATAAGGCCTCAATGCAGGAGGTGTGCATGAAGACAATTTGTGTAGAACAGTCTCAAAATATCATGTCGCATGTTGAGGTTCTAATCCCCATGTTGGTTAAATGTTTTGAGTGAAGGATAGAACAAGGTTCTGTGGGCTTCTCTTTGTTGTTTGGTTTCCACTGCCGCGCTTGCTTGCTTGCATTGTTGGGATCGTAGTATTAAGCTCCCTCCGAACGTTCGCTCATATGAGGTGGCTAGGTCGTATGGAATCTTGCACACCTGCTTAATAAAGTGACCTTGATCAAACAAAGGCCACATATAGTACTTGGCAGATTTTAATTGTGTACCTAGTTGCTTCAAGTATCTTTTCCTCATTTGGGTGACTTTCTTTTATCGCAATAATATATTTTTCTCTCTCCACATGTAATTCTGTACCATTTATAATAAAATGGGTAACACGCTCAGCAGAAAGCAAAATACTTTTACAAGTTATTTAACAAAAATGTGCTATCCAAATGAGATAACTGTCAGACATTCCAGACCGATTTATAGTGAAGACTTGCTTGAGTTTAATCCCATACATTGTCGCAACAAGTCTGGTCCCTCCAACCCGTGTTTATGGGTTCCACCAAAGTGGTGATCTGCATCACTCTAGGATTTCCTCCTGCATTAAGCGCCGTTATATAACTGGAATAATGTTCAAAGCGGAGTTAAACCCAATTCACTCACTCAAAATATAACTTTATAAGGACTAGTTGAGAGTATCCATCCTCACAAATTATTGTTCTGTTTGCCACAGGGATCTTGGCCACTTTTTATATCGCCATTAAAAGTATTCCAGCTATATTTTTTAGAATATTAACAGTAAGGGCAAGGACGGTCTTTTAACTTGTAACCTTCATTCCAGATCAAGTTTCAGAATTGACACCTGATCATGATGAGCATTGCACATCTATAGAAATATCTCATGAAGATCGACCGCCTCCGTGGTCTAGTGGAGAGCGGGAGGTCGAAGGTTCAATCCCTGGCCGCGTTAAACCAAAAGACGTCAAAAGATTGTATTTGTTGTTACCTTGCCTGACGTTCGGCATAAAGGGCCTAAAACAAGGACTGGGAGTCAGTATACAGTGTCTGAATGGGGTATTCATTTTAAACTGCGGCTAGGTAACTCAGTTGGCTAGCGTTATTAAAAATCATAATCTTAGTCAGGACACGCACACACGCACACACGCACACACACACACACACACACACACACACACACGCACGCGCGCGAAAGTTGCTTGATAAGTGCAATAATCTTGAACGCGACGTTAAACCCCATTCACCTCAGCTCACATCTGATGAAGATCTTACACCACTGAGGGCTGCTGATCACAGTGTACAATCCAATGACCCACTCAGTTACCAAGGTATCTATAGCAACCACTGACCATAGCCACGTGCGCGACCACTCTTTGTCATGTTGCACAGAGGGAGGGGTTGACAAATTAAAGGTTAAGTATTCATAAAGGTACTCCGGAATTTGGCTACTCCAAGTACTAGCGACCACACATGGCCACGTGATGGGTGTAATAGCAATGTACTGCATTTGATTTCCAACACCCCTGTCTGCTTGTATCCCAACGTACGTTGACCTTTTGTATTTGGTGCAAAGAATCAGAGGAATTAAGCCGTTAAAGGGGATAGTAAAAAGCCTCATGACAATTACAAAATATGTACCATGGGCTTATTATAATGAGGGCACACGGGCGGCACAGTCGTCAAAGGCGCCGTAATTCGCTGTGCAGAGTTGCCTCCCTTGGGCACGTCACCAACTTGTGATTGTGGGTCCCAACCCCGGT
Source organism: Haliotis rufescens (assembly GCF_023055435.1). NCBI lineage: Eukaryota > Metazoa > Mollusca > Gastropoda > Lepetellida > Haliotidae > Haliotis > Haliotis rufescens. Next base: position 7,934,426 of record NW_025964383.1, read on the forward strand.
TCGCCCCTATTATGTTTCTAGGTTTGTCAGCACCATACCCGTGCTCTTGGGTTTCAATATTAATCTTATAACTATGATAAACAGAAAAGCAGTTTTGTAATTTATTGGAATCAGTCCAATTTTGACAGATATTGCAGCATGGACACCCGAAAATTTCACGGCAACGCTTGATAATTAAAGTACGGAGCCTTGTAATATAGATCGATAAAAAATTCTGATCGAGCCTGTAGAGCAAATTGTTTTTGGTACAATGTGAGACATTATGTTTGTTTTCTAATCCCAGATCCTGTCCTAGTCACCTTGCTTTCAGGGAGGCCCAGGAGCGGCGACATGACGTATGGCCATGTCTGACAGTGTTTCTGCAATACCCTAGGGCCTCAGATGGCCAACTCCCACAGGAGATGAGCTCCGCGCCACTCCGTCCGCTGCCCAGATTAAACCTTGTCATCCACGTAGATGATTTAGTAATGATTCCTTTTTCTTAATCTCGCCTTAGTCCTATAAATAAGATTTGTAGAAATCTGATCGATTCTAAGGTGTCGGTGTTTGAAAGGTTTCGTGATGTCCCTATTTGCTGGAGAGATAACAGTCCTTTTTCTTCTGACTTTGCAATGCGTGTATGAGTTGTTTGCGGTGAGACACCGACATGGACAGGCTTATAGGCCTGTATGTATATCTTGTAGCAGGGAGTACGTGTGGCATTCTAGGACAGAAAGGTGAGTTTGTAATACATGTGGGCTGGTGTGGTAGTTTAGTGGTTAAAGCGTTCGCTCGTTACGCCAAAGATCAGGGTTCGATTCCCCACATGGGTACATTGTGTAAAATATTGAAATACAGAGATTATAGAAATCGATCATCCACTTTATTACCCTTTCAACTGCTTCCTGTATGACAGGAGGGATGACTTCAATATTCCAATCATCAACTTCCCCTTCATGTTTAGCAATATTCCTGCAGCTCCAGCCCTTGGTGTTTTGAGATACAACCGAGCTCAGGAGGTGTTTGATCAAGGTTACAAAATTCAAGGCATCAGTGAAGATTTTTATGTTAGACATGTGGAAGACATTTCCAAATTTGAAATGATATCCGATGCTATTCCCTATCGTGACTTGTACCATTTGTTTCCGTGTTTTTTAAGCTAACAATTGACTTGCTTCTGCATGTGTTTGTGACAGGTGCCACCGGTTGGGCAGGACACGCTCACCTTTTCGCGAACAGATGGTATCATCGCTATTTGTTAGTGATTCACTGACTCATACTCATGATGTCGTATAATCCATAATGTGTGTATGTGTGTGTGTGTGTGTGTGTGTGTGTGTGTGTGTGTGTGTGTGTGTGTGTGTGTGTGTGTGTGTGTGTGTGTGTGTTTATCGTTCAGTGAAACTCTGCAGAGCGAATAAATTAGGAGGGGCTGCGTGGTGTATTCTCCCTGCATTGTTTTATTGAGGATATAAACATGCTGTGTTTTTAATGGCGTTACATGTGCTCAAGCAGTTTGTTTAGATCGTAATACTTCACTCGAACATATGAAAGCATGAGGTGGGAACCCCTAAAGGAATCTAAGCAGGCTTTGCAAAGCATTCGTTCTACACCGCACGTCACCATTATCACGTCATATCACTCATTGTGACGCAAAAGATATGACGTCACAGTTGTATATAGAAATGTGCCAAATTATCTCTGTTGTCCCCAAAACGTACAATACATTCTTACCCGTGAAGATCCGGGGTAGAAAAGGCCTTCAGCACCAATGCTTACCGTAAAAAGCGACTATGCTTGTCGTAAGAGGCGACTTACGGGATATTGTGGTCAGGCTCGCGGACTGTATTCTAACTGCGTGGATCGAAGCTCATGCTGCCAATCACTGGATTGTCTGATCCAGACTCGATTATTTACAGACCGCCGTCATATAGCTGGAATATTGCTGACAACAAAAACAACTACAATACAGTTTGTAGGTTTCTATCATGTTTTCTGCACGAAATGTATTGCCACACATCCTTTGAAAACCATAGTAAACGCAATTTTGCATTTTGTAACCTATATATGTAGATATAATTATTTAAATATGCCTACCGGCAATATCTAAAAAGAAATCGATATTTCCTGAATATTCTCACAAACACAAACTATAGACAGCCATTATTTGTACCTTTTCTCCCATTACAGATTGATATATCTGGCCCATTTTTGGGTGAGATCGTTCGGCCATTGTGCTTATCTGCGTTGCCCAGATACATCTAAGGGCAACAACTCACTACCCTCTCAAAAATAGCGTCATCCAATGTACAACATCTTCAGGTTGGGATCATGTGTTCGAATACACAGAAATGATGCCATGGTAGAAATAAACCAGGCCTCGTTTTTCGTTGTTCTTTGTGATGAGCTAGCTCACATATGAATATAAACATCGGGTGATGCTTAACTTATGCAACGTGTATATATGATCATTTTCGAGGATGGTAAACTCTTATACGAGACCTTAAAACTTTCTGTGGCACTTGTGTGTGTCGTGATTAATATTCATGATACAACGCACAAAAGTATGATTCAGTAAATGTCTCTGAATGTTTATATATTATCTTAATTTATCTGATCGAAAAGATAATGCAGATATGAAACAATGGTCACACTTACTGCACTGAAACAAGCCATGTTCCCGTGTTTATCACATAAATCTTCCTGCCATTACAAACGATGAACAGATTAATTAATCGGAATAATGGGTAGAATGCATATCAGGTGTTTACAAACTATTAACACATACTTGCCTTGATGGACTGTGTCTGGATATCTGTATAACACAATTATTAAATTATTCATATTCTGTCATCCTCAATATCCACGTGCTCTCCTGTGTTTTATTTCATTCCGTTTCACGTCCATCTCAGACCTTCACGGCTATGACATGTTTCACTTCCTGTTCTGGTGCTTTCCAAACTCGTTTCTATTTTTGAAGGCCATTTGTACACACAGAGAGACTCACTCACTCACTCACTCATCAACATTCACTACTTACATGTATATACACACATAGAGAGAATATCTCTCATGAATGAACTAGATGTTATTAATCAGTGTACTTTGGAGTGAGATACTGTTTTCAGTCATTAAGATGGCGAAGCATATGAAATTGGAATTTCTGCAGCGTTGAGCATAGGACAGTGTATTGATTTAAAATAGTGTTTTATCCACGTCAGGTGGGATACACTTATGTATAGTTGTGATAGTCTTCTTCAGGTGTCTACGTGCACTGCAAAAAAGTACCTGCAACACACACGTGTACAGTGAGGGTGTCTACGTGCACTGCACATACAGTACCTGCAACACACACGTGTACAGTGAGGGTGTCAACGTGCACTGCAAATAAAGTACCTGCAACACACACGTGTACAGTGAGGTTGTGTACGTGCACTGCACATACAGTACCTGCAACACACACGTGTACAGTGAGGGTGTCTACGTGCACTGCACATAGTACCTGCAACACACACATGTACAGTGAGGGTGTCAACGTGCACTGCAAATAAAGTACCTGCAACACACACGTGTACAGTGAGGTTGTGTACGTGCACTGCACATACAGTACCTGCAACACACACGTGTACAGTGAGGGTGTCAACGTGCACTGCACATACAGTACCTGCAACACCCACGTGTACAGTGAGGGTGTCTACGTGCACTGCACATACAGTACCTGCAACACACACGTGTACAGTGAGGGTGTCAACGTGCACTGCAAATAAAGTACCTGCAACACACACGTGTACAGTGAGGTTGTGTATGTGCACTGCACATACAGTACCTGCAACACACACGTGTACAGTGAGGGTGTCTACGTGCACTGCACATACAGTACCTGCAACACACACGTGTACAGTGAGGGTGTCTATGTGCACTGCACATACAGTACCTGCAACACACACGTGTTCAGTGAGGGTGTCTACGTGCACTGCACATACAGTACCTGCAACACACACGTGTACAGTGAGGGTGTCTATGTGCACTGCAAATAAAGTACCTGCAACACACACGTGTATAGTGAGGTTGTGTACGTGGACTGCACATACAGTACCTGCACACACACGTGTACAGTGAGGTTGTGTATGTGCACTGCAAATAAAGTACCTGCAACACACACGTGTACAGTGAGGGTGTCTACGTGCACTGCACATACAGTACCTGCAACACACACGTGTACAGTAAGGGTGTGTACGGAAACCACATGATTGCCGCAGTGATAAAATGGCAAACCCACATTGTAGAACGTTCAAAGCAGAGCCTCAATTTTGCACCAGAAGCCTATGCGCATATCATATCATGGTTTCAAGTTGAGTCACTGCGTGAATATATGGTAGAGGAGCACAGTAAGTTCACGTACTGCACAACATGGCACACAGACAAGAAATACACATGGTGTTAGTTACACAGAAATGAGCAAAATTATAATAGTCATGATGATGATATAAATAATTTCAACAATCATTTTAGTGACATATTCATCATAAATATACGCTGCTTTATAATATTAAATGGAGCAATGAAATAATGAGTCAGTGGGTGAATATTGCGTGACGCCGCACTCAACAATGTTCCACATATACCATGACCTTTGGTCACTTCCTACCACCTGCAATCGGGGACCGGGGACCTGTTTCAACTCATGCAAGCACGGAATATCATTGGAAGTATGTAACATCCTAAACTAGGCATGCTGATCAGTCACAAGTGTGCTGCCTCTCTGTGTGACTAAACCGTAGTCGTTGTCCTCAAGCTTCTCTCTCAACATTACAGGTGTACACTGTCTATGTATGTCCCCCAACTCTCTGTATAGCGTGTACGTCTCACACTAGCTTACAGCTGTACACAGTCTATGTATGTCTCCCAACTCTCTGTACAGCTTGTACGTCTCACACTACCTTACAGGTGTAAACAGTCTATGTATGTCTCCCAACTCTCTGTATAGCGTGTACGTCTCACACTACATTACAGGTGTACACAGTCTATGTATGTCTCCCAACTCTCTGTACAGCTTATACGTCTCACACTACGTTACAGCTGTACAAAGTCTATGTATGTCTCCCAACTCTCTGTATAGCTTGTACGTCTCACACTACATTACAGCTGTACACAGTCTATGTATGTCTCCCAACTCTCTGTACAGCTTGTACGTCTCACACTACATTACAGCTGTACACAGTCTATGTATGTCTCCCAACTCTCTGTATAGCTTGTACGTCTCACACTACGTTACAGCTGTACACAGTATATGTGTGTCTCCCAACTCTCTGTACAGCTTGTACGTCTCACACTACATTACAGCTGTACACAGTCTATGTATGTCTCCCAACTCTCTGTATAGCTTGTACGTCTCACACAACATTACAGCTGTACACAGTCTATGTATGTCTCCCAACTCTCTGTACAGCTTGTACGTCTCACACTACGTTACAGCTGTACACAGTCTATGTATGTCTCCCAACTCTCTGTACAGCTTGTACGTCTCACACAACGTTACAGCTGTACACAGTCTATGTATGTCTCCCAAAACTCTGTATAGCTTGTACGTCTCACACTACGTTACAGCTGTACACAGTCTATGTATGTCTCCCAACTCTCTGTACAGCTTGTACGTCTCACACTACGTTACAGCTGTACACAGTCTAAGTATGTCTCCCAACTCTCTGTACAGCTTGTACGTCTCACACTACCTTACAGCTGTACACAGTCTATGTATGTCTCCCAACTCTCTGTATAGCTTGTACGTCTCACACTACGTTACAGCTGTACACAGTCTATGTATGTCTCCCAACTCTCTGTACAGCTTGTACGTCTGATTCTACGTTACATCTGTACACAGTCTATGTATGTCTCCCAACTCTCCGTATAGCTTGTACGTCTCACACTACGTTACAGCTGTACACAGTCTATGTATGTCTCCCAACTCTCTGTACAGCTTGTACGTCTGATTCTACGTTACAGCTGTACACAGTCTATGTATGTCTCCCAACTCTCTGTACAACTTGTACGTCTCACACTACGTTACAGCTGTACACAGTCTATGTATGTCTCCCAACTCTCTGTACAGCTTGTACGTCTGATTCTACGTTACAGCTGTACACAGTCTATGTATGTCTCCGTACTCTCTGTACAGCTTGTACGTCTGATTCTACGTTACAGCTGTACACAGTCTATGTATGTCTCCCAACTCTCTGTATAGCTTGTACGTCTCACACTGCATTACAGCTGTACACAGTCTATGTATGTCTCCCAACTCTCTGTACAGCTTGTACGTCTCACACTACCTTACAGGTGTACACAGTCTATGTATGTCTCCCAACTCTCTGTATAGCGTGTACGTCTCACACTACATTACAGGTGTACACAGTCTATGTATGTCTCCCAACTCTCTGTACAGCTTATACGTCTCACACTACGTTACAGCTGTACACAGTCTATGTATGTCTCCCAACTCTCTGTATAGCTTGTACGTCTCACACTAGCTTACAGCTGTACACAGTCTATGTATGTCTCCCAACTCTCTGTACAGCTTGTACGTCTCACACTACCTTACAGGTGTACACAGTCTATGTATGTCTCCCAACTCTCTGTATAGCGTGTACGTCTCACACTACATTACAGGTGTACACAGTCTATGTATGTCTCCCAACTCTCTGTACAGCTTATACGTCTCACACTACGTTACAGCTGTACACAGTCTATGTATGTCTCCCAACTCTCTGTATAGCTTGTACGTCTCACACTACATTACAGCTGTACACAGTCTATGTATGTCTCCCAACTCTCTGTACAGCTTGTACGTCTCACACTACATTACAGCTGTACACAGTCTATGTATGTCTCCCAACTCTCTGTATAGCTTGTACGTCTCACACTACGTTACAGCTGTACACAGTATATGTGTGTCTCCCAACTCTCTGTACAGCTTGTACGTCTCACACTACATTACAGCTGTACACAGTCTATGTATGTCTCCCAACTCTCTGTATAGCTTGCACGTCTCAAACAACATTACAGCTGTACACAGTCTATGTATGTCTCCCAACTCTCTGTACAGCTTGTACGTCTCACACTACGTTACAGCTGTACACAGTCTATGTATGTCTCCCAACTCTCTGTACAGCTTGTACGTCTCACACAACGTTACAGCTGTACACAGTCTATGTATGTCTCCCAACTCTCTGTATAGCTTGTACGTCTCACACTACGTTACAGCTGTACACAGTCTATGTATGTCTCCCAACTCTCTGTACAGCTTGTACGTCTCACACTACGTTACAGCTGTACACAGTCTAAGTATGTCTCCCAACTCTCTGTACAGCTTGTACGTCTCACACTACCTTACAGCTGTACACAGTCTATGTATGTCTCCCAACTCTCTGTATAGCTTGTACGTCTCACACTACGTTACAGCTGTACACAGTCTATGTATGTCTCCCAACTCTCTGTAGAGCTTGTACGTCTGATTCTACGTTACATCTGTACACAGTCTATGTATGTCTCCCAACTCTCCGTATAGCTTGTACGTCTCACACTACGTTACAGCTGTACATAGTCTATGTATGTCTCCCAACTCTCCGTATAGCTTGTACGTCTCACACTACGTTACAGCTGTACACAGTCTATGTATGTCTCCCAACTCTCTGTACAGCTTGTACGTCTGATTCTACGTTACAGCTGTACACAGTCTATGTATGTCTCCCAACACTCTGTACAGCTTGTACGTCTGATTCTACGTTACAGCTGTACACAGTCTATGTATGTCTCCCAACTCTCTGTACAGCTTGTACGTCTGATTCTACGTTACAGCTGTACACAGTCTATGTATGTCTCCCAACTCTCTGTATAGCTTGTACGTCTCACACTGCATTACAGCTGTACACAGTCTATGTATGTCTCCCAACTCTCTGTACAGCTTGTACGTCTCACTCTACCTTACAGGTGTACACAGTCTATGTATGTCTCCCAACTCTCTGTACAGCTTGTACGTCTCACACTACCTTACAGGTGTACACAGTCTATGTATGTCTCCCAACTCTCTGTACAGCTTGTACGTCTCACACTACGTTACAGCTGTACACTGTCTATGTATGTCTCCCAACTCTCTGTACAGCTTGTACGTCTCACACTACCTTACAGCTGTACACAGTCTATGTATGTCTCCCAACTCTCTGTATAGCTTGTACGTCTCACACTACGTTACAGCTGTACACAGTCTATGTATGTCTCCCAACTCTCTGTACAGCTTGTACGTCTGATTCTACATTACATCTGTACACAGTCTATGTATGTCTCCCAACTCTCCGTATAGCTTGTACGTCTCACACTACGTTACAGCTGTACACAGTCTATGTATGTCTCCCAACTCTCTGTACAGCTTGTACGTCTGATTCTACGTTACAGCTGTACACAGTCTATGTATGTCTCCCAACTCTCTGTACAACTTGTACGTCTCACACTACGTTACAGCTGTACACAGTCTATGTATGTCTCCCAACTCTCTGTACAGCTTGTACGTCTGATTCTACTTTACAGCTGTACACAGTCTATGTATGTCTCCCAACTCTCTGTACAGCTTGTACGTCTGATTCTACGTTACAGCTGTACACAGTCTATGTATGTCTCCCAACTCTCTGTATAGCTTGTACGTCTCACACTGCATTACAGCTGTACACAGTCTATGTATGTCTCCCAACTCTCTGTACAGCTTGTCCGTCTCACACTACCTTACAGGTGTACACAGTCTATGTATGTCTCCCAACTCTCTGTATAGCGTGTACGTCTCACACTACATTACAGGTGTACACAGTCTATGTATGTCTCCCAACTCTCTGTACAGCTTATACGTCTCACACTACGTTACAGCTGTACACAGTCTATGTATGTCTCCCAACTCTCTGTATAGCTTGTACGTCTCACACTACCTTACAGCTGTACACAGTCTATGTATGTCTCCCAACTCTCTGTATAGCTTGTACGTCTCACACTACGTTACAGCTGTACACAGTCTATGTATGTCTCCCAACTCTCTGTACAGCTTGTACGTCTGATTCTACGTTACATCTGTACACAGTCTATGTATGTCTCCCAACTCTCCGTATAGCTTGTACGTCTCACACTACGTTACAGCTGTACACAGTCTATGTATGTCTCCCAACTCTCTGTACAGCTTGTACGTCTGATTCTACGTTACAGCTGTACACAGTCTATGTATGTCTCCCAACACTCTGTACAACTTGTACGTCTGATTCTACGTTACAGCTGTACACAGTCTATGTATGTCTCCCAACTCTCTGTATAGCTTGTACGTCTCACACTGCATTACAGCTGTACACAGTCTATGTATGTCTCCCAACTCTCTGTACAGCTTGTACGTCTCACACTACCTTACAGGTGTACACAGTCTATGTATGTCTCCCAACTCTCTGTATAGCGTGTACGTCTCACACTACATTACAGGTGTACACAGTCTATGTATGTCTCCCAACTCTCTGTACAGCTTATACGTCTCACACTACGTTACAGCTGTACACAGTCTATGTATGTCTCCCAACTCTCTGTATAGCTTGTACGTCTCACACTACGTTACAGCTGTACACAGTCTATGTATGTCTCCCAACTCTCTGTATAGCTTGTACGTCTCACACTACGTTACAGCTGTACACAGTCTATGTATGTCTCCCAACTCTCTGTACAGCTTGTACGTCTGATTCTACGTTACATCTGTACACAGTCTATGTATGTCTCCCAACTCTCCGTATAGCTTGTACGTCTCACACTACGTTACAGCTGTACACAGTCTATGTATGTCTCCCAACTCTCTGTACAGCTTGTACGTCTGATTCTACGTTACAGCTGTACACAGTCTATGTATGTCTCCCAACTCTCTGTACAACTTGTACGTCTCACACTACGTTACAGCTGTACACAGTCTATGTATGTCTCCCAACTCTCTGTACAGCTTGTACGTCTGATTCTACGTTACAGCTGTACACAGTCTATGTATGTCTCCCAACTCTCTGTACAGCTTGTACGTCTGATTCTACGTTACAGCTGTACACAGTCTATGTATGTCTCCCAACTCTCTGTACAGTTTATACGTCTCACACTACATTACAGCTGTACACAGTCTATGTATGTCTCCCAACTCTCTGTACAGCTTGTAAGTCTCACACTACGTTACAGCTGTACACAGTCTATGTATGTCTCCCAACTCTCTGTACAGCTTGTACGTCTGATTCTACGTTACAGCTGTACACAGTCTATGTATGTCTCCCAACTCTCTGTATAGCTTGTACGTCTGATTCTACATTACAGCTGTACACAGTCTATGTATGTCTCCCAACTCTCTGTACAGCTTGTACGTCTGATTCTACGTTACAGCTGTACACAGTCTATGTATGTCTCCCAACTCTCTGTACAACTTGTACGTCTCACACTACATTACAGGTGTACACAGTCTATGTATGTCTCCCAACTCTCTGTACAGCTTATACGTCTCACACTACGTTACAGCTGTACACAGTCTATGTATGTCTCCCAACTCTCTGTATAGCTTGTACGTCTCACACTACCTTACAGCTGTACACAGTCTATGTATGTCTCCCAACTCTCTGTATAGCTTGTACGTCTCACACTACGTTACAGCTGTACACAGTCTATGTATGTCTCCCAACTCTCTGTACAGCTTGTACGTCTGATTCTACGTTACATCTGTACACAGTCTATGTATGTCTCCCAACTCTCCGTATAGCTTGTACGTCTCACACTACGTTACAGCTGTACACAGTCTATGTATGTCTCCCAACTCTCTGTACAGCTTGTACGTCTGATTCTACGTTACAGCTGTACACAGTCTATGTATGTCTCCCAACTCTCTGTACAACTTGTACGTCTCACACTACGTTACAGCTGTACACAGTCTATGTATGTCTCCCAACTCTCTGTACAGCTTGTACGTCTGATTCTACGTTACAGCTGTACACAGTCTATGTATGTCTCCCAACTCTCTGTACAGCTTGTACGTCTGATTCTACGTTACAGCTGTACACAGTCTATGTATGTCTCCCAACTCTCTGTACAGTTTATACGTCTCACACTACATTACAGCTGTACACAGTCTATGTATGTCTCCCAACTCTCTGTACAGCTTGTAAGTCTCACACTACGTTACAGCTGTACACAGTCTATGTATGTCTCCCAACTCTCTGTACAGCTTGTACGTCTGATTCTACGTTACAGCTGTACACAGTCTATGTATGTCTCCCAACTCTCTGTATAGCTTGTACGTCTGATTCTACATTACAGCTGTACACAGTCTATGTATGTCTCCCAACTCTCTGTACAGCTTGTACGTCTGATTCTACGTTACAGCTGTACACAGTCTATGTATGTCTCCCAACTCTCTGTACAACTTGTACGTCTCACACTACGTTACAGCTGTACACAGTCTATGTATGTCTCCCAACTCTCTGTACAGCTTGTACGTCTGATTCTACGTTACAGCTGTACACAGTCTATGTATGTCTCCCAACTCTCTGTACAGCTTGTACGTCTGATTCTACGTTACAGCTGTACACAGTCTATGTATGTCTCCCAACTCTCTGTATAGCTTGTACGTCTCACACTGCATTACAGCTGTACACAGTCTATGTATGTCTCCCAACTCTCTGTACAGCTTGTACGTCTCACTCTACCTTACAGGTGTACACAGTCTATGTATGTCTCCCAACTCTCTGTACAGCTTGTACGTCTCACACTACCTTACAGGTGTACACAGTCTATGTATGTCTCCCAACTCTCTGTACAGCTTGTACGTCTCACACTACGTTACAGCTGTACACTGTCTATGTATGTCTCCCAACTCTCTGTACAACTTGTACGTCTCACACTACGTTACAGCTGTACACGGTCTATGTATGTCTCCCAACTCTCTGTATAGCTTGTACGTCTCACACTACGTTACAGCTGTACACAGTCTATGTATGTCTCCCAACTCTCTGTATAGCTTGTACGTCTGATTCTACGTTACAGCTGTACACAGTCTATGTATGTCTCCCAACTCTCTGTACAGCTTGTACGTCTGATTCTACGTTACATTGTACACAGTCTATGTATGTCTCCCAACTCTCTGTACAGCTTGTACGTCTGATTCTACATTACAGCTGTACACAGTCTATGTATGTCTCCACACTCTCTGTACAGCTTGTACGTCTCACACTACGTTACAGCTGTACACAGTCTATGTATGTCTCCCAACTCTCTGTACAGCTTGTACGTCTCACACTACGTTACAGCTGTACACAGTCTATGTATGTCTCCCAACTCTCTGTACAGCTTGTACGTCTGATTCTACGTTACAGCTGTACACAGTCTATGTATGTCTCCCAACTCTCTGTACAGTTTATACGTCTCACACTACATTACAGCTGTACACAGTCTATGTATGTCTCCCAACTCTCTGTACAGCTTGTAAGTCTCACACTACGTTACAGCTGTACACAGTCTATGTATGTCTCCCAACTCTCTGTACAGCTTGTACGTCTGATTCTACGTTACAGCTGTACACAGTCTATGTATGTCTCCCAACTCTCTGTACAGCTTGTACGTCTGATTCTACATTACAGCTCTACACAGTCTATGTATGTCTCCACACTCTCTGTACAGCTTGTACGTCTCACACTACTTTACAGCTGTACACAGTCTATGTATGTCTCCCAACTCTCTGTACAGCTTGTACGTCTCACACTACGTTACAGCTGTACACAGTCTATGTATGTCTCCCAACTCTCTGTACAGCTTGTACGTCTGATTCTACGTTACAGCTGTACTCAGTCTATGTATGTCTCCCAACTCTCTGTACAGTTTATACGTCTCACTCTACATTACAGCTGTACACAGTCTATGTATGTCTCCCAACTCTCTGTACAGCTTGTAAGTCTCACACTACGTTACAGCTGTACACAGTCTATGTATGTCTCCCAACTCTCTGTATAGCTTGTACGTCTCACACAACGTTACAGCTGTACACAGTCTATGTATGTCTCCCAACTCTCTGTATAGCTTGTACGTCTGATTCTACGTTACAGCTGTACACAGTCTATGTATGTCTCCCAACTCTCTGTACAACCTGTACGTCTGATTCTACGTTACAGCTGTACACAGTCTATGTATGTCTCCCAACTCTCTGTACAGCTTGTACGTCTGATTCTACATTACAGCTCTACACAGTCTATGTATGTCTCCACACTCTCTGTACAGCTTGTACGTCTCACACTACGTTACAGCTGTACACAGTCTATGTATGTCTCCCAACTCTCTGTACAGCTTGTACGTCTCACACTACGTTACAGCTGTACACAGTCTATGTATGTCTCCCAACTCTCTGTACAGCTTGTACGTCTGATTCTACGTTACAGCTGTACACAGTCTATGTATGTCTCCCAACTCTCTGTACAGTTTATACGTCTCACACTACATTACAGCTGTACACAGTCTATGTATGTCTCCCAACTCTCTGTACAGCTTGTACGTCTGATTCTACATTACAGCTGTACACAGTGTATGTATGTCTCCCAACTCTCTGTACAGCTTGTACGTCATATTCTACATTACAGCTGTACACAGTCTATGTATGTCTCCCAACTCTCTGTACAGCTTGTACGTCTGATTCTACATTACAGCTGTACACAGTGTATGTATGTCTTGTACGTGTATCACGGTACTGTCTATTCTGCGGCACAGCCACCTGCCCCCCGTATGGAGTGGTGTATGGGTCGAGGTGCATCTGGACCAAGGATAACGACAACGGCAAGGGTATACAAGATAGTCAGGCAATATGCAGGCGGTATGGAGGAAGTCTGGTCACATTCAGCAACATGACGGAGATCCGGAAGATGATGGCCATCACAAAGCTAGGTGAGTCAGCATGAACTGGATAGATAGAAAGATATTATGCAAGGTTTAGATGCATATTTAGACATGTCTTGGTTAACAAGTATTTCGTCTACAAGACAAGAGTATGGAATGAATGAATTGACGATCTACAGGGCGATAGCTATCTTTTGAATGACATCAACGACCAACCTGTCGCTTCCGTCGCTGGCTGCTACGGCAACTTGGGACGTGTAGAGACGGAGCCAAGTTTAAACTGTTCTCTGTTGCACCTTCATCCAAAGAACGTCGTTTTCTACTGAATGTCTGACACTAGCGCAGAGTTTGTTGTGAAGCTTTAGAATATAAACTACTGATCAGATTGCAGCTAAGACACGGAGTGACACGATGGTGTATTGCCCTACCTCTTCTGTAATGTAAGAAAACAACTTGCATTCTGTGAACCTGGGATGAGATCGGTCCAATGAAAGCAATACACTTAATGTATTAGCCTTTGTGTTATCTTCCACGACAAGTCCTCAACATTCAAATCCAAGAAATACTATACTGCGCAAAAAAAGTTAAGCAAAACTCTTTTTATGTTGTACTAAGAAAATCTATATTGATAGATTTATTTTTATTTATAATAGCATTATCTTGTTTTCAAGAATTTTCTTCATTTGTATTGACGTGAAACACCACTGATATTCGTTTTTTTGAGAAACGAGCGTGCAGCCCGCGATGTTTAGTGTCACACAATACGAGGGCAAATGCATTTAGAAATCATTGTGTCCTTCAAACAATGTTGAGACATTCATTAGGAGTAAACGAGTGTCACAAGGAGTGCAGCTCAGATGGGGTACCGACGCGGAATGCCTGGAAACCAACGTCATGAGGCAATGGGAAGGTTGCAAGTTGGACAAACTATCCGTGAAGTTGCTGACTACTTCAATGTGCATTACAGCACCATATCGCATCTGAACCCACGTGGACAGCGAACTGTACAAGATACTGACTACTTTAATGTGCATTACAGCACCATCACTGCAGCCTTCTACATTACCCAGATTGTCAGAAGGGCTGTATTCCTCATAGCAAAGCCGGGTACTCTCCCAATGTGTACTCTCCTGAATTTTGCATTTGTCATCATCATCATCATCATCATCATCATCATCAATGCACAAACTAACCGTAACCGTTACCATGAATTAACCGGTTGATACATTTGTTAAGCTATGACAAGGACTACTATGGATGATAACTTCTTTATTATACATACGCAACCTTTCAGGACTACCTTTTGCTCTTCATCAGGCGAATGGCATGGTGGGACAACATGACAAATCATTTGTATCTCCATGGATTATGTACATTATCATATATTAAGCACCACCCACCAGAAATGACTGGTGTGATTTTTTGATGGAAAAGAGTAGAACACGGTTGTTCTAAATTCTACATTGGTAGTGTAACCTGACATACATCTACAACAAAAGGACATCAGCATTTCCTCTCACTCCTGTTTTTGTAATAAATGAAAGTGTGGCAGTAAATCGAATATACCAGATAGATCTACCATATGTGCATCAAGTGCAATATGGATACCTGTAGACACTGTTGCGATATAATTTATTTATTCTGTCCTTATTAAATATGTCATTTTATCTCATGACCCATAAATGCCCTTACAACACGTGTCGCATCCTGCCGATATCCTGACTTACACTTGACAGCACCTTTTATCATCTGTAGTATTCAGGTCCATTTTTTCAGGCCTGATGTAGCAAATATAATTTGTTTCCATATAATATCTTCCTATGCTCTAATATTTTTCAACATGTGATAAATGCAAATTAATTCCCATAATCATTCAATGTGTATATGATGTTAATGTGCATGAGATATTTTTGAATATATACTGAACAACAAACGTTCCTGTGACATTGAATAAGAATTAATGCAAAGTTATGTTTTTTACCAAACCTGAAACAATTTCGGTTTGCAACAGAAAAGAGACTCCTGTAAGTGTTCAAATGGTTTAATTTGCCATACCGACTTCAGAAAATGCGTGATTTCATAAAAAAAACATGAACATGCCAAAATGTCAAGCAACACATCTTCGTCTCATGGAATGGACCAGGCATCGCACAAAGTCCTGTGGGATATCTGTCCATACCTGCTGGAGCATGTTTCGAAGTTCCTGGAGTGCCTGTGGAACACGTGGTTTTACGTCGAAGGCGCCAATCAATCTCATAACTCATGTGCTCGATTGGTGAGATATCAGGGGAGCGAGCCGGCCGGGGGACGACATTTACGTTGTTTTGTTGAAGAGAATCCCGAACACTCAGGTCGAGCAATATGAGGCCGGGCGTTGTCATGTTGAAAGGTAATGCCTGGGCCATGACGACGCAAAAACGGTCTAACAACAGGGCCGATGATCTCGTCGCGGTAGCGTTGTCCATTGAGATTTGCCTCTACCACTATCAAACGGTTCCTCTGACTCCCTGTAATCACACCCCATACCATAACCCTGCCGCCCCCGAACCGATCTTCTTCAATGACACAATGATTGACGTAACGTTCACCTCGACGACGGTACACTCGAATCCGTCCATAGCTATATGCCTGAGGTGCAAACGAGACTCACCAGTGAATAGAACTTGTCCCAACTGCATGGCCGTCCAGCGTAGACGCTGTCTGCACCACTGTAGACGTGCTTGACGGTGGTTTCCTGTCAAAATGGGACGTCTGGTGGGTTTATCTGGCGACAATCCCTGCACAACTGAGGCGGCGACGTACGGTTTGTGAAGATATTCGTCGAAGGCCAAGGATGCTTCTTGCAGTCACTGTTTCGTAGGTGTGCTGTTCGAATCCAGTTGTTTTGTCGATTATTGGTTACGCGTGGTCTGCAACTCCGAGGATGGTCTCTGACTGCATTCGTCAGTTGCCAACGTTGCCATAAACGCCAAATGGTGTTTCTGTGGACGTTAAATTGTCTTGCAACATCACCTTTACTCATTTCAGCTTGAAGCATACCAATAGCTCGCAGACGCTCATTTTCGGACAGGCGTGGCATTTCGTAATGTTGAATAATTGCGTAATTTTGTTGTTTTTCTGATTGGTTGTTGTCAGCACCATGCTAAACAATGCATATGGAATCCCGTTAACGCATATGTTTTTATATCCATTCTTGGTTTTGAAATGCATGGGGCTTGCATAAAAGTAAACTTTTGCATGGAATGCATGCTTTTCTGTAGCAGTTGCGTTTTTGTGACTTGATTCCATACATGTACTACAGTATTGAAAACCAAACTTTACTTGTTTGAAAAATACACTAAAATATTGGTGTCACAGGAACTTTTGTTGTTGAGTAAAATAGATGATACTGATAATGACTGCTGAATGTCAAGCAAGTGTAAATATACATATATATCAAATATTTTTAAAATGTAATATTATTACATAATGCATTTCAGATGTACATATACATTGAAGTAAAAAAAGAAAACAAATTAACTTTACTGGTTTTTTATGTGGAACTTTGACAAATTTGTGTACTAATTTGATCTTTGTCAAAGCAAACTGGATTTATAGTCAATGGTTTGGTATGATACGTTCACATGTGACAAATACATAAATAAATATTCAACCCGATATTATCTACTCAATGTACTTGCGACATTTTCTCCTTCAGCCTCTATTATGACTTCACAAGAAATGGACAACGCTCAAATAACAATAAGGATAAGCTGATATCAAATAATTTATTTTCAAAAACAGTTACTCTCGAAATATTAATTGACACATATTAACGCCCTGCACCTTTGATATCAAATGGATTAAAGATTTGGTATATTTAGTAAATACATTTGTTCAGAAGGGGGAAAGAGAGAAAAGAGTTGGTATATTTTGTTAATAAAATGATAAAATAGAAGAAATTCTTTTTTTTATATATTTGGTAAAACAATGATAAAAAGGGAAAAGAAAAGAAACGAAAACAAAGAAATAAAGATTTGGCATATTTGGTAAATAAAATGATAAAAAAAAAGAAACAGAAAAAACGTAATTGGTATGTAAGACTTTTACTTCAGAGTACTAAATATGGAACAATATTATCAAAGATAAATATTGCGGGTTCCCCGTCTATATTCATCTCATATTGTTAAATAGGTATATGGGGCAAATGTGCAGCGGTCTATTTCAAGAAATTGAGTAGGTGAAAGACACTTTTCGTGGCATCGACACCATTACATCAGGTGGGCGAACATTTTCATGAATGTGAGAAATAGCTTACAACATATAATTTTCTTCGATTTTTGGTTAAGGCATGTAGAAGTCTGAAGGAGAAGAACCCTCAAATGTTTTTGCGCTCTTAAAAATTGTGAAAAGTGGGCACGCTGAACCCTTGAAAGAGGTATGCCCATTATATATGTTTAGATCCGGGATAATTTAAAAACAGTTAAAAAGCTTCAAATGAATACTCAAATTTCAGATGAGTAAGAGCTTTCAAATTGTCAAACGATAACCGAACCCCGACGACATTTAATAACCGTCGCCATATAGCTGGAATATTGCTGAGTGCGGCGTTAGAGAGCAAGCACATGCAAGCGTGCATACACGCACATCCAATGACGGCCATCACTGACATATTTTAACCCATTGCAAGAAAATTACTCACTTCAATGTTTCCCTTCCAATGTGTTTACATGTTCCTCCAGAACCGAGGAGGAGTGTTATCTCCTTAACATAGACACTTCTAGTTGGGTGTACCGATGCTTAATTCTAATTCTATGTTGACGGCTCCTTAGTGACGGATGTAATTATCGGAGCGACCCGTGTGGAGGTGAACGGCAGCATGACCTACTACTGGCTGGACACAACAACCGAGCCCTTCTTCGCCAGATGGGACAACATAACAGATCAGCTGGAGATAAACCATACATGTCTCGCTTTTATATCTGACGACTTAAGAGCCATCCCGTGCAATTCCTGGATCAGATACCTGTGTGAGAGAGGTAGGTGTTGTTTCTGTAACCCCTGGATCAGATACCTGAGAGAGATGTGGGTGTTTTTTCTGTAACCCCTGGATCAGATACCTGTGTGAGAAAGGTAGGTGTTGTTTCTGTAACCCCTGGATCAGATACCTGCATGAGAGAGGTAGGTGTTTTTTCTGTAACCCCTGGATCAGATACCTGTGTGAGAGAGGTAGGTGTTGTTTCTGTAACCCCTGGATCAGATACCTGTGTGAGAGATAGGTGTTGTTTCTCTAACCCCTGGATCAGATACCTTTGAGAGAGAGGTAGGTGTTGTTTCTGTAACCCCTGAATCAAATACCTGCCTGAAAGAGGTAGGTGTTGTTTCTGTAACCCCTGGATCAGATACCTGTGTGAGAGGTAGGTGTTGTTTCTGTAACCCCTGGATCAGATACCTGTGTGAGAGGTAGGTGTTGTTTCTGTAACCCCTGGATGAGATACCTGTGTGAGAGGTAGGTGTTGTTTCTGTAACACCTGGATCAGATACCTGTGTGAGAGAGGTAGGTGTTGTTTCTGTAACCCCTGGATCAGATACCTGTGTGAGAGAGGTAGGTGTTGTTTCTGTAACCCCTGGATCAGATACCTGTGTGAGAGAGGTAGGTGTTGTTTCTGTAACCCCTGGATCAGATACCTGTGTGAGAGATGGGTAGGTGTAATTTCTGTAACCCCTGGATCAGATACCTTTGAGAGAGGGGCAGGTGTTGTTTCTGTAACCCCTGGATCAGATACCTGTGTGAGATGGGTAGGTGTTGTTTCTGTAACCCCTGGATCAGATACCTGTGTGAGGGAGTTGGGTGTTGTTTCTCTAACCCCTGGACCAGATACCTGTGTGAGAGGTAGGTGTTGTTTCTCTAACCCCTGGATCAGATACCTGTGTGAGATGGGTAGGTGTTGTTCGTGTAACCCAGACCAGAGACTTGTGTGTGAGAGGTAGGTGTTATTTTTGTAACCCCTGGATCAGAAACCTGTGTGTTTTCCACATTGGTAACTGTAGAATACTAAACGTATTGATGTGGGCCCTGGCCTAACGACACATATACACAAATACACTCGTTATTCGTTAACAGTAACAGAGTGGGATTTGTCTGCTCTTGTTGAACTTATTTCTCTCCGTGAAACACGAGAATGGTATTTTGCTTCAAGTATTGCTTCTTCTTGTCAGGTGATCGGGCAGCTTCACCTTGTCCTTATCATCAGAAGGTACATACATATGGGTAATGTCATCAAGTCCTTGCTATCTGATACCACAGAAGGCACATACATATGGGTAATGTCATCAAGTCCTTGCTATCTGATACCACGGAAGGCACATACATATGGGTAATGTCATCAAATCGTAGCCATCTGATACCACGGAAGGCACATACATAAGAGTGATATCACCTAGTCCTAGTCACATGATACCACAGAAGGCAGGTATCCAGGTACTAGTATCTGCTCAAATGCGGTTTTATTTGTTCCCCAACCAGTGGATCCGTTTGTATTCCAGTTATCATTCTCAACTCCTTCGGGAGTATACAACCCAAGCTGCCTACGAGACCGAGAGAAATTTCACATCCACCTCACATATTAAGTATCTATTCCCTGCTGAGTGAACAGAGGCACATGTGAACTAAATAACTTGACCAGGGTTACATCACATATTTTGACAATTGTGTTTCCACCATCTGGTCAGCTACCATCGGACGCGTCCTCGTCATCTTACATTACAGACGGTACAGACATGTAATTTTATCCACAACATATTATTTGTAATCTTCTCTCAAACATGTTATGCCTTACTGTATTTTCGTGACATTGAAATGATTACTTTGCAATGGTAAATGTTCCGATTTCTGAATGTTGACAGCCAGTTCAGTTGTGATTATCTTTCACACGTCGCACACCATGTTCACTCAACATAATATGTCAAAACTCAGAACCTAGTGATGTCACTGTTATCAGATATGAGCGCCCCCCTGCCCTCGTCGAGCGGCTCCACTAACACGGCCTCTACCACAACGCCTGGGTGTGTCACCGTTATGCCCGGGGCAGGCTGTGGGGAGACCTTCATCACCCCCAGATATGAAGCCAACACACCCACCATCGCCTATGTCACCACCCCCACAAGGTCAACATCGACTGCTACGGACACAACACCTTGTAGCACCACTGATGTAACCATGACAACCACAGATGACAGAACTACGCAATTTAGAAAATCGCAGGTGCTTCACACATTGACATTGTTCACATCTATGGTCCAATCTGTAGTCAATCTAACACATTGAAATATATTTCTGAATATCCTGTCTAAATACTCCCGTATTTTTTACATGGAAATCAATATAATTAATATCCTACAGATTTCCCTGTGTTAATTTGCTGTGGGCCACCGTTGTCATGCATTGGTCAATAATTTGATTATGTCTTCCAACACGACACTAACATCATGCACACGCAGTATTGTCATGAACTACCGAAGGACGGACATGTCCGATGTGATTGGATGGATGGATTGGTAACTTAACTTCGACGTATAGTACTCTGGGTAGGTATGACCCATGGATGATATTAAATATTATTTTCGACTGCTGCAGATCCCTAATAAGGAGATGGAGGATACGCTGGCTAACATCACTTCGTCACCAATTTCCAACATGTCCGACGTTGAGGTGAAGGCCCTGGTCACACAGTTCAGTAGAGTTGTTTCTAACGTTGGCGCTGCAAGCCAATCTGATGTCCGAAAAATGACGGATGCAATAGTCAAGTTATCAGCAATGGAAACATGTGATAAAAATACCTTTCAGGTAAATATATGACAGCGAGTGAATCCAGTCATAGACACTAATTTAAATATAAAGCACTAGTTTTAGAACATTGTTCTACATAGTCGATTCCGCCGTCTGAACGTTTGGCTTGGACATGCAGTCGAACCTCAATGTGTCGAACTTCGATATCTCAACTATCCAAATTAAGCATACAATTTTCCTGATGTTTTGAAGCCCGGATAACTCGAACTTTATTTCAGGTTCCCACAAGCTCGACACAGCGAGGTTCGATAGTATATATTTGTATGACAATGAAAAAATCCTAGTTTCCATTTGTATTGACAGTGAAACCCTGATGAAGGGACCTGGATTCTTCTTAACATTGATGTGAGACATATATAACTTACATAATAGTCACGATGTTTTCAGTCTGTATTTCATCTTTAAATTTAATTCTAAATGAACATTGAATAAGTTTTAACATTTTCACCCCAGAACACAATTTGATGTGTATTACCTTTTAAGAGCTCCTTAGCGAGATGAACTTAATGTAAACCCAGTATGGTTTAGGGATTTACAGGGCTGTTATTGCCGGGTTGGCATATGCACTTGTTTTTCAATTGTGTATTGACGGCTTAATCAGAAGTACGTTTACAACCACACCGACAGCTATTCAACTTATCATGTCGAATTTACTATGTAACGTGTCTCTGGGGACCAAGGGAATGTAGCTAGATATCAAGTGTTTCGACATCAGATTTAAAATAATGATTATTGTATAAAACGAAGAGAAGTTATGGATATCAACGTCTTTATCACGAGGAACACAACTAGATAATTAGCACCGACAATGATCAAAGCAACAAATCCCAAGCAATGGGCAGATATGATCCCTTGTCACGGTTCATGGCTGGATGTTTCTTGTTGTTGTTGGTAGACAGGACTTAGGTGGCTTCCTACATGAAGATTGGTTCTTGATGAGGTAGTCGGAAATAGCGGACTTCTGGTTTAGTTTGTTGACAGAGGTCTGGTGTTCTTTGAATCTGGTGTTGAGGGATCTGAGGGTTTCTCCAATGTATTGGTGGCCACAGTTGCAGGGGATCTAGTACATACATCCTCTAGGATTGGGACTTGCGCTGCTTGTGCCTCTGCTATTGATGGGTCTTGATGGACTTGCCGCTGGAAAAGGTGACATTATGTTGGCTTTGCTCTTGATGAGGTGGGAATTCTGATAAGTGACAGGGCCGTTGTGGGGTATGGTGATTCTCATGGGTGATGGGGAAGGTTTGGGCCTGGGATCGGAGTTCTTGAGGGTTTTGCGGATGATTGTGGAAACTAGGAGGGCAGGGTAAATGTTGAGGGAAGTGAAGGTTTCCTTGAGATGGTCCAGTTCACTGCTGTTGGCATCAGGGTGGCAAGTGGATGCTGTTGTTGTGTTCGCCATAATAAATATGTTGACATTCAATAATTCTCTTCCTTATGTGTATCACTTCTAAATGCCTTTAAAAGACTTGATATTGTGAGAATGCCGGGAATAAAGGGAAGTATCTACATAAGAGGTATTTCAACTTATAAGGTTTCTCCTAGCGAGAATCCATTGTATATTCCTTTAAGGCATTCAATTCGTCACGGAAACTATACTGTCCGGTTATTCTCCTAGTATCAGCATCGTACGCATTAAGGTGTACAGTGCGACCTCCGTGTACACTGTTGGACTTGTGTTCAGATGTATGCCACAAGCGTGTCGACCGTCCTGACCATGATGGAGCCACATCAGGAGCAGGACAATGACGGCGTGGCACGGGACGGACAGGTCAGGCAACGTGTGGTCCACACGGTGGAGGTTTGGGATGTGTTTCATGATAGTGTGAGAGGTCGAACAATTGTGAAAGGAGCTGTGTGCATAGATTTATGTACTTCATTTGGAAGTGTGCATGTATGGATGTATTTGGAGGTGAATGTGAATGTGGATGTGTATACTGTTGTGGATGCGTGTTAGGGGTTGTGATTGCGTATGTGTATGGAAATGTGGGGATGGATGTGCAAGTGTATGTGGATGTATAGATGGATGTGGATTTACAGGAGGATGTGTAGGTGGATGTTGACGTTTCGGTGGATATGGATGAATATGTGGATGTGGATATGTAGGTGAATGTGGATGTGTAGGTGGGTGTGTAGATGGATGTGTAGATGGTTGTGTAGGTGGATGTGGATGTGAAGCTGGATGTATAGGTGGATGTGTAGATGGTTGTGTAGATGGTTGTGTAGGTGGATGTGGATGTGAAGCTGGATGTATAGGTGGTTGTGTAGATGGTTGTGTAGGTGGATGTGGATGTGTAGATGGTTGTGAAGATGGTTGTGTAGGTTGATGTGGATGTGTAGGTGGATGTGTAGATGGATGTGTAGATGGATGTGTAGGTGGATGTGTAGGTGGATGTGTAGATGGATGTGTAGATGGATGTGTAGATGGTTGTGTAGGTAGATGTGGATGTGGATGTGTAGATGGATGTGTAGATGGTTGTGTAGATGGATGTATAGGTGGATGTGGATGTGTAGGTGGATGTATAGGTGGATGTGTAGATGGTTGTGTAGATTGTTGTGTAGATGGATGTGGATGTGTAGATGGTTGTGTAGATGGGTGTTTAGATGGTTGTGTAGGTGGATGTGGTTGTGTAGGTGGATGTGGATGTGTAGGTGGATGTGTAGATGGTCGTGTAGATGGTTGTGAAGGTGGATGTGGATGTGTAGATGGATGTGTAGATGGTTGTGTAGATGGTTGTGTAGATGGATGTGTGTGCGGATGTGTAGATGGTTGTGTAGATGGATGTGTAGATGGTTGTGTAGGTGGATGTGGATATGGATGTGTAGATGGATGTGCAGATGGTTGTGTAGATGGATGTGTAGAAGGTTGTGTAGGTGGATGTGGATGTGTAGATGGATGTGTAGATGGATGTGTAGAAGGTTGTGTAGGTGGATGTGTAGATGGTTGTGTAGATGGATGTGGATGTGTAGATGGTTGTGTAGATGGGTGTTTAGATGGTTGTGTAGGTGGATGTGGTTCTGTAGGTGGATGTGGATGTGTAGGTGGATGTGTAGATGGTCGTGTAGATGGTTGTGAAGGTGGATGTGGATGTGTAGATGGATGTGTAGATGGTTGTGTAGATGGTTGTGTAGATGGATGTGTGTGCGGATGTGTAGATGGTTGTGTAGATGGATGTGTAGATGGTTGTGTAGGTGGATGTGGATATGGATGTGTAGATGGATGTGTAGATGGTTGTGTAGATGGATGTGTAGAAGGTTGTGTAGGTGGATGTGGATGTGTAGATGGATGTGTAGATGGATGTGTAGAAGGTTGTGTAGGTGGATGTGTAGATGGTTGTGTAGATGGATGTGGATGTGTAGATGGTTGTGTAGATGGGTGTTTAGATGGTTGTGTAGGTGGATGTGGTTGTGTAGGTGGATGTGGATGTGTAGGTGGATGTGTAGATGGTTGTGTAGATGGTTGTGTAGATGGATGTGTGTGCGGATGTGTAGATGGTTGTGTAGATGGATGTGTAGATGGTTGTGTAGGTGGATGTGGATGTGTAGATGGATGTGTAGATGGTTGTGTAGATGGTTGTGTAGATGGATGTGTGTGCGGATGTGTAGATGGTTGTGTAGATGGATGTGTAGATGGTTGTGTAGGTGGATGTGGATATGGATGTGTAGATGGATGTGTAGATGGTTGTGTAGATGGATGTGTAGAAGGTTGTGTAGGTGGATGTGGATGTGTAGATGGATGTGTAGAAGGTTGTGTAGGTGAATGTGTAGATGGTTGTGTACGTGGATGTGGATGTGTAGGTGGATGTGTAGAAGGTTGTGTAGGTGGATGTGGATGTGGATGTGTAGGTGGATGTGTAGGTGTATGTGTAGATGGATGTGTAGATGGATGTGTAGGAGGATGAGGATGTGGTTGTGTAGATGGATGTGTAGATGGTTGTGTAGGTGGATGTGTAGATGGATGTGTAGATGGATGTGTAGATGGTTGTGTAGATGGATGTGTAGATGGTTGTGTACGTGGATGTGGATGTGTAGGTGGATGTGTAGAAGGTTGTGGATGTGGATGTGGATGTGTAGGTGGATGTGTAGATGGATGTGGATGTGGTTGTGTAGATGGATGTGTAGAAGGTTGTGCAGGTGGATGTGTAGACGGTTGTGTAGGTGGATGTGGATGTGGATGTGTAGGTGGATGTGTAGATGGATGTGTAGATGGATGTGTAGGAGGATGTAGATGTGGATGTGTAGATGGATGTGTAGATGGTTGTGTAGGTGGATGTGGATATGGATGTGTGGGTGGATGTGTAGATGGATGTGTAGATGGATGTGTAGATGGTTGTGTAGATGGATGTGTAGATGGTTGTGTAGGTGGATGTGTAGATGGATGTGTAGATGGATGTGTAGATGGTTGTGTAGATGGATGTGTAGATGGTTGTGTACGTGGATGTGGATGTGTAGGTGGATGTGTAGAAGGTTGTGGATGTGGATGTGGATGTGTAGGTGGATGTGTAGATGGATGTGGATGTGGTTGTGTAGATGGATGTGTAGAAGGTTGTGTAGGTGGATGTGGATGTGTAGATGGATGTGTAGATGGATGTGTAGAAGGTTGTGCAGGTGGATGTGTAGACGGTTGTGTAGGTGGATGTGGATGTGGATGTGTAGGTGGATGTGTAGGTGGCTGTGGATGTGTAGATGGATGTGTAGGTGTATGTGTAGATGGATGTGTAGACGGTTGTGTAGGTGGATGTGGATGTGGATGTGTAGGTGGATGTGTAGGTGGATGTGTAGATGGTTGTGTAGATGGATGTGTAGATGGATGTGTAGGAGGATGTAGATGTGGATGTGTAGATGGATGTGTAGATGGTTGTGTAGGTGGATGTGGATATGGATGTGTGGGTGGATGTGTAGATGGATGTGTAGATGGATGTGTAGGAGGA
Organism: Haliotis rufescens; assembly: GCF_023055435.1. NCBI lineage: Eukaryota > Metazoa > Mollusca > Gastropoda > Lepetellida > Haliotidae > Haliotis > Haliotis rufescens. The sequence continues at coordinate 7,961,075 of NW_025964383.1, forward strand.
TGTGGATGTGGATGTGTAGATGGTTGTGTAGGTGGATGTGTAGATGGATGTGTAGATGGATGTGTAGATGGATGTGTAGATGGATGTGTAGAAGGTTGTGTAGATGGATGTGTAGGAGGATGTGGATGTGGATGTGGATGTGTAGATGGATGTGTAGATGGCTGTGGATGTACAGGTGGATGTATAAGTGGATGTGTAGGAGGATGTGGATGTGGATGTGGATGTGTAGATGGATGTGTAGATGGATGTGTAGGAGGATGTGGATGTGGATGTGTAGATGGTTGTGTAGGTGGATGTGGATGCGGATGTGTAGGTGGATGTGTAGGTGGATGTGTAGATGGATGTGTAGATGGTTGTGTAGATGGTTGTGGATGTGGATGTGTAGAAGGATGTGTAGGTGGATGTGTAGATGGATGTGTAGATGGTTGTGTAGGTGGATGTGGATTTGGATGTGTCGGTGGATGTGTAGATTGTTGTGGATGTGTAGGTGGATGTGTAGGTGAATGTGGATATGTAGGTGGCTGTGGATGTGTAGGTGGATGTGTAGATGGATGTGTAGATGGTTGTGTAGATGGTTGTGTAGGTGGCTGTGGATGTGTAGGTGTATGTGTAGATGGATGTGTAGATGGTTGTGTAGGTGGCTGTGGATGTGTAGGTGGATGTGTAGATGGTTGTGTAGATGGTTGTGTAGATGGTTGTGTAGGTGGCTGTGGATGTACAGGTGGATCTTTAGGTGGATGTGTAGATGGTTGTGTAGATGGTTGTGTAGGTGGCTGTGGATGTGTAGATGGATGTGTAGATTGTTGTGGATGTGTAGGTGGATGTGTAGATGGATGTGTAGATGGTTGTGTAGATGGATGTGTAGATGGATGTACAGGTAGATGTGAATGTGGATGTGTAGGTGTATGTGTAGGTGTATGTGTAGATGGTTGTGTAGATGGATGTGTAGATGGATGTGTAGGAGGATGTGGATGTGGATGTGTAGATGGATGTGTACATGGTTGTGTAGGTGGATGTGGATATGGATGTGTGGGTGGATGTGTAGATGGATGTGTAGATGGTTGTGTAGGTGGATGTGGATATGGATGTGTAGATGGATGTATAGGTGGATGTGTAGATGGTTGTGTAGATGGTTGTGTAGGTGGCTGTGGATGTGTAGATGGATGTGTAGATTGTTGTGGATGTGTAGGTGGATGTGTAGATGGATGTGTAGATGGTTGTGTAGATGGATGTGTAGATGGTTGTGTAGATGGATGTGTAGATGGTTGTGTAGATGGTTGTGTAGATGGATGTGTAGATGGTTGTGTAGATGGATGTGTAGATGGTTGTGTAGATGGATGTGTAGATGGATGTGTAGATGGATGTGTAGGTGGATGTGGATGCGTAGATGGATTTGTAGATGGTTGTGTAGATGGATGTGTAGATGGTTGTGTAGATGGATGTACAGGTGGATGTGTAGGTGGATGTGTAGATGGATGTGTATGTGGATGTGTAGATGGATGTGTAGATGGATGTGTAGATGGTTGTGTAGATGGTTGTGTAGATGGTTGTAGAGGTGGATGTGTAGGTGGATGTGTAGATGGTTGTGTAGATGGATGTGTAGATGGATGTACAGGTGGATGTGTAGGTGGATGTGTAGATGGATGTGTAGGTGGATGTGTAGATGGATGTGTAGATGGTTGTGTAGATGGTTGTGTAGATGGTTGTGTAGATGGATGTGTAGATGGATGTACAGGTAGATGTGAATGTGGATGTGTAGGTGTATGTGTAGGTGTATGTGTAGATGGATGTGTAGATGGATGTGTAGGAGGATGTGGATGTGGATGTGTAGATGGATGTGTACATGGTTGTGTAGGTGGATGTGGATATGGATGTGTGGGTGGATGTGTAGATGGATGTGTAGATGGTTGTGTAGGTGGATGTGGATATGGATGTGTAGATGGATGTATAGGTGGATGTGTAGATGGTTGTGTAGATGGTTGTGTAGGTGGCTGTGGATGTGTAGATGGATGTGTAGATTGTTGTGGATGTGTAGGTGGATGTGTAGATGGATGTGTAGATGGTTGTGTAGATGGATGTGTAGATGGTTGTGTAGATGGATGTGTAGATGGTTGTGTAGATGGTTGTGTAGATGGATGTGTAGATGGTTGTGTAGATGGATGTGTAGATGGTTGTGTAGATGGATGTGTAGATGGATGTGTAGATGGATGTGTAGGTGGATGTGGATGCGTAGATGGATTTGTAGATGGTTGTGTAGATGGATGTGTAGATGGTTGTGTAGATGGATGTACAGGTGGATGTGTAGGTGGATGTGTAGATGGATGTGTATGTGGATGTGTAGATGGATGTGTAGATGGATGTGTAGATGGTTGTGTAGATGGTTGTGTAGATGGTTGTACAGGTGGATGTGTAGGTGGATGTGTAGATGGTTGTGTAGATGGATGTGTAGATGGATGTACAGGTGGATGTGTAGGTGGATGTGTAGATGGATGTGTAGGTGGATGTGTAGATGGATGTGTAGATGGTTGTGTAGATGGTTGTGTAGATGGATGTACAGGTGGATGTGTAGGTGGATGTGTAGATGGATGTGTAGGTGGATGTACAGGTGGATGTGTAGGTGGATGTGTAGATGGATGTATAGGTGGATGTGTAGGTGGATGTGTAGATGGTTGTGTAGATGGATGTGTAGATGGTTGTGTAGATGGTTGTGTAGATGGATGTGTAAATGGATGTGTAGATGGATGTGTAGATGGATGTGTAGATGGATGTGTAGATGGTTGTGTAGATGGATGTGTAGATGGTTGTGTATGTGGATGTATAGGTGGATGTGTAGATGGATGTGTAGGTGGATGTGTAGATGGATGTGTAGATGGTTGTGTAGATGGTTGTGTAGATGGATGTACAGGTGGATGTGTAGGTGGATGTGTAGATGGATGTGTAGGTGGATGTACAGGTGGATGTGTAGGTGGATGTGTAGATGGATGTGTAAATGGATGTGTAGATGGATGTGTAGATGGATGTGTAGGTGGATGTGTAGATGGATGTGTAGGTGGATGTGTAGATGGATGTGTAGATGGATGTGTAGATGGATGTGTAGATGGATGTGTAGATGGTTGTGTAGATGGATGTGTAGATGGTTGTGTAGGTGGATGTATAGGTGGATGTGTAGATGGATGTGTAGGTGGATGTGTAGATGGATGTGTAGGTGGATGTATAGATGGATGTGTAGGTGGATGTGTAAATGGATGTGTAGATGGATGTGTAGATGGATGTGTAGGTGGATGTGTAGATGGATGTGTAGGTGGATGTGTAGATGGATGTATAGGTGGATGTGTAGATGGATGTGTAGGTGGATGTGTAGGTGGATGTGTAGATGGATGTACAGGTGGATGTATAGGTGGATGTGTAGGTGGATGTGTAGGTGGATGTGTAGATGGATGTGTAGATGGTTGTGGATGTGTAGATGGTTGTGTAGATGGATGTGTAGATGGTTGTGTAGATGGATGTGTAGATGGTTGTGGATGTGTAGGTGGATGTGTAGATGGATGTGTAGGTGGATGTGGATGTGTAGGTGTATGTGTAGATGGATGTGTAGGTGGATGTGGATGTGTAGGTGGATGTGTAGATGGATGTGTAGATGTATGTGTAGATGGTTGTGTAGATGGATGAGTAGATGGTTGTGGATGTGTAGGTGGATGTGTAGATGGATGTGGATACGTAGGTGGATGTGTAGGTGGATGTGTAGATGGATGTGTAGATGTTTGTGTAGGTGGATGTGGATGTGTAGGTGGATGTGTAAATGGTTGTGTAGATGGTTGTGTAGGTGGCTGTGGTTGTGTAGGTGGATGTGTAGATGGTTGTGTAGATGGTTGTGTAGGTTGATGTGGATGTGTAGGTGGATGTGTAGATGGATGTGTAGGTGGATTTGGATGTGTAGGTGGATGTGTAGATGGTTGTGTAGGTGTATGTGGATGTGTAGGTGGATGTGTAGATGGTTGTGTAGGTGTATGTGGATGTGTAGATGGATGTGTAGATGGATGTGTAGATGGTTGTGTAGGTGGTTGTGGATGTACAGGTGAATGTGGATGTATCGATGAATGAGGATGTATTGGTTGATGTGGATGTATAGGTGGATGTGTATGCGGATGTGTTGGTGGTAGTGTGGATGAATGTGGATGTGTCAGTGCATGCAGACGTTGGCGAATGTGGATGTGTAGGTGAATGTGTCGGTGCATGACAACGTGGATGTGTTGTAGGAAGTCAGGATGTATAGATGGATGTGGATTTACAGGTGGATGTGTAGGTGGATGTTGATGTTTCGGTGGATGGTGATGAATTGGTGGATGGGGATGTATAGGTGAAAGTATAGGTGAAGGAGGATGTAGAAGTAGATATGGATATGTAGGTGGATCTGGATGTGTAGGTGGGTGTGTAGATGGTTGTGTAGGTGGATGAATAGGTGTAAGCGGATGTGTTGGTGGAAGTGTGGATGAATGTGATTGTGTCGGTGCATGCAGAAGTTTAAGTGTAGGTGGATGTGGATGTGTAGGTGAATGTGTCGGTGGATGTAGACATGGATGTGTTGTGGCAGTGTGGATGGATGTGGAGGTATATCTGTGAGATGACTGGAGGATAAGACTGAGAAGATGGAGGTTAATTGTCATGTGGAAGTGTGTTAGGAGTGTGGGATTAAATGTGTACGATGGATATGTCATGTTATTATGATTGTACCACTTACGTACACTTATGCTAACGTTATGCAATCTATTTAGCCTGATGCAATTCTGGAAGCCATGGAGCATGTGCTGTTCGCGACGAGGATATTATCAATGGAGGAGATGTATGACAGCTTCTGTAAGTAGTATCCAATGTGTCATATACAGGTAGACAATGTAGCTATATGCTTTAACACACATTGAAAAAATACCCGTTTCATTAGATATGTATCAGTGAGTTAGGTTTGTATGTACGCAGGTATCCAGATCGTATCATTCAATGGCAGCCAGGACGAACTGGACATCCATGAGGGGAACTACTCTGATCACATACAACTATCATCCTCGGTGACTGCCGGATATGGTAAATAGACCTGACACCTGAAATGAACCTGACATATATATTTTATATATCATATAAATAATCAACAGATGGTAATCGATTGTTCACAATTGGCGCACATCATTGTCATTGACTCAGGTTTCATATGGCACAGATGGAACAGTAGATTGTCAAGGTGAAGGTAATTTGTTCTCAATATCTTTTATGGCCACTATTAGAGTCTAGGAGTGACTGGCATCATCTACCCATGGAAGTAATCAGATCCCGAATTGTGGCATGGGAAATGTTCACCCACTCTGCCTGCAGTGCTTGTGCCAACTATCGGAGGTTCTGTGTGCTAAAGTGTTCGCAGTCGTTGATCCAGTGCATCCTATAAATGTTTGGGGTAAATACTTGGAGGGCCATGACAGGACCTTGATGTTGTGATTCCTGAAAAAAGACTGTTGTCAGTCTTGCCATGTGAAGCTGGGCGTTGTCTTGTTGGAAAATGACGTTCGCTTGTTGCATAATGGGAAGGACGTGTGGTCGAAAAATCTCACCTGTTTAACGTTGTGCCGTTAAATTCCCCAGAACTTGCAAAAGCATAGGATAGGAGATGGTCGCCCACATCATCGTACTACCACCATCAAATCTGCCCACTTCCTGTATGCAGTTTCGTACACAGCCTGTAAAAACGACGTCTACCATCCGCCCGGTGAAGCATTAAACTGGTCTCCATCGCAGTTGTGGCCAAACTCTGTGATCTTGACACCATTGACGCTGCAGCCGACATTACGGGTCCGTCAAAATGACATCTCGAACTGGTCGTCTAGCGCGAATACCTACAGCGTGTAAACGGTTCCTTATTGTCTGGGGTGATATTTTAAGCAATCCTGGTATTTCTGTCGTTGTAGAAGTTGCCGTGGTGATTCTTTCACGTACACGACGTAGCCTTTTGAATCTGCCCTGTTCTCTAGTAGTGATACGTGGTCGACCGGATCTGGTAAGGTCCCGTGCGTCTGATAACGGTTCCACAGTTTTGTAATGACTGGAAAACGTTTGCTTAGTGGAAAACCCTTGCTACAGCTAAAGGTGACACTCGTTTGCAGTCGGCCAATGGCGTTGTTGCGTTGGGCTTCCTTTCGTCAGTCGTGGAATGTTTTCGCCGTTCTCTTGCTATAAGATTGTGATGGCATACAAATAACGATGCAAATAAGTGATGTTGTACGTGCATGTCATGTTGGTGTGTTTCGGCGCCAGGCTCTCACGTGGTTATGTTCTTGTAATTTTCCCATCTTTTCACCAAATTTCTGCGGTACCTCGTTCCTTCCACACAAATCAATCCCAATCCATGACCAATTCGTGTTTGGTATTATTGTTGTATCGATGTCGGTAACACCAAGTCAGATATTAACGATTTTACAACATTTTTGTTTCTTTTTGTGTGTGCAGAGTATGTGTATAGAATGTAACCTCACTTGTACCTTTTATTGTGTATCTACTGTAAATATTAGCGACTCTTCACTTATGCAATCAAACACATGACTACCGTATAGGGACGGCGATGACCACCATCACACTTCTCACGTCCCCCCTTGTTGACTGCTTCCGTGATTTTGACCAGGGCGAATATCCACTGTTGTATACCAGAACCTGCACCGGAAGATGTCAAAAAGGAGCCGGAAGTACCGAAAGGCCAAGCTGGGGAGCAAGGTCATCTCTGTGGCTGTGCAAGATGCGAAGTCCCCTCACAAGACGAAAGTAGAAACACCAAACGCAATCAACTTCACAGTCGCACGAGTTGACAGAAAGGTTTTCAGTAGTTTATGTGTATACGTAAAGAGTACCAACACATATTCTTAATGCAGAAATCTAGAATATACCCTTTTAGCCATGTTGATGACGCTAAAAAAAGTAATTGCTTGGGAAATACTGACTCATAATATGTAAAGTCTATATGTATATTTGTCTGTTGCATAATATATATGTGTGTCTGGCAGGGCGAGGAGGAGAAAACGCGCATCTGTGCTTTCTGGAACACCCACGAGGCTGAATGGTCAGATATCGGGTGTCATCTACTGAGTCAGAATAAAACCCACACGACCTGCTCGTGCGACCATCTCACAAGCTTCGCTGTTCTTGTCCTGTACTACAATGATGATAAAGTAAGTTATTTGTGTCAATTATATGATATATGGCACAAAATGGAAATAAATCACTCAACTACAAAGAATTCCTTGCCCTGCATGGAACACAATGGTAAATAGGACATGGAGCTATCCTACTTCCAAATAATAATTTCTGGTCTTGCGACACGAATACTGTTCACATATTCACAGTTTTGAAATTGCTTAATGAACTGATAAATGAGATCGACCTCTGTCTTTAGTTATCTGACATCAACGAACGAGTGCTGTACATCCTGTCAGCGGTAGGATGTAGTTTGTCCATCCTGGGGCTGGCCATGACCCTCTTCAGCTTCACCTATCTCAGGTACTGGTGTGCAAGAACCCTCTCTCGCATGTAACGTAATCTGCATGTTTATCTGATGCCCGTGCAGGACGTAATTAATGCCTCTTTAAAATACATTGCATCATAAGCATCGACAGACTGATAATTAACACTACAAATGCATACTTCAAACATTGTAACTAACAAACTGCCTGTAATACAGGATGCTGCATCGGGAGCGGATCTTGATCCATGCAAATCTTGCAGGTTCTCTGATGTTTGCTCAGATTATCTTTGTTGCTTCAAGTGACGCCCACAAGAGTCAGGTAAGCCTTCTTCCACCCACCGATTCGTTCTTGACTACCTACAGCATGACTGTCATGTATCTGTTATCATCAACGGTCCAAGGATGACTTTGCCATTTTAAGCGCTTGACTACACATTTTCCTGGTACAAAAGAATAGTTTGTGTATGGTCTTGAATTTGTCACTTCCTTGTTTGTGACAGACATATGAATATGAATCCCGATAGGGAATTGACGGTTGCCCTGTCCAAGCATCATTTTATTCGACTACGAATGCTAATCATGTGCTTTTACAGAATCAAGTCATTGCATTGCTACCTTGTTCCTCCCGCACTGTAGGTTCTGTGCAAGGTGGTGGCGATCTTGATGCACTTCTTCTTCATGGCCGGCTTTACGTGGATGATGCTTGAAGGACTTTGTCTTTATCTCAGCTGTCTGCGAAGTCACCACATTTACGGTGACATGCGCCTCAAATACGCAGTCATCGGCTGGGGTGTCCCGATCATCATTGTCATCCTCTCCGTAGGTATACAGTTCCCCCACTACGGCGATGGCCCCGGGGACAGGTGGGTGATACGAGATTACGGTGCTCAGTATGCATAGTGTCGAATGCAGTGTGCTGTTCATTGTGAATGGTAGGTTGTGTCGTTGAATGATGATTGTTAATGTGTGTGTGATTGGATATGGTTAAGCGTATGGTATGTGATGATATGTAATTTATGGCAGCGTCTAATAACGTTGGATTGAAAAGAAATGGGTACACAGTTGCTGGAGTGCAGGGTTCTGAAACTCGATAGAGATGTTTTAGCTCACAACTCCCAGATCGTTGTACTGTGACCGTCAACATACGGATCCATCATCATCTACCTCCATGACTTCTACTAATCCAGCCCTTCATTACCAATCAGCTGTTGGCTGTCTGCGGAACACGGACTCATCTGGGCCTTCATGGCGCCCATGCTTCTCATCGTCATCGTAAGTGTGATGAACTCTGCTTATCTTACACTGCAGCAAATCATATTCAATCAATGAATTGATCAATGTATTTGCAACTGTTTTTAGTGTTCATGTTCACTATGTCATTTTACAATCTTTATTCTTTAGGCATTTCACAACACCATATCCTTACATTAAACTGTTTTTCTACGATAATGCTACACCATATTCGAATTGACGTATAAATTGATTTTCTACGTTATCCTCCATTCTTCGCATGACGGTGTTCAATAGTTCTGCTGTGAAAACTGAAGATGTTATTGAACCACTGAAGATGTCCGAATTCCGACGGTGCAGTCATATACATGTGACAATTGTCAGTGAAAAAGAACATGTGGTCTTGACATTTCAATGTATCTTGCAAAGCCCTACAAGACCTCTCTATTTTTTCATTATTACATCCCCGTATTTGTTCCTGTTTGGGGATAGTATATGTGGGTGTAGCAGTTGATTTGGTGGCAGTTATTGTTTTGGTGGAAGAAATCACAACGATCTGGCAAATGGATAATACCGTGGAGCATTGATGCTGATGCCATGTGACAAATAGCAAATACAACATCTCCCTGGTACTCCCCGAAACAGAGAGTGAACTGACTTTTATTCCTTTACAATCGTCTGCGTTTTATGTTGCTTGTATAATATGTGTCGGCATATACAATTTGTGGCACGCCAAAGACGCGAGAGCCAGTCTGAACATTAAATCTGCCATCGGCTTCTACTCTCTGTGATCTGTGTATCTGCTGTTGTAGTTCAACCTGATCATCCTGGGTCTGGTCATCAAGGTGTTTCTGACTCTCAAGGCCAATTCACAGAAGTCAGAGGCTGCTCGGATCAGGTATACGTAGTAAACTACCCGCCAGTGTGTTGCACGGAATTACAAATTCCTTAGTTCTGAGTCTTTATTCAGATAGAGATCCTTAATTTCGATTTGTGAGTGTACTATTCCCATTGTCAAAAACATGGACGTGACAAACCTATAATGAAGCTTCGTGGTAGTCAATCAATCGTTTTATAACGTAACATTTTCATTTGTGACGCCATGGGATGACGAGGTGTCATACTTTTCACAAGGTCATATATTGTTTCAATCAAGTGTCCCTGGATCCGTTGACGCAATGTTGAAATCCAAGGCTTGCCCTGAAATTGATCCTTGGGTTATGTTCCGCTGCCTGCAGTTATCACGTCGGGCAATACTCACACATTAAACTGACGATAAGTACTGTTCCACGCAGCAACGCCCAACTCGCTTTGTCATCCCCAGAGCCAGCCTGAGAGCCATGTCCATGCTGCTGCCACTGTTAGGCGTCACGTGGCTGCTCAGCATCCTCGTTCCCTACAGCACCATCTTCCACTATCTGTTCGTCATCGGCAACTCTCTACAGGTAGACACACACACATATCTTGGCCCAGTGTCAAATATAGTATAAACAACAACGGCTTTATGCCCAGCCTCGACAGTATATTTGGATAAGATCGCCAGTGTTTGCTTGTTGCCGGTGTCATGAATTACCCTGGTGTAACAGTGTTTATATCCGGATAGGCTTTCAATCTAATCTTAAGAAAAATATGAATCTCTTTGCCGGTGAACATTTCAGCATATAGATATATTAAATCGTAAACTAAAAGCATATTATGCTTTGTTTGTTGTGTAACGCCAGTCAGCAATACACCAGGAACAGCAGGGCGTTAAATTCGCACACAAATCAGTGTGAAGTAATCGTTAATAGAACAACTAGAACATGCTCGTTTACCACATCCGTCTAATTATAGAACACTGCTCCTAACGAAACGTGGTTGCATAAAATTTAAGAAGTATGACTTCTTAAATGCCGATGTTTCCTTAAATTACCTCATCTATTAAAGGGCGGTCGGGGAGCCTAGTGGTTCAAGCGTTCGCTCGTCACGCCGAAGACCCGGGTTCGATTCCCGACATGGGTACAATGTGTGAAGCACATTTCTGGTGTCCCCAGCCGAGATATTGCTGGAATATTGCTAAAAGCGGCGTAAAACCATACTCACTCACTCACTCATCTATTAAATGTATCAGGGTTATAAATATATGACTATCTATCACTGTACAGACTTGATGTTTCGTTTCAGGGGTTGTTGATTTTCTTCCTGCACTGTCTCTGCAATGAAGAGGTGAGTTCCTCCATGGCTTGTGACTTTACCTTATATGTCAGTTATCGTGCACCCAGGAAATAGTATTGTATTATATGTTTTTCTGATGACTACAATGTCGGTGCACGTAACAATTTTAAATAAAAACCACCCCAAGCACAATTTATGACATTTACAACAAATACCAAATAAGTTTAATACAGTTCTAATTCTAACCATACAAAATTAGTTCAGAATTGTAAATCTTAATAAACTGGCACGAAAGGAAATCTAACTTTTTGACGTTGTATATATTCAGGTACGGAAATTCCTTGCTGCCAAGCGAGCCACACCCACCATGGGGACGGCCACCTCCGACATCGACGATAGCGCATTTTGGAGACGTCGACGGTCGGCGGCGGTAGGGTAGATAATATAGCTCGCTGGACTGTTCTATACTTGAACGTTTGAAAATCAGTGTGATGAGAACCAATCGCTTGTTTGGTAGTATTGTTAAATCTACGTTCTTCCTTCCCCAGATAGGTCGATATAGAGCAACACAAATGTTCTCAAACACTCTGTTGCCTGGAATAGGCGCATGTAGTCCTGGCGCAGGGACTCGCATTCAGAATAAGTCCCCCAGCAATCTCTGCTTGTCATTTGATACGACAAAAGGGGTCGGGTGGTCGGGATCCGTGTCTGACCTATTGCATGTCATCGTACCTCGACGACATGGGGCGTTGCTCAAAATATCAGACACTGTTGCAGATCTAGACGCGTAGTCACACATGTAGTTTGCACATTCCCAAAGAAACAACAAACAGACATATACAATTCCATGCGTCACAGCTATGTTGCAAGCTTTACAACTACTGTGGATACGTATGTGTACTTTACATCAACAAACTCGTTGAATCGACCTCAGTGAACCGACAGGTTTATGAAAGAAGATGGGATCTAATCATTCACATGAACGGCAGTCATGCGTGATCTTTTAACTGCACACACCTCGCCTTAAGTCACCAATACGGGTAATAACCTACATACGCGTACAATGCACATCATTACATGTCCCATGGCTGTTTCAATATTCGGTTTCAGGCTCTCAGCTTTGATGATGTACAGTCAAGATGTCAACCCAACCCACCAGGTGAATATTGAAATGATGTGACTCACTTATTTCTGAACTCGTTGTTTCAGTGTCAGAATACGGAATTCATTGTGGTTTTACAACAAGTGAATATGCACTTCCTTATAGATACGAGGGGCGTTCAATAAGTTTTGCAACTTCAATATAAGACCAAGTCGCAGAATATTTTTTGCACTTGTATTTTTCAATATAATTTCATTTGCCGGAACAGGAAATAGTCACTGAGGTCTAAGTCTGGGCTGTACAGTTAAATCACCCACCCTACAGCCCATACTTAGCCCCCAGTGACTATTTCCTGTTCCGGCAAATGAAATCTGCCCTACGTGGAAGACACTTCCACGATGACGAGGACATAAAGGCTGCCACAGAGGCGTGGTTAGAGTGCCAATCTGAGGATTTCTATAAAATTGGTATTAATAGCTTGAAGGACAAATTGAATAAGTGTATTGAGGTGAATGGAGATTATATTGAAAAAATACAAGTGCAAAAGATATTCTGCGACTTGGTCTTATATTGAAGTTGCAAAACTTATTGAACGCCCCTCGTATCTATAAGGAAGTGCATATTCACTTGTTGTAAAACCACAATGAATTCCGTATTCTGACACTGAAACAACGAGTTCAGAAATAAGTGAGTCACACCGTCACTTATAACGTCACTTATTAAACGCCCCTCGAACCTATGTGTGATCAAGCGTGGGGAGTTAACACTATGTTGTATCGCCAACTTCGAAATTCCGTTCAGTTAAAGGAGTCTCACACCTCCAGTCAAGGCAAAGGGGACTCTGTGGAAAATTAGGTTAGTCGTGTATTGCTATAGTGTTCAGCTGACTACAGTGCGCGTCAGCAGAGAGTCAATTTTGAATTTGGATTTGGATTTGAATCACGCACTGCCGGAGCAAGGTCCCATTCAAAAACTCGGTCTTTCTTATTGTAGGTCGCCGACACGCATGGATATGAACGTAAAGACACGAAGAGACCACCAAGGATTGTGCTTACGTACATGTAGTGTCTCACCCACGCGCATGTTGACTCTTGTGTGTTGCGGCATACCTGGTTACGTCAAGTGACCATGCCATTGTTGTGGATTCAATGTCGGACTGAAGGATGTTGACAGGCTACGCGCATACATGTGTGTCATTCATAAAGGAATAAAACTCATTACGAACACAACATGATTTACGTATATCAATTAAAACATCTATCGTTGATGAATAGAGCATTGAAACGTTGTACTTGGCGACTGGGATATTGATCGTCCGCAACTCGGCAATGTATGTATGTATGAAACTGTACACCTAGATCTGCATACACCGTGCACAGCTCATTGGCTGTCATGTTTACGTGTCAAGCAGTCTATCAGTCTAACTTTTCTTTGGGACTCAAAGCTTTAACAAAACAGACCACTCTCATGGCGGACCTGTGCAGCGATTCACACTTCACAGCGCACAGGATAGACATAGCATATTTCACTTAGTCAAGGTAAGGTATTTAGAGTTTTAAAAACCCCATTATCAGTGAATATTTGCCACATTGGCCGATTACACGATTTCGTGAAATGTATGTCATGTACATGTGGGTTGAAAACGACCGAGGAGATTTGTTTAACACACGATGTCTGCGTTCAACCCCCTGATGCCACCTACGCACGTTCACAACAGACTAATATTACCTGGGTACTCCAATAATAGTTTCTCTGTAATAGTATCAACAGTTCACTGTTGCACATATTATTGTGCGATTTTGATATTATCGGATTAGTTTCCGCTTGCACAGTGCAAATACGTTCACGGACCATTCAAGTCACGACTGGAAATTGGAATTCTTTTGTATTATTTATTAAGTGAATGCAAAATACCATCCGCGCTAGCACGGCGTCAACAGGTTTAACGTGCAGTGCACATGAATCACCGCAATGATGAGGGTTAGCGAAGTGTGGCGATGTTGAAACGTGGTGGCACATGGTCCTGTGCAGAGAGGACAGGTCACAAATCAGGCGAAGGTAAGCAACGTCGGTCGTGGAGAGTCTTTGGATCACAGATCCTCGTTATTTGTCAGTAAATAAAAATATATACCCCCTATACGTAAGTAGAGAAAAGGGGCGTCACTCGCCATATTGCCGGTTTGTTTACACACAGGTCGATGTTTTTTATGTTGACATTGTAAATATCGGCCAACCTTTAGAATTTATATCACTATAAAGCAATATATATCACTGTTTAATGAGCCTATATTAATGTATATTTGTTGTGCTTAACAAAATGAGGATGATGTTTCAAGTAATGTAGATCTCTATTTTATTTATTATTAATGCAAACGTAATAAATCTATTTGGGAATAATAGGGATAACTGTAACAACATTCAAATGAAAATAAATGAATACAGTGTTTCATTTAAAGGTTTGGGTGATCCTGGCAGTCAGGCTGGTTCGGCTCATCTATTACTGGCATGACATTGTAATATGTAATTAGATAATTAAAGGGAAGCTAAATCATGAAGTTATTAAACGAGGGAATACATAGCTTGAGTTGATATTCACCTACCGTTGATACTCCGAGGTGAGAGCAGCACTAGGCCACGAGGTCAAGGGGTCTATCAGGTATCGTGGTAAGAATAATAAGATTAGGAATAACATATTGTGAAGTAGGAACCGGGTTTTAAGGTGAGGGAAGACCCGAAATCTGCAGTCTGGTGCGCGTCCGCTCTTGCCTTACAGTCACTAAACTCGTACTCTGAAACAATAATATTCAGACACCAGACTTGTGCTGAGACTGAAGCCTTGTGGCCGAAGTCTCTTAATTGAGTGACTAGTAGAGTGGGTTGACCAGCTACACAAAGTGTGAATAAAAGCTGTTGAAGAAGAGCTTCCTTTTGTGATTGTTGCGTGAACTACGGTAACAAAGATCCAAGGTGCCTTTGGTACTGACATAGTACCTCTCGCTGATTCCAAAGTTGTCAGGACCCGGAACGAGGGTTTACCGGATGTACGCAAAGTCACCTTCCAATTACGATTTATTAACACTCTAAAATACCTTAGACACATCATCAGCTCAGAGCCCTTGCCCACTCTACACGCAGCCCCGACAGCGAATGGGACGTCTCACTGGAAGTGCGGCCTAGTCGAACAAACCAAGAATTTTTCGGAGAATGTGAAGACTCCCCAACACTGCAGTCTTCTGCATTACCCAGATTGTCAGAAGGTCTTTATATCTGGCAGCAAGCCCGGGTACTCTCCCGATGTCAGACAAAAGATTGGGAGGTACCAAACCTGAGATACCGAGAGCAATGGGGAGTCGCACAACTTGGTACTTGGGATGCAAGCGTGACATTTCGAAAGCAAAGTCCGCATATTTGCCATGTTTTTCCTGAATCTTGTCAATCACATTAGTGTCAAAAGGGACAGAAAGTTCAATAACATAAATGATTTCATTAAATTTATAAAAAAGGACGACGTCAGGTCTATTGGCCTGGATAGGTCTGAGGCTGCATTCGGGCCTATTCCAAACAATTTGGTATTCATCATTTTCTACGACACCTTCTACATATGCTGGGTCGCACCATGGATGGACCTCTGTGTAAAAAAACACATAATGGCGAAGAAGGTAATAAAAGGATCAAGCCACTCCATCATGTCAATTAAGATTCTGTGTTTGATGACATCTGATGACAATGTGTTGGACAGTCTCATTGAATTAATTGCATGATCTACATTTCATATTTACATTTGGATGCAAAATCAACTAGACTGGTCATCAGCAGCAAACATAAAACCTTTTGTTTCACTGTTCAGGCCAGCCGACTCCAAAGGACTCCGCAGAATTGCTGATATTCTTAACACATTGCACATAAACTCGATAAACTGGGCGTTCAGATATGATATGATATGGCACGTCGCTTGGTTGACACTAATTTCTGTACCGCCCAGCAGTACAGAACCATCAACTAAATCAACATTGACATTGAGATTATGTCCCACATCCTTGGCTCGTTTGAGAAATTTGCGAATGTCTTGGTTTCATCATGAGTCTTGACATGCTTCACAAGAGTATCATTAGACAAAAAAAAACGTGTGAGTGGACAATAAAATAAATCCTGTCATGAAGAGCTCCCCGTTAATCATGCCGCGCCCTCCCATTATAAAAGTGTTAATCTAAAGCTTGTGATAACAACTTGCATCATGTTTGATGACTAAACCAAATGATTATATCTATTCTTTGCAATACCCTCCAAGGACATAGATAAGTAATGGTGCTTTTCAACACACAGAACTTTTCACATGATATTAGGGGTGGCCCAGTCGTCTAAGGCGCCGCGATTCGCTGTGCATAGTTGCGTCCCTTGGGCACGCCAGAAACCTATGATTGTGGGTTCGAATCCCGGTTCGCCCCGATTATGTTTCTAGGTTTGTCAGCATCATACCCGTGCTCGTGGGTTTCACCGAAGTGGTAAACGTCTGAGATCTGCACCACTTCGGGCTTTCTTCCAACATTAAGCTGACACGCCGTGATATAACTGGAATACTGTTAAAAGCGGCGTTAAACACAATTCACTCACACTTTACATATGTTCAACCAGAAGAATCAAGATGGTATGACGATAAGCGTTCGAAAAATGGATTTGGCCTCGTCTTAGACACTCATATTGATTTTACAGCTAACTTGCCACCTGTTGAAACTTTACTTTGTGATGCTAGAACTGAACGACTTGGTGATTACGCTGATGATAATTTCAGACATTTAACAGATGATGATGGTTTAATAACGGAACTAGTATCAGATGGTTTTGACAGACCTAGGTTCTCCTCTGACCAGCAACCTAACAGATTTGGAAAATCTGTAATTGTTGAGGAACTAACGAATAATTGTAATTAATACACCTGACATTTGACAGATTTAGATTATAGCTTCAACATTAGGTAACTAACGCATTCTACAGAAGGCCTGAGTCCCTATATATATACGGAGTCCAGTGGCCATGAATAAAGACTTTAAGGGACGCAGCAGCCTTCTCTCTGTTTTAAGGTGATAGCCGAATAATCAGCTCTACCAAGTTAATTCCCCCACTATCTTGGACATTGTGACGTAGCAATCGGGACCAGGCCCAGACAAGGCAAAACGGTCCCAAACCAAGCTACCTCAATAGTGTACGGGACTCGGTTGTACTTCATCCAGTTTGTAGTGGCCACTGTCCAATTTGAGCAATCATAAAATACAGAATCCCTAAATGTCATTCCTTTAAACGTAAAGCGTATAATTATTCCTTACCAGACCTGACCGCCTCCGTGGTCTAGTGGTAGGGCGTCCGCCCGGGGAGCGGAAGGTCTGGGGTTCGATCCCCGGCCGCGTCATACCAAAAGACGTTTAAAGATGGTTACAATGTCTGGCCCTCGGCATTAAGGGGCTAAAACAAGGACTTGTCGGCTCGGAGTCAGTATACTGTGTCTGAGTGGGGTATTCCTGTTAAACTGCAGCATGGTATCTCAGTGAGCTAGCACTATAAATCGGCATCAGTCCGGACTAGTTCAAGCAGCCATACACACATGCATGCACGTCGCTATATAAGTGCAAAAATCTTGGACGCGACGTTAAACCCAATTTCATCTCACCTCACCTCACCTTAGCAGACCTAGAGAGTTTAAACACTGACTTGCTGAATATTGATAGTGGTTTATTATTTTTCCTCGGGAGATGTGAATACCGATGAACTTACATTTCAAATTATAAAATACAGGTTTATGATAAACATATACCTAATTAAACTATCACCATACGATCAAAGGATCCACAGTGGATCTATAATGAAATACGCTCCTTAATAAGAAAAACGAAATTTCCAACATGAGAAAAACGTATTACTTCAGCTGATTGGACAAAGTTTAGGTTGTTAAGAAATAAAGTAATTTACTATGTCCGTAAGGCAAAGAAAACATGCGCATCTAAAAGTGATACTGTGATTAATAGTTCTGAAGGTACGGTGGCTTGGTGGCGTTTAGTAAAATAATTCTTAAATCTTGAACTGCAAGACACAATTTCCCCCAGTTGTATTTGGGGATAGGTTGTATGATAATTCAATGGATATTGCTATTATTATCAATAACTTTGGATCATTTAGTGTTTATTATTTATATCAATGGCATTGTTGAAGGAATAAATCGTAATATGAGACGGCAGGGTACATAGGTCCTGGGTTAGAATGAACATCACCACAACAAAGTAGACAAGCTAATAAAAAGACATAGCGTTCCAAAGAAGCGAGTAATGTATTTCATTTCACGCATGTGGTTATCGAGTAAAACAATTCAAAAGCACACGGCCACCGCCAGCCTGTACTGATTATTAGCAACCGGCATCGTCAATGCAAACTGTAAAGAGAATTGTTACATTAAGGCTGGCGATGAGACCTTGACAAGTACCATAGTCTTACTGAATAACGCACGCAAACTATTGTAGGACGGAACATGAATTAGACATGAGAAATTGGATTATTCCAATGCCCCAAAATAAAGAAAATCGAAAAAACAACCAAAGAGTGTAACACCTCTGTGTACCTGAACACCAAGTCGTGGTGGTGGCAAAGTAACCTACAGAACCGGGCGATCAACAGTAACAGAGTCAGACAGAGTCGGACAAAGGAAGGCGGCGAAGGCACGTTGACTCTGGGGCAGCTGATGGGCTGGACTGGCTAGTCAGTGTTCGTCTCTCCTTGTCCCTGGTTTGCCTTTCTGCTGCTGTGACTGCGCTTCTTCTATGGTTGTCGGCTCTGTCTTGTTACCCAAACCTGCCTGCTTTTAAAGGCAGCAGTTTATTATTCTGCTGAGCTGGTCAGTTCTGATTAACTTGATATTTGTAATGTCAGCAATTATGCTGGTTATCTACATGTAAGTATGTCAGCTGGCCGATTATTATTCTGCTGAGCTGGTCAGTTCTGATTAACTAAATATTCGTACTGTCAGCAATTATGCTTGCCATCCAAACTCGTGGAATACACAGAATTGGTCTTCTGTTTCTCACTGTTCATGTACTTTGGACCCTTTGCTATGTCCAACGACTAAACAGTGTAGTTGGTACAGCTCCCAAAATTCCCATCACAAATAGTGTTACAAGAGTCGGTTCACAATACATGTGTAGAAAATGGAGTAAATAATCCTGAGTTGGGGCCTGTTGCAAGGTAAATGTAAATAATATATTGTAGGAAGAGTAGAAAATTAAGGAAAATTGTCTGAAGTTTTAGGAAATAAATTAATGATCACAGAGTCATGCAAACAGTCGGAAAAAGCGAAATATATAAGATTTGAAAAGAGAGAAACCCTTATCTACAGTAACCGAAGTGACCCGGTCACGGTGACATATATCATTGACATAATACTGACGCAACTACACGAGAAGCTCGTGCTGGCTTGGATACTGTAGCAGCTTACCAAAAAACAATCAATTAGGGTAAGAATGTTCAGTATTTGAATATATCAACAATCGTTTAATGAGTTTAGCTTCAAAATGATATACATATAATTTGAACAATGCAGCGTAGTGATAGATTACACCGGGGTTTCCTCGTGCAATATAGCGTGTGCAATGAAGCATGTGCATGCGCGCCCCAGAATATGGAAAATCGATAAAATCAAAATTCATCCACAATACAAGTGAAAAAGAAAGCGAAGATAGTCCTGAGTTGGGGTCTGTGCAAGGTATATGTACATAACATATGTTTTAAATAAATTAAGGTCACAAGGACAAGCAAACAAGCAAACCCTTGTCTACAGTAACCTGAGTGACCCAGTTTCCCGTTAATGGCGTCAGGTGTGTAGGCCGATCATGGGGACATAGAAGGCATAATATTTTCGTGCTGGCCAGTGACGTTGATAATGTGACAAAAGGACTGGGAGACTGTAGCAGCTAACCAGTCAATGTTTAGTGTTAAGCACGATATCTGTATTTATCATATAATGGGTAGGTTTCTCGGCAGGATAAAGCCTACGGATAAAAACGATATCCGTTGGGGTCATATGCGGATAGAGATGCAAATATCAAAGGTCAAGTAGGACTACTTTCACTGTTTATAAACAAACATGGCGTCGCCCTCGTCATTCGGCGATCGAGTCAGAATTAACCATCGGGAATCTGGATAAACTAAAGGTATAATTGCTATCATTATCAAAAGAACAGTCTAATATACTGAAAATCAGTGTCTAGCTGTGACGTAGCTAAGGCATTTTATAAGTTTTGGCAACTATAGAGATATACATTTCGAAACAATTTTGCAAGGGCACGAGGCCTAGCCAAATCTGTGCTTGTAGACCTCTGTGGCTTGTGACCTTCTCCACAAATTAAAATAGTTGGATTTTGCCGAAATATGTTTGAATTGTTACCTTGTTTCGTTTTGTTGCTGTGTGTACATCTGGCTTCACTTTATAACAGGACAGACCGACTGTCAACAACGTCTGACCGTGGCCGTGACGTGTCATAGACTAGGGTTAGAGTAGCTTCCCTTTGACAAAGGGCAGTTACTCTAGCGGACAGACCGATAGATTGCCGCGAAAGGCAATTAAAAACAACTGAGCCAAGGCTCGCTTAATACAATGTTTATTTCTAATGCAGGATATTTACCATCCCCAAACACACTCGCGTGATAACCTCTATATATCAACAATCTTCCAAATGAATTTAGCTTCCAAATAATATACATTTAATTTGAACAATGCATTGTAGTGGAAGCCAACATTGTCAGGGTTTTCTCGTGCAATGGAGCGTGTGCATGTACTCTGGGTCTCGGAGACAGGGAATGACATAGCGCATCACCTAATGAGTCGATTCGATAGGAAACAAAATGTAAGATAAGACAATGCAGTTAGGTTGTTCATAATCAGTGCTATCGTATATGTCTTATGTGACACCCTTCCTTTGCTCTGTTCGTCTCCATAATCAAGTTCACATAATACAAGAAGCTACGTTTGAGATGCGACATTACCCAGTGAATACACAGTAATATGTCCATGATGATAATGGGTGTTAAAATTCATTCATTGGATTGTCAATTGTTGAAAAGAAAGTAACACATATTACAAGGTAATATGAATCATGCATATGTTTCGAGAGGACGTAAGTCCGGTACACAGGAACTGCATGACATAGTATATTTTTAATTCCTAGCTGTGTCGTCGACGTCGTCGTTGTCGACTTCGTCGGTGTATTCCAGAAAGCCTGTAGTTCCCTGGGATAGGTTCATCCTCATCTTCAGTTTGAGAGACTCTATCACTTAGTTTGACACTGCCGTCGAGCTACTTCACAAAGATGATTCTATGTCGAGCCCAGGTGCCAGCTATTCTTTTATCTGCTGCCAGTTTCCGAGTCTCAGTTGCTAGTGGGATCGTCGTTGATGAAGATTCTCGGTGTTTTGTTCTTTAATATCGAAAAGTTCCTCATGACACTCCTCTTACTCCTGTAAGAAAGGAACTTCACCAGAATTGGTCGGGGTTTATCACTTTCCTTTAGTTTATCGAATATTGACTTTAGTTTGACGTCTAAGTTTGTATTGATTTGCGGGATAAGCATAGTCGTCAGAGTCTGGCCAAATTTCTCCTGAAGTTCAGGCGAATTAAAGGCCTCGATTATCTGTGGTGTTATCTCGTTGGCCATGGCTGACGTGTCAAAGCCACTTACACTAGCCAAAAACACAGAACTGTCTTCTATTTAAGGACGTTGATACTCCTGACTGGAGAATTGGGCGAACTGCAGCGACGTTTTGACAAATTTGCCGAGTCAGACATTTAGCCTTAATTACAATTACGAGCAATATGTTTCGTGTCCGCATGGCAAACAAAATAATTCCTGATACACACTTGAGGATAGAATTGTGTATATTAATATAGATATAGACGCAGTGAAGCAATAATACTCACTCGAGTTACATACGAGTTCAGTTCAGTTCAGTCCCTCACTGTTCAAAATGGCGTCATTGGTGATGGTACGCATAGGTTTTTCTCAATCCAGTGATATGTTCAATATTTCAATCCATCCATCGAAATTTTGTCACTAGACCCAATAGTTAGTCCACATAAATTATCCCGACAATGCTTATTTCATTCCCCACTCAGGATTTATTTGACATTTTGAACGGGAGCCCATCACCAACACGTCCACTCAGTTTTCCCATCATGCAACTGTCAATGACATTTGGTAACGTTTTTCAAAATGAATAATCATTTCTCACCTGAATATCTTTGTAGGCTTATTCCTAGTAAGTTTCAGAAAGCACACATTATAACATAAGGGATAAAGCTAATCTTTAACAAAACAAAACAAAAGCAAATGCAAATTCATTTATACCAGCTACAACACAACTTTGGAATATGCTTCAAGAAAACCTAACGGTTGCAGAGACCGTAACACAATTTAAGAAGTTGCTACATGGAAGGGGAGATAATTGTGTACACTGGGCTTTAAATTATGGAAATAGGTTATGTCAAATTATTCACAGTCGCCTAATGTTTGGCTGCTGCGATTTTAACGCAGATCAGTTTAATAGACATATTTTGGACACTAAAATTTGTTCCCGTTGATATCGTAGCGAAGATTCTTTACATTTCTTTTTGTGTGTACAATGACTATTTTCTTCGAAATGAAATGTATTTTTACAACATGTATACTCTTTACAAACAGTGCTAGACGAAAATTCGTATTTGAGTAAGGAAGATCAAATCGAAATATTAGATTCTATACAAAACTTTGTATTAAGAAATGGCAGGTTCTCATTTAAGTAAATGAATTGATAAACATATGCTGCAAATATTTTTATTATATCATCATAGAGCAAAATAATATTCAAAATTTATAAAATACACAAAGGTATCTATGCAGTCAATCGTCGGACTTCTCACATGAATGAGAGTAACTCACTTAGATTGTAAAAGCATGCCGCCAGACATAGTTGTACAAGTCGGCTATAATATCAGTCTGAAATGCTGCCGGCTCAACTAAACGCCAGCCTTTGTTTTTTGTTTGTTTGTTTTTTATTACCATAATTCGCTAAACGGTAGACACAAGTTACATGTAGGTAACCTATGAGAATATTGTATCAACCAGGAACAACACATGGAGTAACAAAGGAACTAATGGTGACAATAAATAAAATAATGTCTTCAAAACTTAACCAATCAGAGATTGCTATGCGTCCTCCACTATATAAGTAGGTGCAGTTTGACTGTGAGAAAGAAAGCCCTAAATTGGTCAAAAAGGGATAAATTAGCCTTCCGTGTTTCTAAACCACTTTCTAAATGGCATTGTGTATTCATAGCTTTCGGCCATGGGAGCCGTGCCAATTTACACTTTTCAGGGGGGTACTCAAAGTACGTTATCTAGACTACCAGTTGTCGGACTTTCATTTTGTGGAAGCCTCGGTGGCTGACTGGGTTAGATCACTGACTTTGTGTACTGGCGATTAGGCGCCTCACCCTGACAGGTGTGGGTTCGAATCCCGGACGGGACTCAACCCAAAAAAGTACTAGAATCTGTACTTCACTAAGAAAGTGTTATCCCAAATATAACAGTAGTTAAATTATAGTTCTGTTAAAAACTTTATTGATCACAATATTGCAGTTATATTTCTGTCGGATGTACACAGCGTACACTATCTAGCATTGATAATAAAAGACCAGTTTCAAAAAAGGTTCATCAGGTTGTTCAATCAAGGCTTGTTTTGAAAAGTTGTTGATACTGACAGACAGCCACCTTCGTGCATCAGCATAGGCATGCATTTCACATTGAGAAGAGGAAACACGGAAAACCTGTCAATTGTTTTATATGTCATTCGAAAAAAATGCCAAAACCTATAACAACAACATAGACAGAATGTACAGAAGTCATGTTTGTTAGAGAAAAGTTACAAAAAGTAGGAAACTTTTGAAAAGTACGATTGCTGTCAGAGTGTCAGAATGAATGACTCAACTTGACCCAGATGTAAGACAGCCAAAACCAGGAATGACATGAGAACCGGCGTTACAGTTTAATTCGGACAACAAGTTTAATGAACATCGTCTGTCATTTGAGACAAATGTGACGCATGGGAAACATGTGGGATTTTAGGAGGACTTGTCATACACGCTTGTGCAGTTGAGACAGCCTAATAGATGACAGGAGTTTGTTGAATTTTGTATGTGATTCATAATGGTCGAATAGCTGTTGATAGACAAACACTGTATCTTGAGCATTGGTGCCAAGCTGTCCACTATTTAGTTCAATATCGGACATAGGATCAGCTCGCTGTGGTAAGTATCCTTTTCCTTGTATTTTTAATTAGTTTTGATTTTATTTCGAAACCTCTCCGAGTTCAGCAAAGTGCATCGATTTCGAGAGCAGATGTTGGTAATCATGTCGCTAAGGTTACGATGTTATACTTAACCCACTTCATAGTAGACAGTTCGAATTCTGAACCGTCTGATTTTCGTGCTGAAATTATAAATTTAAAAAGAAGAATGTTCCGCCTTTCCTGTGTCATTTCAATCTCATTAAAATCAGATCTTAGTTATCGTTATGGCTGAACAAAGATCTGAGGACATCCTATTACAGGTCACGTCAGAACGACCTTCATCCGACCGATCAAAGCGTCGCTTACCAGATCACTTCTCGTTATTTGTGTCAGTGGTCGGTCAAAGTTCGCGAAATGTCGTTCTGACGTGAGTGGTAAAGGGATGTCCTCAGATCTTTGTTTAGCGGCAGCGAGAACTTAGATATGAATTTAATGAGATTGTGTGTCATTTAGCCCTGGTGGTGCCTGGACGTCAGTCAGCCTGCAAAAACGTAGGCATTGTATAAAGAAGTGTCACAAAGTTCTTATTTATTCACACAACGTTACAAAATTCCACGAAATAATAGATATTTATATTGTCTTTCGGAATATCTAAAAGTTGTTGCAAAATGAGTTTGTTTTCATTGTGATGAAGTCGTCAACAATGGCAAACCTGTCTGTAAGTCCGGTATTTTGATTCGACTGGACGAAAAGTTCGTCAAACAGCAAGTCCTCTAACACAGACGCAAACCCCGGACTTCGTGGTGGTGATCTTTGCGCATCTGGCAACACTCGCAATTTGAATCTTGGAGCTTCAATCTGGCCATATGCAGTTTGGACAACAAAGACATTAAATGTGTTCAGAGGTTGAATTACACGAATAACTCTTCATGTCAGTCAGATCTCCGTCCGCTGTAACGAGGTCATTTACTTTGACAGGTTGAACCTGTTGAACCTTGGTTGAAACTTGTCATCTTCTTATTAAATGCTGGATAGTATACGTTACAGAAATCGGAAGAAATCTAACTGCAATAATGAGATTTGTTTTGTTAACAGAACTATATTTTTCGTAACTGAGTAATGCAGTTGGAGTGAGTTGACAGTGTTTTTTTCACACGCGGATTGATACAAAACAGAATAGCTCTTCCCCCGTGTGGCATCGGAGTAGAATGTGTCCACAGCACCCCATTGCTGGTCGTAAAAAGGCGACCAAATTGGGCAGCCCGTTTACCGTGGGTTGTGCCCCTGTGTTGGTGGAGGACGAATCTTGGTTGTTGAGGGCACTGAAGCCAGGAACAGTGTTCCTCGACATATATCAAACTATTTTTGATCAGGATATTTTATAACCTTGATTATGTGAATTTCGATTTTGCCTAGAGTCCTGTGCCAGAAGGCAGTGGCTCATTGGCCAATCTGGTTGTACGGACCGCTGAATTCTATAGGAAAATGCCATGGGCCGAACCAGCCTGACATTTATCTTTTATTAACGACAGCTATTCACGTTTTTATTTCTGGAGTATAACACCCCTGCAGCCCTGGTGTTGCAGTCTGGCTTCCACTGCAGCGTCGTCCTTGTTGACATAGCGGCTGGGGAGCACGGATGTCGAAACCTTTTCTTACAACATGGCTCTTCCCATTCCATCTGGTTCATCGAAAAATATACAAAGACATGTTTCTAGCATCTGATGAAGGCTCTCCTGACATTGTTGACTCGTGGCCAAGGTTCATTGTGATCTCATCTCCTGATGACAATCACTTGACACTGAACCCATTTGCTTTCTCCTTGGGCATTCAAGGCGTCTGTGGAGAGGTCAAGAACGTTATACGCTCCGTAGCGGTTCACGGAGACAACAATCTGCTAATCTCTTATAATGGAAAGCGGTTTGTGAATACACCAGTTGTAGTTTCAGTGCACAAGACACTGAACTCCTGTCGAGGCATAGTTAGAGACTGAGCTCGTTGTCTTTCCGATATGAGTGAGGAGGAAATTGCAGCTGAGCTAAAAAATCAAAGGATAATTGCTGTGAAGCGATTTACCAAAAAGAAAGAAGATGGTAGTACTACGAAATGACATACTTATCTGTTCACATTTGCACTTTCATCTGTTCCCAAGAATATAAAAGCTGGATGCTTTAACATTGGAGTGGAGGTATACGTACCAAATCCACTCAAATGCTTCAAATGCCAACAGTTTGTCGTAACAACATGGCGTGTTCCCGTTGCGGTGGAGCTCACGAGGACTCTGAGTGCTAACTGCAACGGAGAACACTTGGCCTCAATCAAGTCCTGCCAAAGATATGAACGTGAAACAAAATTGAAAAACAAACAACATCTCTTTCTTTGAAGCTAAAAAGTTGGCACCTGCTTAAAATTATCCAACTGTTCTGACTCAGCTGCAATTTCCCCTCGACCTGCAGCTTCCCTTGCGGCCCCTGTCAGATCTTCTATGATCTCGACTTCATGCCAAACTTCACCGTCTTGGGTGGATAAACAGCTCATCATTGATGAACAAACACAGATCTCTCCAGCCTCGTTAACTTTAGTTACAGCAGCCTCTCAGACGGACGTTTTAACATCACAGCCGACATCAGACCCAACCCTAAGACCCAACATCTGATCATGATCCATCATCTGAGCCATCATCTGAGCCAGAATCTGTCAAAGAATTAATACACGGCAAAGCCAACCTTTAAAAACAAACAAACAAAGAAGCAATTGAAAAAAAGGCCAGGGCCCTCCAGCATTTCGAGGTGCCTACCACTCAGTCGTCCCCTGTAAAGGTTCACAATCAGTTTGAACTTTTGGAGATGGAGGTCAGTCCTTCACCCCCATCCCGGTCCTTTTCTCCAATTGAGCCACCATGAACAGCTCACATACACTTATTCAGTGGAATTGTAGAGGACTAAAGAATAATTTTAATGACTTACAGTTGTTGATACAAGATTTTAAATTTTGTTTACAGGAAACCTATTTTAAAGATACCGATCAACTTGATATATGACAATATAATTCGTATAATTTCTTTTCTCCTCCAGGGCCTAAAGCCACTGGAGGGTCTTCAATCTTGGTGAAGCAGGGTGTCATCCACAGCCCTGTTTCGCTCAATACCCGACTACGGCTGTTACCGTCCGTTAGACATTGCACATTGTTATAACCTTGTCCTCTCTTTGTTCCTCCGTCTTCTTCTCTACATCAGGTTGATCTCAAGGCACTTTATTGACGGATACTTCGGATATTGCAAATAAACTTGGTGAAACTTTGGCTAAACATTCTTCCACATCTAACAATGTACCCTAATTTCACAAGTATCAAAAACAGCAAGAAAAGAAAACTATTAATTTTAAATCTGATGATGGGGAAGATTATAATGAAATATTTTCAATCCATGAGCTTCATACTGCCCTTGGGCAAGCTCATGATACTGCTACAGGAGCTGATAACATACATTATCAACCCCTGAAGCACTTACCAGAAACATGTTTAGAAACCCTTCTATTAATATTTGACGATATTTGGACATCTGGAAACTTTCCGTCTTCATGGCATGATGCAATAGTTGTTCCTATACCCAAACCTGGACGGGATCATACTGATCGCTCAAATTATCCCTTTTACGAAAATCTCTACCCCCCCAAAATCATCTCTTATCCCACCACTTAGAATAAAAATACAATCGGATATTTCTGCTGCTAAATACATCTTGAAAATATAGCCCCCACTCAGCTTTTGTCTTCTCCACCATGGCAGTTTGTGAAGCCAGAGGTGGACCTAACCTTAAATAAACTAAACAAATCGGAAACAAAACACATGATTTATCAACAACAATATAATGAATTAAGAAACTCCTATGATACTTACAAATCAATCTTTACAGATGGATCAAAGGATGGTGACGCTGTTGCCAGCGTCACTGTCACTGGATCAAGGACTATCTCATCCAGATTACCTGATAATTGTTCTATTTTTACAGCTGAAGCCAATGTCATTCTAGTAGCTCTTACAATATCAGAAGTTTATCATATTTATCATATAGTTTTTCTTATTCTCTTTCGTGCCTGCAGGCTATTCATAACATGTCATATCAACATCCACTTATTATTGAATTGTATAATGCTCTTGCTACTGGCCAATATGACACCGTTTCTTGTTGGTTACCCGGCCATGTTGGAATCATTGGTAATACCATGGCTGATGCTGCTTCAAAAGTTCAAAAGCAGCACTCAACAAATCTGTGACACCACTTCTCATCCCATACAGTGATTATAAACCCTTGATTAGATCTCACATCCGTCATCTAATGCAAAGGTAGTGGGACACTCAAGAAGGTATCAATAAAATACATGATATTAAACCAAATATCGGTTATACCTACTTGGGTTGTCAGTCCAGATTTAATGAGGTCATCATGCGACGATGTCGTATTGGCCATTCAAGATTTCTAATGAATATATATTGAAAGGTGAGGATCCTTCATTCTGTATCCCTTGTGATGAAGAATCACAGTCAAGCAAGTCCTGCTTGACTGTATTGATTTTTCTGTCACAAGGTATAAATATTTCAGTGCAACATCAATAATATTAATGGATCTTTTTAATAACGTTTCGTCTCATATAATAATTAGCTTATTAAAAGAAATTGAACTGTTAGAGAAACTTTGAATCTGTGTAAATAGTTACCATTTTACTGTATTAGTAGTGTTTAACTTGTATCTGAGATTGTTGGTGTCTATATCCTCAAAGGTGGTTGAAATACTGTAAAATTAATGTCCACCCGAGAGGGTATGTAGGACCACATCATTTGAAGTAAGTTTATTCCTACTACCGTTTTAGTCGTAGTATACTTGTTTGCTTTAGTTTTGGCTAAACTTGATGATAATCGCCAGCAGCTAAGGGGTGGCGTAAATCCTGTTGGGGTACTGTAAGCCCCCACGGCATAAAATAACTAATGATGAGACTTGTATTAAAAGAACTCGGTAAATTGTATTACCATAATACATCTACAAGTTGTACGTCAATCATTAATGTTGCATCATTTCGAGCTGATATTGGCATGGTGAATCTAATATGGTGTTTTGGTTATTGTACCGTTTTTTAAAGTTAACAACATGTTCCAGTCTGATACTATTTATGTATAAATCTATAATGAAAGGTACGATTATTTGATATTATTATAGGCATAACTGAAATGAAATGCTTAGTGATTTATTTTCTGCTTATCATGAATAGTTATGTTATAAGAAAGCAAGACATTTATGACTGTCATCTGTAATAATATGATTTATGGTTATTAGATATGTTTATATGATGAATTGAATTGAAATGTTTATTGATTGACTCACTGCATCTGAACAAATCTTGGAACGCTAGCAACTCTGATGTCATCATTTATCCTCAATCCATCAATTCTATTTTAAGGAAATATTACCCTGAGACAACCCGTTCTCACTATATACACGGTATTAACACAAGCGATCCGCTCGTTTAACGATCCATTTTCATATTTGTATGAAACTAAAGATGTTTAAATCAAATAAGAAAGGAATAATATGTTCGATTGTAGTGCCACAAGAGTAGGGTGGCTAATTTGAAATGTATCTATCAGTTTTATGTGAATTTAAATCGCTTCAACCTAATCTGAGTCGAGAATTTATAACATAGCCGAATCTATTTCCGAAATCCAAATTGATGTGTTTTGTAAAGCCGTTGTATAGTCAATAAAACAACTACAAATATTTGCTCAAACAATGTTCATGAATTACAGAGGGTTTTCAGTGTAAAGTTTTACTTTTTGTAAATACAGTTATAGTCCTCTTATCTATTTGACGACGATGTACACTCAAACGCGCATCGTTTAAGTACACAATTATCGTATTCAATATATTATCTGCTATTGTCTAGCTCGGTATATATAGGAAACTCACTAGTCAATAGCAACATCGCCTTCGTGATACATTACCGTAGTCACCAAAATAATAAGTACTGAAACTTAATTATTTTCTCACTAAAAACTGAGCTATATCTTTCGTGTACCTTCGTATCTTTATTCGGATCAATCAACCTGCTATGTTACCTACCGTAATTGTCGAAATTATTACGTCGCCTAAGTGGTAAATTACCACAGTCACCAAAATAATCACAACTGAAATTTAGTATTCTCGCTAAAACTAGAGCTTAATCTTCTAAACTACAACTGGTGTTTACATGTATTTATCAAACATAACATGTACCTGCAATCCATTCTCAGCGTAGCATCATAGTAGACATTGTGCAAGTATGGAGACTATTGCCATGAGCCGCCACGCATTGACGGCGTGATAGTCCCATAAAACTCCTAATTAGTGCCATAAAGCAATAAAATAGGTTTCACAGAATACAGCGGATAACCGCGGATTATTTGATAATTATTTGCAAATTATTCGCACATTATTTGCGAATTATTTACAACTTATCCGCGGATTATTCTACAGAACACGATAACAAACGTTTGCTTTGTAGATTACCATGTACCTTCGTATCTTTACTCTGAACAGATACCCCAATTTGGCCATTGCTCTGTTATCCCAGTTTTAAGCACAAGACCTACAGATGGGGGTCCAAACAAAATTGCAGCAGGTCAAACCTTTCGTGCTACATTTCACAGTTTTTTAGGTACAATCGAGCATTCTCTTTCTACGAAGATTTCAAAGAGTGTAAATTGACTCTTGCTCAGCAAATCTATCCAAAAGTGGAGGACTACAACTTTGAAGCATCAGTTGCAAAAAAGGTTTTTGATGCATTTCCCTATTTGGACTTCTACCATACGTTTCCGTATTTTTTCCTGTGTGAAAATTGATTTGCCTTTGTATGTGTTTGTGAAGGTCGGACATGATTCACTCACCTTATTGCGAACGCCTGGTATCATCACTATTTTGTTGTGATTCATAAACACATGCTTATCCTATGGTTGGAATCGTACACTGGACTCTGCGTATGGTAGAGATTACTAGTATGGCAATATTTTTGTTGCTTTCATCTAATTATCATATTGATAGTTGCCTATTAGCTTTAGAAAAATTTCAATGATTTATGTTATGTATATTGTAATCTACTTCCTTTTTTCAGAAGAACACGTTTTCTGGCTCTTGTTTAATGTTTACTCATCTTTATACTTTGTCGAGGTTGATTCGTTTTCCTATTCTGTCAAGGAAAGAATTCGCCTTTGGCTAAGACCACAAAACAACAGTTATAATTCTGGGCTCGCCCTCGTCATTTTGAACACCCGCATCGGGCTATTGTATTTCAGGATATTTAACCGAGGGCAAGTAACACTAACCTGGTCCCCTAAAGTGGAAGTGCAAACTGCGCAGTGCAGGGTGCAGGTTGTGTGTTTTGAGGAGAGTGGGGTGAGCTTGTGAAGTGCGCTTTGGACATCATTCTCCTGAATGTGTATGGATCGCTTGGAAAAGAGTATCCTAGTACCAGAGACAACACCGTTGTCCCCCAGAATACGAAGATTGCACCAGTTGGGTCAGTAATTGGGACTCATGCAAACGACTATCTGGATGTCATCATATTCGTCAGTTTGAGTCACCAGCATAGCAATCATATCACACTTCACTCACAAAGCAATGAAGTCGGGTTAATCTAATCGTCTTCTTGGACGGCAGACATTCAAACTTGGTCCATACAAGATTATGTTCTGAATAAAGTTGTTGGATGAGGATCATAATCGTCTGAATGTGTTTTCATCTCATTTCAACTAGTTCAACAATTCAGTACTTACATTCGACTGAGTACATGCATAGCTAAGATTCATGTCCGCGCCTGCAAGGAAGTCGTAAATAAACATTTTCGAGGGAATTATTGATGTAAAGTTTATCGATCATGAAGGCCGCTTTCTTTCCGTCACGTCAGCTTAGGCATCACGAAATCTCTCCCAGAAGATGCATTAGGTGTGGGATGTATAAACTCCAGGTTTGAATACATGAATGAGTGTAAAGATATTTACTAATGTTTTCTAATCAATGCCAACATTTATCCAAAATGTGTTATTAATTGTTGTCATGTTTAAATATATACATCTTTTAATGGGGCATGGCAACAATTATCTGCAAGATAATTCATCAGAATAATGCACCGATGCACTGAGTAATAACTACTCACACGAATGGCGGTTTCACCAAACCGAGCCCGTTTTTGCTTGTATAAATTTCAACGCGCACATATAGCCAGCAAAACGGGTGGCTTGAATCGGACACGGGTTCGTTGAGTGCGGGGTCTCAGCAGCCATTTGCTTCGAAGTGTTTGATGTGACGCGACAGCGTAAACCTAAAACAGTAAGCCACACAAAACAAGGGTTACGTGTGTCAATATTAACATTCTTCTATTGCAAGCAATGGGACACTACGTGTACAGATTGGAGTGTCAGACATGGTCAAAGGTTACACAGGTAAGAACTGTTGGACACCAGTTATGACGCATCAACTGTGTAGATCATGGCGAGGCATATATAAGGCCAAAAACTAAATCGGCTAGTCCTGTTTTTACTAACACATCGAGCGTGGTTAGTCACGAATCGTTAAAAGAATTTGAAACGTGTCAAATACATGCATCACTCAGACTTGCAACTGTTCGACATGTGTGTATACTATGCAATACTGCACGACAGTAAGTGCATATAAGCTCGTTAAAGGAAGCTGTTTTTCTCTCTGTACTCTCAACGCAGCCAGATACTTAAATCTTACACGGACCAGGCAGTGTAACGCACGTAAAACTCTAGAATAATACTTATCACGTGTTCAATGTTCATTGATTCAAAATAGAATCACATGACATTTGATCATTTCAGGATAAAATAGTTCATTTCATTCCTGCGAAGGTGATTTATTCATTTAAATGTATGCTGTGTACAGACGTGCTGTATAAATAGGATATGGTCCAATGGGGACAACCCCTGGTGTGTTGCGAAATAAAACGAAAGCTGGATTGTCCAAGGAAGTCAAGTCTTGGTGTGTTGCGTAGTCAAACGAAAGCTTGCTGTTTGCTGTATTATAATTAGGGTAAGGGAGGTTATCGACGGAGGCTATAATGTTGAACAGCCTCTTTCTTTTTTTCTTCGCCATTCTGGAAGTAGTAAATGTAAACAAGGACACGTCCTTGGAGTACAAAAAGAACCAAGTCATCCGCTGCGTCGGTCTTGAACAGCATGGCACCGGTGTAGCAGGCTCAAATCAAACCCTTAAACATTCACCCTGGAGTCATTTGAGCCAGTTCACACCTGGACAGGCTGAACTAGGCTGAGGTCAGTCCCCTCGGCTATGCCCAAAACACTCACTCAAGGCTCCGATAACTCTCCTTTGGGCTTAAATCAATCCTCTAAATTTTACCAGTATTCTACTTCTGTTCAGTCTTTGCATACAGTTCTGAAGCTTTTTGGATAGGCATTTAGAAGTTGGAGTACTCTGTAAGGATAAGAATTTATGGATGAATCTACATTTGCAAACAGTTCGTAGGTATGCATGAAATGATCCGTATATATGGCTTTTGAATTCACATGTGACATCAATTGCTCGTTACTGTTCCGAAAGGATGTATAATGTTACCATGGACAGAATCATTCTCTCAAATCAGAGGATATTATTATCGAACACTGTGTTCTGTACATAAAACCAACACACATTTGTACTGTTTACCCAGTACATGGTATCCTCTGTTCGAGCTTCTGCTGAAGGGTGTGCGCCTGTAAAGACCATATTCTGTAGATAAATAAAGAACATCTTCAACACCTATGAAATTTCAAAAGGAACCAACTAAAGAATGTGAATTTGTGAAGGAAAAATAACTCATTATCCCCGTGTTCAAATCTTACACAATGAGAAGTTGATATTTAGAAATATACATAAAATCGTCAAACGTTCGATCAGTTTTCAGGCATCAATGTCATGTTTTGCATTATCGATTAAAATGATTATTTCACTGCTGTTGAATACGTTCAGGTATTGATTATATCAGATTTTACAATTTGCTTTAAAATTCATGTTCCTACGAGGGTAAAGTGCTATGAGCCTAGGGCTCAGCCTGGGCCAAATCACTCCAGAGTGATCTCAGCCTGGGCTAAGTCACTCCAGAGTGATCTCAGCCTAGGCCAAGTCACTCCAGAGTGATCTCAGTCTTGGCCAAATCACTCCAGAGTGATCTCAGCTTGGGCCAAGTCACTCCAGAGTGATCTTAGCCTGGGCCAAGTCACTCCAGAGTGATCTCAGCCTAGGCCAAGTCACTCTGGAGTGATTTGAGCTGGGGATTGAGTTGGGCCTCCTCCACCGTCTCGGGGCAGACATTCAAGTGAACACGGGCTCAACCGTCTGGCAAAGAGTATGTGGAAATTCCATTTACTGTAGAAATAGTTTTAATGAATGCTTTTTAAAACCCCTCCAATTAATCTGCCCATTCCAGAGGGGGAGGTATCAGCTCAGATCCCTATTCCTTCCCTCCCAACTGCTGTCTGGCGCGAGTTACCCCCCCTTATGACTCACTGCAGGGATAATTATCTGACAGCCAATGTGCCGGATAGACTTTGGCAAAAGATATGGTAGCATGAGAATATCAACCTTAATTTATTGCTCAAGTCTGACAGGAATTAAATGATAACGCCAGCATGTCTGCAATCTTTGTTGACATCAATTAACTTGTCTGAAAAACCAATAGATCTGGCCGAAAGGATTAAGTCGATATCAGAGTGGAAGACGGTTTTTACGGTCTATGACAGCAAAAGCATCCAGACAAAGGACAAGTCATGATAAAGTACATGCACACTGTGCTGAACTATGACGAACAGTTCATGCTACAAGCCAGGAATCCACAGAATTCATGGGGTAGGATCAATGTTGAACTTTGGATGTTTTCCATGACATCCTAGCATCAACTATTGTGATAACACAAGGGAAGGGATTCAACACTGACTCTATTTGACCTGTGTAAATTCAAACACAACTGCGCAAAATGTGTGAATGGCTTTCACCCATCATCACAGTCAGAGGATGGTCCCCAACTGTCTGGACTCTACACACCAGACTGGAAACCAATCAGACCTGGAACAAATGGCAAGGAACTACCCCAATGACGAGGCAGCTCAGCATCTGGTTAAGATTTTTCCACGGATTTATACCTGGTTATCATGGTCCTGTCATTACAACATCAGCATAACGTCAGTGCCCCAGGAATATGACTATGGTGAAAGAAAAGATTCAGAAAGACATATATTTTGGTAGAATAGGTTGCCAAATTACAGAGTTTCTCCAACTGGTTTAGTGCCCAAATGTCTATCTGGTGAGTACAGAGCGATATACATCATTTGTCACCGAGGGTGAGAGTGTCAACAGTTATATTGATCAAAGAATTTGCTCAGTACAATACACTACATTTAACTTTGAAGCATCTATATTTCCGGATTTATATGGAGCTTTGGAATCTAGTACACAAGAGGAATGAATATATCTTCAGGTTTGGTAGTACTAATGCGTGATTTAGGCAAATTTCTTTCTCAGTTTACATACTGGCCTTATTTGAAATTGTCACTTATACCACGTTCTTTGATCAAACAATTAATGTAGTAATGCTGCTCAGACATTTTGGGTCATATTAGAATAACTGGCAACAATATTGTCAACAATAGAGAAGTCCCCTGATATTTTGTTACCCACAGGTTGGTAGCAGTAGGATGAGTCTTGGCAGCCACAAGTAGTAGAATTTATATCCTACGAGGGCTGGTCAAAAAGTTCTAAGCCAGACTAACTGTCATCTGTAGACTATCACAAAGTGAACTACATTGTTTGAGTTGTTCATTGCAAGTGTCTGTTGAGGACAAAGTAATAGAAGAGAAAAGTTTTTGACTTTAGAGAAAAGTACTCCCCAAGTAATTCATGATCAAGACCGCATGTCACAAGTGTTTGTGAATAGGTTCCCTAGGCCACTTTTCAACTTTTGGGCAGCTATGTTTAAGGCTGGGCGAACAAGCCTTGATGATGACCCTATGTCTGGACGTCCCTCAACTTCCACCAATGAAGACTGAATCCAGGAGATAGAAAAACTTATACATAATGAGGAAGACACAGGTCTAAGCCATGGATCCATTGGAACAATTATTCATGAACATTTACAGATGAATAGGATATCTTCACTTTGGGTGACCAAGTTTCTAAATTCTGATCTTGAGTAAAAAAGAATTGAACCAAGAACCAAAGAAATTCAAATCTTCCAGATCAGTGAAGAAAGTTATGGCCCCTGTATTCTGGGATGCAAAGGGTGTGATCCTTGTTGATTACTTAGAAAGTCAAACGACGATTGCTGGTGCCTACTATGCTGAACTGCTTTATCTCCTGATAGATTCTATCAAAGAAAGGCGGCTGCTGACTGCTGGAATTCTACTACGTCATGACAATGTCTCTACTCACACCTCTCGACTTGCAAAGGCAGCTGTGCGACAATATGGGTTCGAAGAGCTTGCTCACCCTCCACACTCGCCAGGCCTGATACCAAGTGATTTCAAGTTTCCTGAACTGAAAGAAGAGCTTCGTGGAAAGCGCTAGTACAACCGCAAAGCCAGAACGTCGTATATTACTTATTCACTTATATATTTTCATATGACTTAAGCCCAGATACAAAACATCCATTTTCATGGTGGTGCGTTTTCAATGCTGTTCAGTATATATACATATTAAACCACATTCGCGAAGTACCCACTTCCAGTAAAACATCCTCGGTAGATTTAACAATAAAATGAGGGAAAAGTAAATTAGAGGCCAATCTCTATAAGGTAAAGAGGTCAGTGAGCCATAAAAAACAATGTAGGTAGGGTATAGACTATTTCCAAATGAGACAGAAGACAAAAGGTTTATGTACATATTCTTCTTCATAATAAATGAATTATAGTGCGGACTGGCCATGTTGTGTCAACCATATATTATCCCAAAAACACAAAGATCTGAGAGCATGCAGATACCATAGCATTATGCACGTGATTGATGATGACGATATTAGAAATTATTGCACTCGGCAAATATGGCATCTTACTGAGTACAGTTTGACGATGATGATTCCGATATACATGAACCGCATCAGTCACTTTAGCGTTTGGAAAATAAACACTTCCAGTCAAAAGGCAGTTGTTGGTATAACAACCAAACAATAGGATAGATGTAAGGCTGATACTGATGTGTTGCTGATACCGATGTGTTGCTGATACTGACGTGTTGCTGAAACTGTTGTGTTGCTGATACTGACGTCTTGCTGATACTGGTGTGTTGCTGATACTGATGTGTTGCTGATACTAATGTCTCGCTGACACTCACGTCTTGCGTGATACTGATGTATTGATGACACTGATGTGTTGCTGATACTGACGTCTTGCTGGTACTGATGTGTTGCCGATACTGATGTGTTGCTGTCACTGACGTGTTTCTGATACTGATGTGTTGCTGATACTGACGTCTTGCTGGTACTGATGTGTTGCTGATGCTGATGTGTTGCTGATCCTGATGTGTTGCTGATACTGATGTGTTGCTGATCCTGGTGTGTTGCTGATCCTGATGTGTTGCTGATACTGATGTGTTGCTGAAACTGATGTGTTGCTGATACTGACGTCTTGCTGGTACTGATGTGTTGCCGATACTGATGTGTTGCTGTCACTGACGTGTTGCTGAAACTGATGTGTTGCTGATACTGACGTCTTGCTGTCACTGATGTGTTGGTGATATTAATGTCTCGCTGACACTTACGTCTTTCCTGATGATGATGTGTTGCTGTCACTGACGTGTTGCTGATACTGATGTGTTGCCTGATAATGATGTGGTGCTGGTTCTGATGTGTTGCTGATACTGATGTGTTGCTGAAACTGACGTCTTGCTGATACTGATGTGTTGCTTATCCTGACGTCTTGCTGATACTGATGTGTTGCTGATACTGATTTGTTGCTGATCCTGATGTGTTGCTGATGCTGATGTGTTGCGGATACTGATGTGTTGCTGATACTGACGTCTTGGTGATACTGATGTGTTGCTAATTCTGACGTCTTGGTGATACTGATGTGTTGCTGATACTGGTGTGTTGCTGATACTGACGTCTTGACTGTGACTTGTGTGTTGCTGAGACTGATGCATTGCTGTTGTTGATACTGACATCTTGACTGAGATTCATGTATTGCTGAGACTGATGTGTTGCTGATACTGGTATGTTGCTGAGACTGATGCATTGCTGTTGTTGATACTGACATCTTGACTGAGATTCATGTATTGCTGAGACTGATGTGTTGCTGATACTGGTATGTTGCTGATACTGACCTCTTGCCTGATACTGATGTGTTGCTGATACTGATGTGTTGCGGACACTGATGTGTTGCTGATACTGACGTCTTGGTGATACTGATGTGTTGCTAATACTGACGTCTGTGTGATACTGATGTGTTTCATGTGTTGCTGATACTGATGTCTTGTCTGATACTGATATGTTGCTGATACTTATGTCGTGTCTGAGATTAATGTGTTGCTGATACTGACGTCTTGACTGATACTGATGTGTTGGTGATACTGGCGTCTTGACTGATACTGATGTGTTGCTGATAATTATGTGTTGCTGATACTGACGTCTTGACTGATACTCATGTGTTACTGATAATGATGTGTTGCTGATACTGACGTCTTGGTGATACTGATATGTTGCTGATACTTGTTTTGTTGGGAAGAGGTGACTCTGGTTTAAGACTCAAACTAGTTGTAGATTTGTTGTAAGACAGCTTCGTAATAAAGCCGCCGATCTGAATGAGCAGCTCAGTGTTTCTGTTGGCGAACCCGCTGTCTGAAATTGATGATCATGCTGTGCACAAGAATGTGAGAAGAATGTGTGCGTTGGAAAGAGGGAATTAATGATGACACGTTTGATTAGGTCATTTCAGGATTTCTTTCAAACCTGTTTCTTCATGATACGTGTTTTGTTGAATTGTATAGGAAATTCGCTCACTGACATGATAATTGAAACCAAATACACAACCGTGCATCACTTTTTCTGCAGGGATCAAAGTGACTAGGTATTCTCTTTTGATGCAAATGGACACAATTGCCTACCATACTGTCAACATATATCACCACCTGAAAGAGGTTCATTCCTTTGCCACTGTCTAAAGGTGGGCAGTTGAGTTCAAGAAGGGATTAGTGAGGCTCGAAGATGATCCCCAGAACAGAGAGAATGAGTAAGTGAGTATGGTATTGCAACGCTTTTGCAATATTCCAGCAATATTACTGCAGGGTGCACAAGAAATGGGCTTCACACATTGTTCTCATGTGAGGAATCGAACACGGGTCTTCGGCTTGACGAACAAACGCTTAACTACTTGGCTACCCCACTGCCCAAGATCAAGACAAACTTCAACTTTTACCAGTAAGGAAAATGTTGATAGAATCCGTATGGTTGGATAGATGATTACAGTTTTGCGAGATTTATGACTACCTACAACCGAAAATACGTGTAGAATATTTTTTTATTGACAAATTGACAGGCTATACCCGTCTGACAGCTTCATCACCATGTCACCTTGCTGCTGTAAAGTGAAAGGCCACCACCTGGTTGTCCTAGTGGCTGCTTCGTCTGTGCGTCTTCTCTTCAGTGGCTTGTGGTTCACTCCCGGCATCCTGTACGTCGCCTTCAGGGACGCCTTCCAGCAAAGTGCGGCCGTGACGTCATGGATCACGTCACTTCAGTACTTCACGAGCTGCATAACAGGTGAGTATATTCTGCAGTTTACATTAGCATTGTATGAACGCTCAGAGTTTGACCGGTGAGGCTTCTGGGTTAGAAATAACAACCTTTGCTCGTGGAATGAATCGCTGACTTGGGTGATTGCATGTCAGTAAACTCTGAAGGCATCGATCGATGCTCATAATACCTGTATATATCATAATTTGTTTGTGCTGTCAAGACTCCATGATTGAATACTGAACATTTGATATTGCTTAAACAACAAACAATCAGACAACAGTGGTTGGCTGAAGTCATATGAAGATCTATAATTTCACAATATAATTTAAATATGATATGAGAACTTATGAAACAGGTATTTTGGATAAATGAAGTTTTAAAGACTGACGTCATATAACTGGAATATTGCTGAGTGTGGCGTTAAACAACAAACCAAACCAAACCACTATAACAATACCACTGATCTTTGTGGAACTTTTGTCCTCAAAAGCGTTTTACAAATAGTTACAATATTGAAAGTACAAGTGTACAGTAAAACGAATTTATCCTGAAGATCAGGTTTTGCCCATGTTTGGTCAGGATTAGGCCACTCACTTACATCATCAAAAAACAAACGGGTGACGCCAGACCCATACGACCCATTGGGAATGAATGTTCCAGATAGGTGCAAGAAATGTTAGAAGCCAATATCATTCAGTCCAGTTCTTCTGAATGGCACTCTCCCAGTGTCACGGTTGAAAAACGCGATAGCTCTTACCGCTTTGCCGTAGATTATAGACGCCTTAATGCAGTAACTAAGCCTATATTTTCCCTTCTTCCATGTTTTAAAGATGTTGTTGAATGCATAGATAGGCTACAGCGAGTGGCTTTTGCAAATATCACTCCATCAAGATACAAAACACAAGTCGGCCTTCATTACACCTGTTGCTGTTTTTCCAACGGAATCGCCTCCCTTTTGGCCTAAAAATGCTCATGGCATTTCAGCAAACCATTTCAGGCACTGTTAAGAAATGAATTGGCGTAAATATTAACATATGTGGATGACATCATAATATTTTCTGAAACGTTTTCAGAACATTTGAATCACCTCAATGCAGTATTCCAAAATATCAATCAAATATCAATATTTGCTCTAAAACCAAGCAAATGTAAATGCGCAACAAAACAAGTCACCTACTTTCAGTATCTTCAGCAAAGATGGCATCCATGTCGATTCTTCAAAAATACTTTCAGTTACACAGATACCACCCCCTAAAAATTGTCCACGTCATGCATCATCTCTTGTGTTAAGCCTCGTACTATCGCAAATTTGTGGCAAACTTTTCTGGTATTACCTCACATCTATACAAACTCCGGAAAAATGACGCGCCTCCCGAATGGTCTAATTGCAAACAGGCACTCTAAAAGCAAAAGCAAGCCCTTACAACAGCCCCCATCCTTGCATATTCTGACTAAAATAAACCCTTCATCCTCACAACTGATGCATCTCAAACTGCAATAGGGTACATTTTGAGGAAAACTTGATTCTAACTTGTAATGATGTTGTTAATTCATGTCCTTTGACAATACAAGTATCTTTCTTGGCATTGGTCCTGTTCAGTGTTTAGGAACAAACAATGCTGGTTGTTAACGTTTCTTTTGCTCATCAGTTTAGGTTATTGACAGTGACGTCATCGGCGACAAATGCCTTAGGTCAAAGGGTTAGTAGACACACAGTGGCCAGGAGACTCAGGGCTCATGGAAGCAGGGCTTTTAGACCATACAGAGGACAGCTATTGACAGCGCAACATCGTCGTCTGCGATTGAGATGGGCCCGGACTGTACGACGTTGGCAACAACGTGACTGGCAGGGGGTTGTCTTCACTGACGAAGGTCGATTCTGTATGTTTAGGGCTGATGGAAGACAACGTGTTTACCGCCGAAGGGGTGAACAAACGGCGGCGTGTTGCGTGCAGGAGGTCGTACCATATGGTGGAGGGAGTGTCATGGTGTGGGGAGGGATCTGTGGGCAGGAGAGGAC
This sequence comes from Haliotis rufescens, assembly GCF_023055435.1. Taxonomy (NCBI): domain Eukaryota; kingdom Metazoa; phylum Mollusca; class Gastropoda; order Lepetellida; family Haliotidae; genus Haliotis; species Haliotis rufescens. Next base: position 8,003,134 of record NW_025964383.1, read on the forward strand.
ACCGCTGGTCATCGTTGAAGGAAACTTGACAGCTCAGCGGTACATGGAAAACATTCTTCGTCCAGTTGTCCTACCATTTCTCCAACAGCAGCCACATGGTGTCATTTATCAGCATGACAACGCTAGAGCCCATACAGCCAGAATTGTCACTAACTTCCTCGCAGCAAGCAACGTCAACGTCCTGCCGCAGCCTGCACGCTCACCCGACATGTCCCCCATAAAACACCTCTGGGACTTGATGGATCGACCACACTCTACAGCCAACCGGCAAAAACCGATCTTTGCCCTCCAAGACGAATGGCGTCAAATCCCACGTGACCTCATCAGAGTATGACTTTTTCTGTGCGACGAAGAGGCATTTGGGGGTCACACACGCTACTAATGACTTGTTATTGAACGTGAGCGATTGTTTATGTACTCTGCCTATTGTCCATGATTCTGAAAGCTCGAGTATAGTACCACACCCAACTTTAGGGGGCTCTGATGTCATTCTCGGTCGCGGTATGATTGTCATTTTCAGTGTTGATGATGTTGATATATTGATCTTCTCAATACACTTTACTTCATGCATGTATGTTTTGTTGTTTTTGAGCAAGAGTGAATTCAAACTCTGGTAAAGTTTCTTTTGGACGTCAGTTATTTTTATTAAGATACATGTTTTATTTTTTCCAAGTAAGGGTAAATGATTCTTAATGGTCATTTCACATCACAGTAAACAACTGTTTCAGTGACATCACAGTGGGACACGCAGAGTCAATAACCTTATCCAAGGATACAGCACAGTGACTTGCATGATATGGCCTCTTGAAATGGAAGATTTTAAAAGATTAATTAATAGATAAGGGCTACAGACATACTGTCTCTCATAGTCATGTCTTTCTGTCAAAGATTATGGCTTTGCTCACGAAATACTCTGTATTTATGGGGATGGCCATATTGCGATTGAGACTTTTTAATGAGGCTGAGCTATTTATTTGCATTATGAGCTGTGTCCCCTTTTAAACCCCCCCATCCCCTATCTCAAATGGTCCACCCCTAAAGACAAACGCTCTGTCCACAACACCAAGAAGCTAGTAATGTCTTATAGGTTTCCAATACCACACTGAGTGGTGGACGCTGCATTTGGACACTGTTTTAAAGAACGTGTTTTAATATTTATGTTCGTTTCAGTTACCTGTGATATGTAATTAATTGTTTACTTCGCCAGTATTGGGGTCATGCGAGGGGTATAAAAAGTTGGAATGGAATTGTCGTGAGCTATACTTATTTTTCAACGTGGTCCCTTTGCAGTTTCTGGTCAGTTGATCCCTGCTTTATAGGTCAAATCCTGGTCTATCTACCAGTCCTCCACTGCAGCAACCAATTCTTGATCCTCGTGTAATCACTGACCACACAGGTGACAACAGGTGGTTATGACATTACTGGTTATGTCAAAACGACCTTTCTGATCCAGGCAATCTGAGCGTCACTGACCAAACCAGGAAAGTTGAAAGTCGAAATGTGTTTTTGTATTGTATTCATGCACCCCGCAAAGGTTAACATGAATTGAATCTGTCACAATCACCGTCTATCTTTCGTTTCAATGGGCTAAACATTTGAACATAAGATACTTTGCATATCCCGTTGGAAGTACCGCCATACACTATAAGCCAACTATTAGACCTTCCAGAATATTCTTTTGTTCAGTTTTCAGATTTTGAATCGAGGACTTTGTTAAAATATTTTTCAAAGGGTAGACTGGAAAGTGCTGTATGACCCGAGAGAGTTTACTTTCTGATTGGCTAATGTGGACTTTTTGTTAGTCATTTCATTGGTCAGTCAAAGTTCGTGAAAGGTTGTCCTGATGAGACCGGTAATGAGATGTTTAGCGGTATTAAGAAATTAGATCTGATTTTAATGAGTGTAATACTCCTTCACTAAACGTTTCATCGTGGCTTGTGATGTGGCAGCCTCCCCATAAACAGCATGCAACCGTTCATTATTAAACTGTGGTGATCGAAACTCGAGGGAAAATTTGATGATTTCTCTGTACATGTACTCAGTTTTGTACATTTTAAAGCTCAGGAGTGGTGAACCTCCGTGTCGAAGTTAATTATCAGCTAATCACTGGACTGAAGCACGCCAAGTTGTATCAAACACAGGTCAATACTTATATATGTCACATGTAAGCATATCAACATCGATGTGCCAGACTTAAAACTTTCTCATGAAACGCCCAATGCAATATCAATTTCAATCCACCCTTGGACTCTTCCCGTTTTAGGTGCCGTTGGAGGTTTGGTGATGCATCGTTTCGGCAGTCGGCTGGTCACCGTGACAGGAGGGATCATCCTGTCTGGTGGACTGCTGGCCAGTATGTGGACCACTCACATCGCTCACTTGTTCGTCACATATGGAATGCTCGCGGGTACGAGTCGCCACTGGCTGTGGAGTTTTAAATCCTGTCAAGCAGATAATCTTCTCCCATGTATTATTGATGAATAAAGAGAAACTGTTAACAAGAATGAAACAATTTCACAACCGTCATGTCAGTTGTAAGTAATATCCTGATTTCTTACATAAAGAAGTTTACTTTGACTTTGAATCGAACCTCTAAATTTACAATGATCTAATTTTGTTGAATCCTGTAACTTGTCCTAATGACAAGATTATCTACCACGCGGATCCAAGAAATTACGATTACAAATATGCATGCTACTAAACACCGGCGAGTCTGAGTACTGACATGTCTCAATTCTCAATCCAGGGTTTGGAGCAGGTCTGTCTTATATCGGGTGCTTGGAAGCTGTGAAAGAAACATTCACCACTAATATTAACTTGGTGTTCGGGGTGAGTGCATTTATTGCCAACTTAGGGATCATGATCTACCCACCTGTGCTGCAGCTCCTCATTGATATCTTCTCCTGGAGAGGAATGTTCCTCATTCTGGCAGGAGTGGAACTCAACATCATTGTTGTTTCGGCAGTTTTTCCAGGACCCAAAATACGTCCGCAAATGGAGACACCCATAGCACAGGAGACAGACGAATCGTGTGGCCATGGAGATACTGGTTCAGAGATAAATGATGGGACGACTGATTCATTATTACATGGTGTCTCACCAAAAACAGAAAAGACAGTTGCACTGAAAGATATAAGTTTGCAACCAACCTTTCTCGAAAATCATTACTTTTTAAAGAGTCGACATTATTACCTATACGTACTGAGTGGTACCTTGTTTCTCTTTGGGGCTGGCATTATACTGGGACATTTGTCAGCCTATGCCATGGAGAATAACATTACAGATAGCTATGGAGCTGCAATGCTGTATACCGTCAACGCATTATCAATGGCATGTGGTAAATTGCTCCACGGAGTTGTGATAACGAAAATAAGAATTAACCCTATCAAACTCCATATATTTGTGTGTGGAATAGGTGGTTTGGCAACGTTTCTACTCCTGTTCAATGTTCCACTTCCTGTTCTATACGCCTATATGGTAGTGTTTGGAGCGAGTAATGCTAGCATAGGTGGCGCACTCATGCCATCCATACTGCTGGAGATGGCAGGCTCCGACAGCTTCTCCTTCTCTGTTGGCCTTTACGCAGTCATCACAGCCATGGGATCTCTCATAGGAGCACCAACGGCAGGTGAGATAGTAAAAGGGACTATTTGAATCTTTCTTTTTTCACAACAAACAAAGTACATGTGTTGTTTACTCTGCACTAAGCAATATTCCATCTATATGGTGATTGCCCTAAAATAGTCCAGTCTGGACCAGAAAACCAGTGATTGATGTCATTTGCACATCCCTACATCCATATCATTTTAAACCATATTTTAGAGACCTTGTATTTCTTCTATGACTTCGTCATTATGCACCATAATCAATCTTTATGTGTTTCTCCACAGGTTGGATATATGATGCCACCAGTTCTTATACAACCCCGTTCCTGCTTGCAGCAATTTCAATGATATCATCAGCATTCGTCATGGTGACATCGTGTCGTCAGTTGAAGCCAAACCAGGCAAACACTACAGAGGATGTTTAGCATATATTATTTCACAAAAGTTATTATATTTCCCTCAATAGATACACTATTGCTGCCATCATATATTACTGAGTCATGTTATATAACAAACACGAATGATAACCTATTAGTATCTAACCTTGCGTTACATTTTGAGAAACGTCTGAGTGACAATATCTGGATAATGATCAGGATCAACAGAAACAACACAGTGTCAGCAAAATGATGGATGTCAATGACCACTGACAAGACTAAATACCTGTTACAGTATTAGTCAGGTTGAAGGTTCGCGTGTCAAACTGAAGGCTGTAACGTGAGTAACCGAAATCTTTAGAACACGTGATCCAGCTTTGCCAAATGATGATCGTCTCGCAAAGTTGGAGATAACTTTACACCCTATCGTTTCTGACGCCATGGCGTCTACACCCAAAAGTGTGTTCTGTCCTCGGAACATTTGTGTTTTGTGTGTTTTCTGTGTTCAGACTGAAATGTTTGCATCAGAGACAAAGAGTTTGACTGACAACGGAAAATCAAAACCGATTTCATGTAATCAGAGAAGTTCGCTGTATTTTACCATTTTCATAAAAGACCATTCCACATGTATAAAGGTATGTTTTACGCTAGGTAGAAACTCCAAACATGCCACTACTGTAAGTGTGACTCTAGGAGTGAATGATGTTCCTGTGAAAAACGAGTGTCAGAAGGAAAAACTTATTAACGTCAAAGACAATCATCCTCGATATCCCAGTGTAGTTCTTCATTCTATTAGTATAAATACCCTGGACCCATATAGTTTTACTACATGAGGGAGAGATATCCTTTACGAAGTTCGTGATAAGAGACATGGAATTGGCGATTCAGTCGAGGGTATTTATCATAAAAGAATAGAGATATAATTCTCTGGATAATCGAGGATAACTTCTGGCGTGACTTCACTCTCCCGAGAACTTGACTGAGCTCATTTGAAGCTATGATACTAGTTTTGTCAAATTATTGCTGTTGTAGTCCACCAGTGATGATTTTCGTCTGGGTGTTGTTAAGTTGTTTCAACTCAACATGCTCACCCCTTTCTACGGTTAAATGGTAGAGAAAACAATCATCCGTTCTATCCAGGATTTTTGCTGGGCAAACTATTATTGAAAAAAGAAATTTGACCTCGTCTTTTCAATAAAAGATTATCAAAACGCATTCGCTGGGCATGCCGGATGTCCTGAAAGTAAATGAAATTGTTGGGCAAGAATATTTTATACGGCCATTCCCTTACTCCGATATTGATATACTAACCAGATAATTAACCAATTGTTAGCATGAGTGGAACGCTTACACATTTGAAATCGACAGTAGATCAAAATAACGCGAAGGTCAACAAACAACTTGAATCTATGCAGAAAGAAAACGTTGAGTTGAAACAGATGATGTTAAAACAGTCCCCTACTATATCAAGTTTGGAGGAGAGGCTAGATCAAAGTGAAAATTACTCCAGAAGAAAAAACCTGCTTGTGTTTGGTCTAGAAATGAATGAACATGAACGCAAAACTGATACAGTAGAGAAAGTGAGATCCTTCCAGTCAGACAGTTTGGATATGAAAGATTCAAATATTCATTTTGATACAGGGAATAGACTTGTGAAGACACGCACTGGTTCATCGCCCCCACCGATAATGATGAAGTTTGTCTCCAGGAACGATAAGGATCTAGTTCTGAAGAATGGAAGGGACAAGCTTCAGGGTTCCAATCTCCGGGTGTCAGAAGATGTCTCACCAAGAACAAGATTACGAAGAAAACAACTTGTGCCTTACCTGAAACAAGCAAGGGAAGAAGGGAAAACGGATTTTTTGAAAGGTGAACATTTGTTTATTGACAATATTAAATTCTTTTTCGACGGAGAAACAAGAAACCTGATGAAAGTGTCGCGTACTTATGACTATGGACTGAACAATCAAAATCGTAACAAACAGACCCAACCTGACATGCGCACGGGCTGCCTGTACCAACTGGGCCGTGACCTACATTCTGATAGTGGAAATCCTCGGGGGAGCACGTGCAACTCGCCTACGCAGCTGTTGACAAACCTGTGTTGGAATGTGAACTGTTCATATAATAAGTTACCTAATTTGGACTTTTGTGACTTTTTGAAGAAATATAATATTGTATGCTTAACGGAAACTCAAAATCAGTTGATGATTTTAAACATGTATTTAATAACCTTTCCTCATTTCAGTCTATTCGTCCCAGAGAAAAATCTGTCATAGCGGCGGTGATCTTATATATATTGATAATAATTTGGTACCTCTTTTACTGCGATGACGAATGGAGAGATGTAGTATATCTCATTAGTAAATCTGTTATTACAACTGGTAAAAGGTTAATATTAGGTTGAGTTTATGTAAAACCAGAAAAGACACAGTTCAATGAAAGTATTGAAGTTATTGAAAATTATATTACAACTTTGAAAGAGGAATTCCCTGATACTGACTTCATTGTTTGTGGCGATTTTAACGGTCGCACGGGTGTTGAACCTGATTATATCTACCTTGACGCTGCTGATTCCTCCCCTTAGAAAATACTGAGTATGATAAAGTTGCAGCTCCACATTTGTATCCGAATCGTAAAAACAAAAGACACAGTGGTTAACAATTATGGTAGAGAACTTCTTGATCTGTGTAAAACATTCGGGTGTTATCTGCTGAATGGAAGATTTTCTGATGATGGCGATTTCACTTATGTGGGCCCAGTGGGTTACAATACCCCAGACCATGTCATAGTATCCTCACCCATTTACAGTTTTATAGAGGATTTCCGCGTTATTACTCGTACAGAATCTGACCATCTACCACTTTGTGCAGTCTTTAGACAATTATTTGAATGTGATAAGCCAGACATAGACGATTTGTCTACAGGAACAGATAGATTTAGATACAAATTGACTTACAGTAAAGCCAGTATATATATCGAGAAGTTAAGAGACCATTCCACACAGCAACTGTTTACTCGTTTTACACACGAAGTGGATGCTGATGTTGACAGGGCAGTTGATACTTTACAACATATCCAATATTCATTTGGTGAATGTATAAAGTTGAATTATAGTGATATTGATGAAGAAAAATAAGTACAAACGTTTATATATTTAGAAAATATTCGTACTTAGAAAATTTAGGATGTTATAACAAAGCCAAGATTGAATTCCGTAAACTTTGTAAACCAAAACAATTACAATATAAGAGGGTAGTCATCGATGAACTCCATTAGGCAGCAAGTAACAGTGACTGTACAGCGTTTTGGCGTCTTGTTAAGGAATGTTTATCTTGTCGGTCGCAGGAACCTTTTATAAGCCCTTCGTCTTTGTCAGACTATTTTCAGGAATTATCAAATCCTGTAGTAACAGAAGATGAGGAATTCTCCAGTAATATTCATGACTTCCTTGCTCATCATGAAAACTCTGTCTGTGACGATTGCCTTTGTCAAGACGAAATTTTATCAAGCGACTTTACAGAACAAAATGTTATAAATACTATAAGAAAGCTTAAGAACAATAAATCCCCTGGGGATGATGTGATACCTTCGGAATTCTATAAAGCTGCTGAGGAATTCCTGTTACCATATCTTCTTAAACTGTTCAACAAAGTACTACAGTCTGGTCACTACCCAGAATCGTGTAGCAACGCAATAATATTACCATTACATAAGAAGGTTCTGGAAACGATCCTTTCGAGGTATTTCCCTGCTCGATGTCTTGAGCAAAATGTTTGCATTTATTTTAAACAAACGTTTACAATTTTTTCTTGGATGTACATGGAATGATTGGTGATATCAAGGAGGATTTAAGAAAGACCAGTCGACTATCGATAGCATTTTTATCCTTAACTCTATTGTGCAAAAGTATATTTCACGTAAAAATGTATATTGTGCCTTCATTGACTTTCGTAAGGCCTTTGATATGGTAAACAGATCAAAGCTTTTGTATGTTATGCTTCAAAATGGTATTCATGGTAAAGTTTTCACAGTCATCAAAAGTATGTTTGAAAATGTAAAAACTACTGTAACATATGACTACGGTAAGAGATTAACAGAGTATTTTGTGAGTGCTTGTGGTGTAAAACAAGGTTGTACCTTAAGCCCCATGTTATTTTCTGAATAATATTTTCTGTTAATGAACTTGTAGCATATTTAGATGGTAAATGTGATGATGGTATATTTATATCTGAACACATGCTTAATATAATTGCACTTCTATTTGCTGATGACTTGGTTCTGGTGGCTGATAGTGTTATTAAACTCCAGAGGCGTCTTGATGCTTTATATTTTAACTCCCCAAAAATGGGGAATGGAAATTAATACTGACAAGAGTAAAATTGTTGTCTTTAAAATGGGTGGCCATTTATCAAAATATGAAAAGTGGTATTTTGATGGTAAACAAATGGATACTGTAAGTATGTATAAATATTTAGTCTTAATTATAACGCTAAAACTCATTTGGACCAGAGCATGTAAAACTCTTTCTCAACTGGCTTCCAAAGCACTGTGGCCAGTTAAATCCCTGATCAGGAGACTTGAATTTACTCTTAAAGATACGTTTTACCTATTTGATAAGAAAATTGTACCCATTGTGTTAGATGGTTGCGAAATCTGGGGCTATCAAAGAAGGGAAACCATAGAAATTGCCCACCGAAAGTTTTGTAATTTTTTGTTACAAATTGGATACAGATCATTTAACGCTGCTGTCTGGGTGAATGCGGCAGAGTTCCTTTGTACACTACCTATTTTGTAAGATGTGTTAAATATTGGTTAAGATTGCTTCATATGAATTTTAACAGATATCCATATAATTGCTATCTCTTTTTATGAGCTACTGTTGATAGGAAAACCCCAACGGGGCCACACATGTAAGACATTTATTATTTTCCTACGGGTTTGGTATTGCTTGGATTTCACAGGATGTTGGTGATCCAAAGCTATTTATTACTCAGTTTAAAGAAAGAGTGTACAACTGTTCTTTGCAAGAATGGCATGCCTCCTTAGACTCAAATGTATTAACCTTTTATAAGACCCAGAAATCATTGTTAGATTGTGAAAAATATTTATCTCTTCAAATGCCCTGGGAATACAAACATCTATTAATAAAGTTTAGAATTGGCTGCAATTATTTGGGTTTGCAGCATCTACGTAGGGGTGTATCAACATTGACCGATGATAATGTTCTGTAAGAACATTGCAACGCATTTGAAGATGAAATTCATGTTGTATATGCCTGTAAACATTATGAAGACTGTTATTACCTAAATTGTCAAATAAGCAGTAGTATTCACTTAAAAGCCGATGTTCTTCGTCAGATATGAATGTATTATTGCCATTTACCAAGTTCTAAACATATCTTTTAAGAACGGTTCCGCTTAATAAGTAACTTTGTTAATTTGAGTCTGTATATCTTCATGTGGTAACTCAAATTATGATGTAAAATGTTTTGTACTTTAGGTCACGTGGCCTTTAATGCAAATGAACCTGCCTGCCTACCTGTCAAGATTATTATCGATATGTTTATCTGTCTTCAACACATAGTGGATTAAGACCAACCTTGACAAATACCTCTCGACTGATATAATGCTATTTGTTTTATGATGGCACTTTATACCCGAGTTTCATGTTCTGCAACAGAACACAAATGTGTTTGAACCTGTGTTTATAATGAACCGCGGTTCAAATGAACATTAAACATTTCAGATTTTTTCCAAAGGTTTTTATTTCAGTATGATATGTTTTAATACGATTGTACATTTGCCCTTCAACTCGTACTGATCTGATTCAACAGTTTCCATTTGTAATGGCTCTGGACGATATATAATTATAGTATGTTGAGTTGAATGATACTATCAATGTGGTCTTCTTTATATATATATATCATCATTGGTTATGATAAATTTTGCAGTTTCTGGCGTGAAGTTTTTCCTTCAAAGAAAAAAAAGAAATTTAATATTCTATAAAAAAATATTATATTTAAGCTTTGTACACCACTAACGTTCACGACAAACATGAGGAAAAACTAGATCCATGGTACATCTGTCACTTAACGTGGTGACCATAGATATACTAGTAGCTTCATCACACTCTTCAAGAGGTGCAGAACAATTTGTCAGACATGAAAGCAAATGTCATCTGAAGCTTGCTGAGAAAACAATATTCGAAATATGGGGATAGGGTAATTAGGCAAAAAGCTGGCGATACCATAGGCACCAATTATACCCCGCTCCTTGCAGATCTGTGTCTTTATGCATATGAATGGGAATTTCTGCTCTGATTGGCAAAATCAAAACACGGGAAGATAGCCAAGAAGTTTAACTTAGCTTCAGGTATATCGGTAATGTGATCTCGTTCAATAATTGTCAAATAGCAAATTCCTTTCCTCTGATTTGGCCACCTGAACTGGAAATAAAAGAGACCAGTGAAACAACCTCATCTGTTTCATGTTTAGATCTGTGCATACGGATTCAGAATGACGAAAACGTAACCACAGGACTGTGTGACAAGGGGGATGACTTCAACTTTCCAATAGTCAAATTTCCCTTTATGTCGATTCCTCTTTTTTAGTAGCTCCAGCCTACAGCCTACAGCCTACAGCCTTTGTTGTCTACATTTCACAACGATTGAGGTACAATCGAGCATGCTCGTTCCACGAAGATTCCATTCTCTAAACCTATATCAAAGAGGACGGGTAGCAGTGACTATATGCCATCTATTGTTCTATATGTTTTTCGACATTGGTAAAAGCCGAATACTGAACACAGGATGGGTCAAGGGTATACATGATACGTCTGTTTATTATTTAACTTGTTTTCTAACAAGTTTTAATTCCAATCAGAGAACGTTTCACAAAATCAACATCCGGTTCCGAAAACATGGTCGCTGCCTTTGGCCGCGGCCATCGCCTGTTGAGTTTGCGCTGAAATTATCCCCAAAAGTAAGCAAAGACAACTATATATGTGCAGTGTCACTTGATAGTGTGTGGTTTGTATGACTTTAACATTGTAAGAGCAAAATGAGGCAGCAATAAGTATCTTTACATAAGGATAATGTAATTTAGTCCTCGTCATCTGATACCACAGACGACACATACATAAGGATAATATCACCTAGATCTAGTCATCTGATACCACAGACGACACATACATAAAGGTAATATCACCTAATCATTATCATCTGATACTACAGACGACACATACATAAGGGTAGTATCACCTAGATCTAGTCATCTAATACTACAGATGACACATACATAAAGGTAATATCACCTAGTCATTATCACCTGATACCACAGATGACACATGCATAAGGGTAATATCACCTGGATCTAGTCATCTGATACCCCAGACGACACATACATAAGGGTAATATCAATTAGATCTAGTCATCTGATACTACAGACGGCACATACATAAGAGTAATATCACCTAGTCATTATCACCTGATACCACAGATGACACATACATAAGGGTAATATCAATTAGATCTAGTCATCTGATACTACAGACGACACATACATAAGGGTAATATCACCTAGATCTAGTCATCTCATAACCCAGACGACACATACATAAGGGTAATATCACCTAGATCTAGTCATCTGATACTACAGACGACACATACATAAAGGCATTATCACCTAGATCTAGTCATCTGATACTACAGACGACACATACATAAAGGTAATATCACCTAGATCTAGTTATCTGATACCCCAGACGACACATACATAAGGGTAATATCACCTAGATCTAGTCATCTGATACTACAGACGGCACATGCATAAGAGTAATGTCACCTAGATCTAGTCATCTGATACTACAGACGACACATACATAAATGTATTATCACCTAGATCTAGTCATCTGATACTAGCTACAGACGACACATACATAAAGGTAATATCACCTAGATCTAGTCATCTGATACTACTGACGACACATACATAAGGGTAATATCACCTAGATCTAGTCATCTGATACTACAGACGGCACATGCATAAGAGTAATGTCACCTAGATCTAGTCATCTGATACTACAGACGACACATACATAAATGTATTATCACCTAGATCTAGTCATCTGATACTAGCTACAGACGACACATACATAAAGGTAATATCACCTAGATCTAGTCATCTGATACTACTGACGACACATACATAAAGGTAATATCACCTAGATCTAGTCATCTGATACTACAGACGGCACATGCATAAGAGTAATGTCACCTAGATCTAGTCATCTGATACTACAGACGACACATACATAAATGTATTATCACCTAGATCTAGTCATCTTATAATACAGACGACACATACATAAAGGTATTATCACCAAGATCTAGTCATCTGATACTAGCTACAGACGACACATACATAAAGGTAATATCACCTAGATCTAGTCATCTGATACTACAGACAACACAAACATAAGGGTAATATCACCTAGATCTAGTCATCTGATACTACAGACGACACATACATTAGAGTATTATCATCAATAACCCGTCAACCATCATTTTGGCACCTAGTTTTCCACCATTAATTTCCGTTAATCACGCGACGACAGTTGGTTGTTATGGAATAATAATCTCAAAGTACCAGTTTTGTTATAGTTAATGTCCGAATAAAAATATTTTCGTCATTGTTACCATGTAATTTTGTGATCGTTGACAGGGCCTGGTAGTTGGGGCCAGAACAGACGCTTTAACGACTCATAACAATGACACAATTTGCGTTGAACATGCTTTCAGCATGCATGATCCATGGTCACGTTAGTATCCAGCCCGATAATGACGGAATATCTCAAAACATGGAAATATATATAAATGAGTGTTGGGACGTTTTCTTGCAGATTACAGTGTTTAATTTCATATATTTGGAATGATGATAATAGTAAAAAAAAAAGAAATAACAAATTAACAAACTTAATGTTAAATTCTCATGTTACACTGTAATTCGCACTGCCCAATCCCAGAGTCAACATCCCATGCATAATGGGTAGAGGAAGAGTGTTCTAAAATGATGTGAAATCAATACTTCATCCAGTTTACTGGTAGTGTCTGTCCAACTGGCACTAACAGCCCGCACCCATCTGCTATATATGGACGGTGTAACAGTCCTTGTCTGTATAGCCACTTGTCAGAACCGCCCTGTTTTATATTACCCACTGACACAACTTTGTCAGCTATTTAACCACGCCTTCTATGCCTGCATACCCTTCTACCGATGGTAAATATAGACATTCACGCATGTAACTAGATGTGTTCCACGATTCATACGTACAATAACATATCTTCTTGAAATTTTAAATTTTCTTTAGATATTTTTATTTTATTTAGAATAAGGGTAAGTGTAAAATATCCTATTTAGGCATGTGACGTTGACAGACATGGCGTCCCTTTTCCTTTGTTGTTGCAACGCGTGTTTTGCTCGTGGGATATTGGCTCTGAATTCATACTTATTTGAGAATATAACAGACCGTTCGTCTGCACCATGGGTAATTTTGCACTGTGTTTTGCAAGCCCTTTTGATTTTCTTAGAGATTTGTTGCGAACACAAAGCTCTGGGCACTCTTAGGATATCTAGATGTGAAAAGCGTTTTAATACTAAAGCAGCTCAGTAAACTTCGTTAATCTTAGGCAAATTCATGACGTTTGCAAGTTTTAACAATTAATTCCCTTATTGTATTTCGTAGTTTTCACTTGTCTTTCTCGTTATTGCAATTACACTTCTCCCTAAAAAACATGATTTTAATTGTAAACTATCTTCTCGACATTCGTGCTTTTGCTTTTTCAACAGAATAATTAACTGTAAGCTAGTACAACCCTGAGCTTACATGTGAATATACTAACTATAGGAAGCACTGTATTGATGTATGTTTTTTTCTAATGTTATTACATTTGCAGAGATGGAAATAGCCTCTATATACTCGCATATGCATGTGTTCAATGGCAGCCAAAGGTACGTACATTGGTTAGTAGTGGCAAAATCGCGATATCAAGTCAAATACAGCACATCATGAATTAGCATCGCATTATAATTTCATTCATATGTAGAGCTGTTTGTAATTATAACATTTATTCTGTCTTATATGCACACCTCAAGTATTATATATATCGTGCTGTAAGCGCTTTCACTGTCAGTATTTGTCTTTATCGCCACGAGTGCAGTCTTTTTTTCGCTTCAGTGTGTGCTAGCCCACACCAATTACTTCCCTTTGCTAACGCGTCATGTTGTGGTAGCTATGATAGGAAATGTAAACATATTCAGGTTCAGTCCTCACTCTTGAGTGGGTCACCTTGGTTCGGTCCTACTAAATAACGCCCGGGGGCGTCCGGAAATGTCCGGGAGCGTCCGGAAACGTCCGGGAGCGTCCGGGCAATGCCAGGGAGCGTCCGGGAGAATGATACTAAATAATAAAGTGTATTCTATATAATTGTGTTCTTGTATTGATTATACAAAATAACATATTGCTGGAAAAGAAAGTACATACACCCCTATTCTTTTTAAATGGTGAATATGCGAAGCAAATACGATTTTATTTTATTCGAACTGGCGAGGTATTCGTAACGTAGGCTTTGAAGGATACAATGTAAATGTGCTTACGGAACAAAATTAACGTTCTGTTATAGTGTCATAGTCTGTATACTATTTCATAAGTAATACTGAAAGACAGACGTTTTCAAAAGTTCATGCGTGGCCCCAGATGGTTCACTGAATGTAAAACGTCCGGTACTATAGCGTCCGGGCAAAGTCGGGGAGCATCTTGTTGCAGCGTCCTGGAGAATGATACTAAAGAATAAAGTGAAAAATAGTGTTCCTGTATTAATTATAATAATGTGTCGTTAATTAGGGTGCCCACCTCCTCCTCCCAAGAATCACGAATACCGTCTAATTTTTCACGTTGCTCACCTGAAACTATCAGAGATGGAGAGCGGCGTACAAACATCTCAGGGGAACACAGTACTATGTCAACGAGCAGTTTCCTAAGGAGATATAGGAGAGGGGAAGAAAACTGTATCCAGTCAGGCGCGAAGCAGTGCGAAGCCTCATAATGTTGACAAACTGAGAGCTAAACCGAGCGGAACGACATCGTCGACGGGGAGCTAGGAAGACGCGGAGCGTACGTCAACAGAACCCTCCCCTCTTACAGATCCCTTGTATATATGTTGTAAGTTAAATGTGTTATCCCTTAATGTATGTGGTCTGAAGTCACGACTGCTAAACACTGATTTCATGCACAAAGTATTACAGTATGACATATGCATTCTGTGTTTCACCGAGACCAAAACATGTGATGCTGACGATATAAATATACCCTGATTCTCTATCTTTATGAATAACAGAAAGAATGATTATTACTGCAGGACATCAGGCGGCATCATAGTCGCTGTTCGTCAGCCTATTGAGAAACATGTGCATGTATTAGACAAATCAAACGACACAATAACATGGTGTCTGCTCTCAAAAGACCTACTCCCGGTAGATAATGCTGCATATCTTGGATGTGTCTACATACCCCCTGAGAACAGTCGATACGCCTCACCTGACCACTTTCTTACTCTTGAGGATGATATAATCAACGTCTCTACTCATTCTGACTATATTTGCGTAACGGGTGACTTTAATGCAAGAAAGGATTTCGTAACGAAAGACAATATTGACTATTATACTCGAGTATTCAAGTACTTGAAAATCTAAATATCTCACTTGACCGTGCTGCAACGGAAAAATCGTCTAACAACTACGGGAGGAAGCTGTTAGACTTATTACTTACTTACTTACTTACTTGGAGATTTAACGTGCACTTTCCGACTGATGCGTATTTCGCACACGGGCCCGGCCAGGCCATTTAATGTGTTAGACTTATTTAAGAATACTGGAATTTATATCGTTAATGGCCGTCTCGGCTATGATAAGGAACAGGGGATAGATTGTGCAATTACTCGTGACGAAATCCTTTCTGCAGTCAATGGTCTTAAAACCAACAAAGCCTGTGGATTAGATAACATATGTAATGAGTACATCAAAGCTTCTATTCACCTCATGTTGGCTGTTTATGTAACATTGTTTAACTAATCCCTGACAATGGTGTTTTACCTGAAACCTAGCTTGTTGGCATGATTAGGCCCATTCACAAAAACAAAGGCGATCCTGGGGATCCAGATAGCTTTAGGGGCACATCAATTATAAGTTGCTTGGGTGAAGATTTCACCTCCATTTTGAATAATCGACTACAAGCTTACCACGTTGACCTAATTGGCAAAGCCCAAGCCGGGTTCAGGAAAAACTACTCAACTACTGATAATATATATCAGTATATATATATACATCAATATATATATATATATATATATATATATATATATATATATATATATATATATCAAAAGCACTCGTAGATGTATACTTAAACCGTAATAAGAGGCTGTATTGTGTTTTTGTTGATTTTAGTAAGGCCTTCGATACGGTTTGGCGTTGTGGCCTATGGTACAAAATGATTCAAAGTAATATCACTGGTAAATGCTTTAATGTTATCAATAACATGTACAAACACATAAAATCATGTGTTTCTCTTTGCCCTTTATCTAAATGACCTTGAGTCTTTTTTGTCAGATAACGGCGTTATTGGGCTTGAAAAAGTAAATGATTATGTTCTAAAAGAAATTGGAAGTTTTATCAAGCTATTCGTAATTCATTACGCGGATGATACAGTCCTAATGTCCGAGACACCTTCCGACCTGAAACTATGTTTAAACGTATTTGAAAACTCTTGTAATCACTGGAAACTCAAGGTAAACACTGCTAAAAAAAAAATTGTAGCTTTTGCTAAACGATCTTTTAAAATTGCCCGTACATTTAGACTTCAAGATACGATTCTACTTATCGAAAAACAATTATGTCTTTCTGGGCATATTAATTTCAAGCAACGGTCGATTTTGTAAAGCCATTAAACGGTTATCTGACCAATCTTCCAGAGCAATGTTCGCTATTTTTAGAAAAATACGAGTATTAGAAGTACCAAATGACTGTCAACTTAAACTGTTTGACTATCTTGTTCAACCTCTATTGTTGTATGGATCCTAAGTTTGGGTCTTCGAAAATACTGTTATTCTGGAACGTGTTCATTTAAGATATTGTAAATATATTTTGAAGGTTAAGCAAACTACCCCTGATTTCATGGTGTACGGGGAATTAGGGAGATACCCATTAAACATCCATGTTAAGTTAAGAATGGTATCATATTGGTGTAAATTAGTTCTATCAGAAACCAAATTGTCAGGTATAATGTACAAACTTATGTTCAAACTCCAAATTGCCCACCCAGAGTTTAAGTTCCCACTTGTAAACGGAATCCAACGTATTTTACAAAGTACAGGTCTGAATCACATTTGGTTGTCTCAGGAATTTCCCAGTGTACAACGAATAAAGGCTAACGTCAAAACTGTCCTTATAGATCAATTTTTACAAAGCTGGGGGAGTAGTAAAGTAAATTCCTCAAAAGGACACTATTATAATCTGTATAAAGATATCCTCTCAGTAGAAGACTACTTATTGCATTTACCTCATAATTTACGCAAACTTACCCAGCTCAAAGTCAGAAATCAAAAGTGTCACCAAAACAAAAAATCAACAAAAAATGGCAAAATATATACCAAAACTCAAATAGCCAAACCAGGAGAGTACTAAAAAAAACCTAACTAAACTAAAAATACTACACCCATCCAAAAACATCCACAGAATAATTACTAAACTACAAACAGGCCACACCAAACTAAATAATCACCGTTAAATAGCTAATGTACACACAACAGGAAACTGCCCACATTGCTAACAACAAGAAACACCAGAACACGTACCCATTCACTGCACACACTACCAAACACATCGAACAACACTACAGACCACCCTAAATCTTAAAACCGCACTTACACTAGAATCATTCCTAAATCCAAATTTTTTTATAGAAAAGTTTAAAGCCTTAGGCATATACCTAATTAAAACATGACCTATTAGTCGCATTCAAACCCCAAATAAAATATTAAAACCAAAACTACCTTACCTAACAACCACCCAACACACACAGCTCCCTTAGTTCGTCCTCCATCCACTCTTGGCATTTATTCCAAATCTCGAAATTTCAAAATTACTATAAAAGCAAACCTTAAAGCCCCCTTCCTGGGTTGCACAAACTCACCTTTCCCCTTTTCGGAAACACATTAAATGGCCTGGCCGGGCCCGTGTGCGACATACGCTTGCAGTCGGAAAGCGCACGCCAGAGAGAGAGAGAGAGAGAGAGAGAGAGAGAGAGAGAGAGAGAGAGAGAGAGAGAGAGAGAGAGAGAGAGAGAGAGAGAGAGAGAGAGAGAGAGAGAGAGAGAGAGAGAGAGAGAGAGAGAGAGAGAGAGAGAGAGAGAGAGAGAGAGAGTTAATGTTTATTATAGTGTCACATGTTATATACACTTCATACTAAAACACGTACACGAACAGTAAAATATAACATCCGACCAGGTATGGTCTACGAGACACTTAGACATATAAGCAAATTATAACGTCATGATCTGGGTAAGGTAAAATAAGACATATACTAACACAATGTTGGGTTGGGTTATGAACACGCACGCTCGCACGCACACGCACACACACACGCCAAAATCTTAATCTCCAATATAAGTAAGTAAGTAAGTACGTACTTACTGTAGCATTACAATCTGAAATTGCTATCAGAGAGAGTAATAATTCGCAATCATGGAATTTCGTAGAAACCGAAAACCTCGACAATGGGATTGTTTCGTTGTGGAAGAGAAATCCACCAGGACAATCAGCAACCCTTGCCGGGTGCGCAACCGTGGTTGTCGTAAGGGCGTGTTTTGTGAGCAGTGCAAGGCGTGGCACCACATTAATTGTGAGGGACTCACAGATAAAAAGTCTGAAGAATTGTCTGCCAGCAATGGGGAGTATTGCTGAAAATCGTGCAGATTCAACTACAGTGCTGTACTGGACAAACTTAAGGAAGCTACATCCCTCGGTAAGTTAAACCCCCGACGCTTTGCACTTTTTTGTTGTTGATTTAGATAGTTCGTTTTAATTAAACATCTTTGTGCAGAACAATAATAATATATAACACTATGCAAGATCTACACTCTACTAAGTTTTTAATTTAGATGTTAGTTTTGGAATACAGTTTTACATGGAAAGTATTTTATGACATTGTCGGAGAGAATCAAGCAATACGCAATTCATCAAACCACCAATTTGTTATAATAACATTAATTAATGGTGTCGGTTAATCCAATTACTGCCACTACTCACTACTTAGTATATAGTATATACTAACCCATCTGCAATCGCCTAAACTTGCGTTTTTTTTTGTTATTTTAAAGGTATTGACAGTCTCACCACGGAAGTCCAAGCCCTGGTTTCCAATTTGCCAGAACTGACTGTAAATAACAAACCGAAAAGCGTGACCACAAGTTCTATTTATGATATTGCTGCGTCAAGTATTCAACAGTACGGGGGTAAGATGCCGGAGAGTCCACTGAAGGTGACAGGAAACGGGAACTGTCTGTTCAACGCTGTCAGTATTGGTGTCTTTGGGTCAGAAATCAGAGCCATAGACCTACGAGTGAGGACATTCATCTCTCACTCCAAGTAATGATGAGCTGTCCCTACAGGATTCATCACCAAGTGTCCGTGGTTCCCTATCCAACAGTGGAAGGTTCATGGACGTACCGGAGTTGTGTCAGACAATAATCAATGCAAAAAACATTCAGTCTGAGATTCCTGTAGGAATAAAAGAAAACGAAACTTTATCTGTGACAACTCTCAGAATATATCCCGCAGATCGATGTCCAGTCGAAGTAAATTTGTAGATGATTGTGATGTGTGGGGAAAGGGGTCTACAAAGAAACATTTTTATCATTTTGTCAATGGCAAATTTACATACCAAAAGCAAAAGGAAGGAATGTATTGTGAAATGAAAAAAAGTATGAGAGTACCGATGGCAATACAGCCGCCAAATAATTGTTAAACGCTAATATAACAAACTGAAACGATGTGCTGACCATCATAAGCGGGTGACCTGGATTGAGCAGTTCCCCGCCGGCCGCACTCCAGTTCACCCGCAAGTAGCTATTGTCGAATACACTGGCAAGTTTCCCGAGGTAGGCCTACTTCTTGTGTGTAAGGGTTGCAAATCTCTGAAATAATTTTGTCAAGAATGAAATATAAATCTAAATATTCTAAATAGTAGTCTTCCAGTCAATAACTGCTCAAATGCGCTTCTGTTTCCCCCCGATCAGACGGTGTGTATGCGTTCATTTTCGTCAGTCTGAACTCCCTGGGAATTATAGAATCATTATAGAACAATGTTGATATGCTAAGATGAAATCATTCAAGAGGTGCATGAGTCGCCATTCCGCTTATCCCGGAACGTCGGGCTGCTCATGAATGATTCGTTCCGAGGTTTTGATCGATCTGGCCCGACATTGTAAACACAAGCCAGCAAATCAATACCATGGAGGCAAGCATGCACAATGTTTACGAAAGTTAATCTGAACATATATTTCTCACTCGGACCCACTAATAATTCTTATGATGTAATTCAATTACCTTGGCAAAATGGGAAGCGGGTTATTTTCGTAACCAGGGCAGTTACGAAAGCTTTGCCGCGCATGCGCTAGAATCTGGTCGCTGTTGTTGGCATCACGCCAGTGGCAATGCCGATAATGTGTAGGAATGGACGAGGCATTGATTCGCAGATTCGCGGCTGGGATCGTTCAGAAAATCTGTAGCGATACATATCCAGGTTTTCAGGAAGCGATGCAAGCGATGAAAAAGGACGACTATAGACTGGACTGTCAGACCTTGTGTGAGGCTATATAGGTAGGTGCCGAGGGTTACCAGTAACAGCAGATTAAATGATTTGATCATGCCGACGCATGGGCCGTGATTACCAAGTCTGTTGTAGCGTTTTAACTATAACGCTCTTACCACAGAGCAATGAGCAGCACCCGTGGGCCTGCGAGCATGGTTGGTCAAGGATAAATGTAAAACAAGAATCGTTAAATGTACGACTGTAAGGACATACTAGCTAGTTAAAAGAAGCTGTTAAACTTCCAACATTAGTGCTGTCAGACGCGTTCGGGCACACTTGACCCTGACTGTGTAACAGTCATATGCCGTTTTCGCTCAGGTGCCGTTATAGCTTGGTGCCTTTTTTGAAGCATCGTGCCATTTTAGCTAAACATTAACATCACCGGGTATGTTGATATTCTTCCGTTGAGCAACAAGATAGATACCGAACATTAGGAACCAAACATTTGATTTTGTATGGAGACTGGATATTTCTTTTCAGCTGCAATTGCAAAATAAGATATTATTTTCATAATAACGATGAGCCTAAATATATTTGTAAAAGAATATTGAAACAATGTATTTTTATGGGGCAGACCTTTTTGTAACAGACTGAAATTATTTTTTTCAAGCAATTTCTTGGACTTTTTCTATAAAATCCCAGCCGCAAGACTTGAAAGACAGCCCACATCGCATCTTTAACGTAGATGAAAATGGGAAGTGGAACAGCACACCCCACCCCGCATTGTATCATTCAACTACGCCATATGCCGTCCCAAGTCAAGTACCCCGACCATCCTCGGATGTGGTAGCGCTGTAGGAACATCGATACCTATATTTAATATTTTCAAGGGAAAATGTATGCATGAGAAACCAATGGAGGTGTTGTCACATGGAACGACAGGACTAGCCTCAGATTCTGTCCGGTCGAATTCTTATTTTTACGCACACATCCCACCTGTTGCAGCCCATGGATGTCGGCTGTTTCGTGCCGTTTTGAGAACAACGATGGATGCAAGTTCATGCGCGGTCACGTTATGGCCTCACATTCAATTTTTCACTTGGCCTGTCACGCCTACTCATTAGCATTGACTCCAAAGAATCTTCAGGATCCTCCGGGCATGTTGGAGTTATCCTTTCGACACTCTGGCTGTTATGACCTGAACTGGCAAAATAAACCTGACCCCAAACCAAGCACGTCGCCCCCGCATCGAATCCTTTCAGATTTAACAGGTTAGATAAAACTTTGGTTCTATATCTGTTCATTCGATGTCAGGGCGGGGCCATATGTCTTTTATGTGCTCGAAAACCAATTACATGAGGATATATATTGTTCTTTTGATCTCAACACATTCAATGATTCATTTGTGAGGTTTTAGTTGTTTTGATTACCCTTACCAAGGCGGAATAGATGTTGGTGAAAGAGGCCATGCTGTGAGTAAAGAAGGAAAATGACTTCACTCTCACCAACGTGTTTTCTTTAAATACGTGAAACTATGACTTTCTATATATACAATACAACCATAAAAAAACACGAAAAACGAGTCTTTGTTGGATATTTTGAACATAGAAAAGGCTTCACTTTTAGCTTGTGTTGGCAAAACGATGTTCTGTGACATCATGAAGTGGAATGTTTTTTCATGATAATTGCAATATGGGTCAACACAATGGGTGAATCATGAAGGATTGTTAAGTGAATTATCTCCTAACACATGCATGCACTGAGAGTATCCAGATGTTTGTAGTCTTACGGTGGAACAACGTTGTCTACGTAGCCATGTCTAAAACACAATCTATATCTTTAGAGGGTACTTTAACATTAACAGAGGTGAAAGATGTTGACGACAGTTGATAAGCCTTTATAAACACGTGTTTGGACTGATGTCATACTGGGATTGATGTCTTGATGAGGCTGATGTCTTAATGAGGCTGATGTCTTGATGAGGCTGATGACTTGATGATACTGATGTCATGATGCGTCTGATGTCTTGATTCGGCTGATGTCTTGATTCGGCTGATGTCTTGATGCAGCTGATGTCTTGATGCGGCTGATATCTTGATGAGGCTGATGTCGTGATGCGGCTGATGTCTTGATGAGGCTGATGTCTTGATGCAGCTGATGTCTTGATGCGGTGATATCTTGATGAGGCTGATGTCATGGTGTGGCTTATGTCTTGATGCGGCTGATGCCTTTAGGACACTGATGTCTTGATGAGGCTGCTGTCATGATGCGGTTGATGTCATGATGCAGCTGATGTCTTGATGAGGCTGATGTCTTGAGGCGGCTGATGTCTTGATGCGGCTGATGTCATGATGAAGCTAAAGTATTGATGACAATGATGTCATGATGCGGCTGATGACTTGACGCGGCTGATGTCTTGATGAGGCTAATGTCTTGATGACGCTGACGTCTTGATGCGGCTGATGTCATGATGAAGCTAAAGTATTGATGACACTGATGACATTCGCGTCTGATGTCTTGATGCAGCTGATGTCATGATGAAGCTAATGTATTGATGACAATGATGCCATGGTGCGGCTGATGTCTTAATGCGGCTGATGTCTTGATGAGGCTAATGTCTTGATGACGCTGATGTCTTGATGCGGCTGATGTCTTGATGCGGCTGATGTCGTGATGCGGCTGATGTTTTGATGCGGCTGATGTATTGATGCGGCTGACGTCTTTATGCGGCTGATGTCATGATGAAGCTCAAGTATTGATGACAATGATGTCATGATTCGGCTGATGTCTTGATGCGGCTGATGTCTTGATGAGGCTAATGTCTTGATGCGGCTGATGTCTTGATGCGGCTGATGTCATGATGAAGCTAATGTATTGATGACACTGATGTCATGATGAAACTAGTGTATTAATGACACTGATGTCATGATGCGGCTGATGTCTTGATGCGGCTGATGTCATGATGAAGCTAATGTCTTGATGACACCGTGACTGATGTCATGATACGGCTGATGTCATGATGCGGCTGATGTCTTGATGCGGCTTATGTCATGATGAAGCTAATGTATTGATGACACTGGTGTCTTGATGCGGCTGATGTCTTGATGAGGCTTATGTCTTGATGACACTGATGTGATGGTGATGGTGATGTCTTGATGACACTGATGTCTTGGTGAGACTGATGTCATATTAAGGCTGATGTCTTGATGCGGCTGATGTCTTGATGAGGCTGATGTTGTGATGAGGCTGATGTCATAATAAGGCTGATGTCATGATGATGGTGATGTCTTGATGACACTGATGTCTTGATGAGGCTGATGTTGTGATGAGGCTGATATCATGGTGAGGCTGATGTCTTGATGAGGCTGATGTTTTGATGACATTGGTGTCGTTATGCGGCTGATGTCTTGATAAGGCTGAGGTCCACACTCGATTATTTACAGACCGACGTCATGTAGCTGGGATATTGCTGAGTGCGGCGTAAAACATCAAACATTAAACAACCACACACATCCACATCCACACAGAAGAATATTAAGTGGTCGGCCGCCCGTGTCCATAATAATGAGATCAATGGTTCTCTTGGCGAACCCCGAAAATGGAGCCTAAGGAAACCAGCTGTCTAAATTAATGGCCATGCTAAACACACGTAGAGAAGAATGTGTGCTTTGGAATGAGGGAATTAAATTATATAACGGGGACTCAGTAAAAGAATTCCGCAGTGACATTCTTTGCGGTGTGTCCGTTTAAAGAAGTAAGTAAACGGATAGGCGACATGGGTCTCGTGGAGGTTATAATAATATCTGCTGATGTTTTTTTTCAGAACCAAGTCTTTTGTTCCCAAATGTGTGACTCTTCGTGACAGATAATACAGTGAAGAATCAATCAACTTTTGACAGATTGACTGGGTTACCTCTCTCATGGTTACCATGTCACGCTGCTGCCGTCATCTGGGCCATGATCTGGTTGTCCTCGTGGCTGCTTCGTCTGTGCGTCTTCTCTTCTGTGGCTTGTGGTACACACCCGGCATCCTGTACGTCGCCTTCAGGGACGCCTTCCAGCAAAGTGCGGCCGTGACGTCATGGATCACGTCACTCCAGTACTTCACGAGCTGCATAACAGGTACCGTCGTGTGCTGATCGATAATTCTAGTTTGTTCTTTTACGACTCACTCAATAATTGGATGAAAAATCAGTGATTGATATCATGAGCGACGTCCATAGCAACGTTCAATTACAGGCAGTCATTCAAGTCACCAAGCCTGACACCCGATCTATCCTGCTGCCTGGCATGAAAAGCATGGCTTGCCATGGTCGTATTCTAGCCCCGTATCCTAACGGAGGACAATTTTAATGTGAGTCAAGAATGTTCTTCGAAATATTTTCTCTAATCATGAGCTCTGGAACATAGTATTATTATTGCCAACTCTATTCCGACACACAACATCTCTTAACTAAAAAAACAACCCCAAAACACAAATTAAAACATTTCGAGACACGTTTTGTTTCTGTACTTACGATGATCAAAACATATGTAAACCCAGAAGAATGTTCGTGAGCTACGAACCTTTTAATTGTAAGTGATAGTGAGGTAAAATAGTGTTTAACGTTGCGTGATAGATTATTTCACCCATATAGCGACGTGAATGCACCTGTGTGTGTGTGTGTGTGTGTGTGTGTGTGTGTGTGTGTGTGTGTGTGTGTGTGTGTGTGTGTGTGTGTGTGTGTGTGGTATGTTTGTGTAGTGTGTTTTTTCTGAACAGCATACGACCGATCAATATACTTTGGTGACCCTCTTAGGCAAAACATTTGATGACTTCTCTATACTCGATGTCAATTATCAGCAAGTCATTTGATTGAAGCATGCCCAATTGTGAAACCAGACCCAACAAACATATGGCTGTACTAATTTATGTGCCAGGCATAATATTTTCTCCTGTCCCCTCTTTCCTCTTCGACCAAAGCAATATCAATCATATTCAACCCATGGAATCTGCCCCGTTTTAGGTGCAGTTGGAGGTTTGGTGATGCATCGTTTCGGCAGTCGACTGGTCACCGTGACAGGAGGGATCATCCTGTCTGGTGGACTGCTGACCAGTATGTGGACCACTCACATCGCTCACTTGTTCGTCACATATGGAATGCTCGCGGGTACGATTCGCCACTGACTGTGGATTTTTAAATCATATCAAGCAAATAATTGTCTCCTATGAACTGTGAATGACTTAAAAAAAAAACGAAAAAAATTCATAAACCATCAAGTACGTTAAAATTATATCCGATTTCTTACATGTCGAAATTTACTTTAACTTTGAATCAAACCTCTCAATCTACACTGATCTAATTTTGTTTTCACATTGTTCTTATGGTCCTATAGATTACATTTACAAATGTGCAGACTACTACACCCCGAGTTTGAGTACTGATAATCGCAATTTTCAATACAGGGTTTGGAGCAGGTCTGTGTTATATCGGGTGCTTGGAAGCTGTGAAAGAAATGTTCACCACTAACGTTAACTTGGTGTTCGGGGTGAGTGCATTTATTGCCAACTTAGGGATCATGATCTACCCACCTGTGCTGCAGCTCCTCATTGATATCTTCTCCTGGAGAGGAATGTTCCTCATTCTGGCAGGAGTGGAACTCAACATCATTGTCATTGCTGCAGTATTTCCAGGACCCCATATACGTCCACAAGTAGAGACACCCATAGCACAGGAGACAGACGAATCGAACAGACATGGAGATACTGGTTCAGAGATAAATGATGGGAAGACTGATTCATTATTACATGGTATCTCACCAAAAACAGAAAAGACAGTTGCACTGAAAGATATAAGTTTGCAAACAACCTTTCTCGAAAATCATTACTTTTTAAAGAGTCGACATTATTACCTATACGTACTGAGTGGTACCTTGTATCTCTTTGGGGCTGGAATTATACTGGGACATTTGTCAGCCTATGCCATGGAGAATAACATTACAGATAGCTATGGAGCTGCAATGCTGTATACCGTCAACGCATTATCAATGGCATGTGGTAAATTGCTTCACGGAGTTGTGATAACGAAAATCAGAATGAACCCTATCAAACTCCATATATTTGTGTGTGGAATAGGTGGTTTGGCAACGTTTCTATTCTTGTTCAATGTTCCTCTTCCTGTTCTATACGCCTATATGGTAGTGTTTGGAGCGAGTAATGCTAGCATAGGTGGCGCACTCATGCCATCCATACTGCTGGAGATGGCAGGCTCCGACAGCTTCTCCTTCTCTGTTGGCTTTTACACAGTGATCACAGCTATGGGATCTCTCATAGGAGCTCCAACGGCAGGTGAGATAGTAAAAGAGGCTTTCTGAAGTCTATTTCAACCTTGAATCCCAACGGAACAAAAACAGTTGTTGAAGTAAATTTTAAACAAAAGATTTGAAACTGCATATGTACGTTACCGAGATAGTAAGTAACACCGAGAATAGTCTAGAAACATATTTAAAACATTCATCAGGACTAACTCAAGGAAAAACTAAACAATATGTCGAAATGTATGAGGTGAACTCGTCCGGTAACATTCTAGCATAGGGTACACATTAGTTTCTATGTAAAGGGGTTAACTCTCAGGATCGGATGTGTTTACTTACAGTACAGAATGACACAGCCGTACTTCAACAATATGTATGCAACGTTTGAATCATTTCCAGAGACATTTTACTTCTTCTTTGACTTCGTCACTATGCACCATAATCAATCTTTATGTGTTTCTCCACAGGTTGGATATATGATGCCACCAGTTCTTACACAACCCCGTTCCTGCTTGCAGCCATTTCAATGATATCATCAGCCTTTGTCATGGTGACATCGTGTCAGTTCAAGCCGAACCAGGCAACCACTACAGGGGGGGTTTAGCATATATCATTTCACAAAGGTTATTATATGTCCCTCAATAATTACACTATTGCCGCCATCATGAGGTTAATGTTCACTCGGTGTACATGTAATATATAATAAAATAATAAAGTCCACGTTAGTCCATCATCTTCTTTATATCAGTTTCAGACATAGTACTATATGCTATATATAACATGAAGGATACACTATTAGTATCTTACCTTGCGTTACAGTTTGAGAATCATATGAGTTACAAGATCTGAGTAATGATTCCATTCAATCAACATAAACAACCACTGAAAAGAAGAAATACATGTTGAGTGACAGTATCGTCAGGTTGAAAGTACATGTGTCAAACATATAACTGTTGCATCTTTATTCTATTGTTATAAATACCCTGGGCTCATTCAGTTTGAACGTTATTTGAAAGAAACACTGCTATGTATAGCTGTGCGATTAGATTGCACTCATTAGTGAGAGATATCCTTTCCCAATTTCGCGATAAGAGATACTTCCGAAACGAAGGTTTGGTGGCGAATCATTCCAGGGCATTATAGTTAACTACGGTTACAACGAACTCACAGGGACTACTATTCTTAGTTCGCTATAACCGTAGTTCGTTATAAGTATATATAAGTGTAACTACAACAAATAGTCGGGTCCAAAAAAGTAAGTTCGTTATATCCGTCAGTTCGTTATGAGCTTGTTCCTTATAACCGTAGTTTACTGTAGTCACAAAATCTTTTAGAAAGTGAAGTGGAGGGACTGGTGTTCCGTAAGTCATATCTGAGTGTGGTGGCAGTCACCAGTGATGACGTCTCCCTAATTCTTCGGTTCTTCGGTTAGCAAACAACGTCTTTGATGCAAATTATGTTGTGCTCTCTGATCATGTTTTGCAACGATTCTATCACCATATACCACACAGATTTTCAAGCACTTCGTGCACCACGTGTCATGACTGAACGCCCTTGTCCGTTCATCATGAAAATGAGACCTTTTTGGAGTTACCCGAACAT
The DNA here is from genome assembly GCF_023055435.1 of Haliotis rufescens. NCBI lineage: Eukaryota > Metazoa > Mollusca > Gastropoda > Lepetellida > Haliotidae > Haliotis > Haliotis rufescens. The sequence goes on from NW_025964383.1 coordinate 8,031,876, forward strand.
TGTGTACAACAATATATCCATTTTTAGTAGTTGGATAATAATTTTATATCATCAAAATTTGATCCTGTGAGTGAGTGAGTGAGTATGGTTTTACGCCGCTTTTAGCAATATTCCAGCAATATCAAGGCGGGGGACACCAGAAATGATCCTAAGTGAAATACAGGCTGTGGTGCACAGACTTGTTACAGACAGGCAAAGGACAAAGAAAATCCTATCTGTTACTTGCGCAACGTCTATCCACTCCAACTCCATCTCACCTGACTGCTTCGGTAATGTCTCGCCTTCACTGACAAGAAAGTGGTTACGCCACGTAGGGTTCAACCTTGTCCTGTATTTCAAGGTTTTCCATTCTGTCTGCACAGAAGACAACTGAGTGGAGAAACGCCTGACTGTAACCATCTAGGCACGTTAGTGTAAGACTGACACATCCTGGTGATTATGGCAGTGACGAACTCTGCACCAGCCGTAAAGGCTAGTTGTACGTTGAGGTAGATACTGAGACAGGTCAGGTTGTTGAGGGCAGATGCCATTATATCTATGAGAAGCACGTGGAACAGGAAAAAGGACAATAACAGGATGGAGCACAAGTTGAGCCTCTCACCTGAGTTTGGTGGAACCAGATCAGCTGATGCAGTAAGTAGAGAGAGCAGCATAGCCGGCAGAAGGATGGTTAGAACGTAGAAGGTTGCTCACCGTTGCAGCACAAGCTGAAACTCTATTTCGTTTGATGGTACACTTAGAAGTGTTCCACCTGTCACTAATGTCGACTGGAGTAACCATTGTCCATTACTCGCAACATTTGTGAACAATGTTGTCTCTTTAATGGCTGACAATTTCACGTCGTCATTCATTATTTCTCCTGCGGATAGCATCATTAAACATGTCTGTGTTTAAAGGGGAAGAAAGTTAAATCAGCGTTACATGATGTCTTAAATACGTCCTCCACAAACCAGAGGATGAGACCCCAATGACCCACACTGACGAACCTGTCAGCATAACTGGTTATCCTTCTATCCCAACATAATTCCTGATACACACACCGGTAACTACAGATGATTCTGCTTCACATCACATGATCAAGGCCGTTATATTCTTCAGGTTTCCATCTTAAAGACCATCAGACCACGAGACCTTGAGCTGACCATGAAGGACCATCGCCTTATCCTTCTCATCCAGACCCTGCAAGCTATCCAGGCTTAGTGTTACTGATACGTCTAGAATAGAGTTGGTGTCATTCACTGGTCGCTGGTCTGGGTTGTAGCTTGTGAAGAGAGATGACATCAGCAGCTTCACACCGTGGACACTAGCAACAATATTGAAAGTTCATGTTGTTAAAAAAATCTGGGCGAAATTAGAAATTGTCTCGTTTCTTATTTAAAGTGTCATGCCCCAGGGTTTTTCATCCTGTTTCAAAATATGTAACTGATTTAATTTGTTGGCTACCACAAAGCGTATAGTGAACATGGTCACTATATGTTTGTTCCACCGCTGTAGGCGTGACTACGTCATGCATGGCTGTTCAGCAGGTGAACTACTTACTATGAGAACCTCAGGCCAGACATTATGAGGGACATTCTTTCACAGCTATGACTTATGCTATCACAACACGATGACTATTTTCGAGCGTTATACCGTCATAAGCTTAAGGGGACATCAATTTCCCACGCATGTCCTGAACCAAACATTCTCAATGTAATTTCTTATACATATAAACATATACATTCTTATCACATCTCCAGTAATGTATTTGACCTGAATAGTCTTAACAGTTTCTACGTGGTTCAGTTTTATCGTATACTGTTTCGCTAAACGTCAATCCCTGAGCAGATAGTACTACCGGTACTATAGCTGCCACATCTACTTCTCGTGCTACAATGTGGAGATGCTGGAGCAGAATGTGTCGATTAAGAGGAAGAATCCAGCATCTATAACCTTATTCTGCCGTGATTAAGCTGCAACATTTCTACTGCGGCGTCAAACACCATTCACCACGAATCACACCGATTAGTAAATCAATGATATTGTCATACATCTACTCTTTTATGTTTATATATTTACAATGTGCATACATATTTCCATAACTTATTAGCATAAAGAAATATTAAGTTAGAAGTTAAATCATTAAAGTAAAACAGTATCGTTGGCGCACTGACGTCACACAATAAAATTATATCATTTTTTAACAGCTTGACCTGTCCGTCTTTTGTGACATTGTCCGCCATTTAAATACCCCATTCAGACACAGTATACTGACTCCGAACCGACCGGTCCTTGTTATAGTAGTAATGCCGAGCGCTAGGCAGGGTAACAACAAGTACCGGATACCTTTTAATTTTCCCAATTGCTCGAAAGTTTTAGATTGTGTGCAATTGCACTGTGCAGCAAATATATGCAAGAAGGCCCGCACCTTTACCTGTATAACAACCGACACGTAGTTGACGGACAAAACTGGCGGATAATGCGTCACGTTGGATTTTCTAATTGGTCTGAATTTTATCGACAGATGGCTACAGGTTAATTGCTATTTTGAAAAATGAAATAACAATTATACAGCAATATGGCCATGTCTACGGTTGATATACCTGTTGTTTAAGGTGACATAAATGGCAGCCCTCATGACCAAATAGGGCCGTGAGTATAATTTTACGCCGCGCTTGATACTATTCCAACCGTATCATGACTGGAAACACCGGAAATTGGTTTCAAACACTGTGCCATGCCGAGCAAACGCTTTAGCCAATATCCAACCATCTTCTAGAGGCAAGGGAGTTAACTGACCATAAATGTCCAGTTTCCACCCTTGCCAAACGAGACCAGAATTATGGAGTTGAATCTTGGTTGGACTGTAGAGTCTATGCATAGTCCATTTGAATTCGCGTAACGAAATCGACATCCGGCTCGGTCGATTGCAGGATTTGCAAAGCATGAGTACTGCTAACTCGGCGGCAACAGATATTTTCCAAATATTTTCATGTTTTTGATCAAGTGTATACATGATTTGATGCACTTTGCAAAGTAAGACCCGTTTTATTACATTATTGTTCTTGATTATTGGTCAGACTGTCCTGACTGGGCACCGCCCTTTTGCCTTTGAAGCAAATGCAAGTGATATGAAAAGTCTGATTGGTCAGTTGGAGGGGCATAGAAGGGACGTAACTCATAATGGTCGCTGGTCGTGCAACGATCGAGCCCAGAAATTCTAGCGCAGTTCGGCAAGGGTGGAAACTGGACGTTTACAATCAATTATGGGTGACATTGGTGAGGAGGCAAAAATGAGTTCAAGATTATTGCACCGATATAGCGACATGGTGAGAACCTCCGGCGGGGGAATACAATCTGACAAGGACTTGATCTACGGTTTAATAAATAATGAAATCGGGTATTATTAATTAACCTGTCCTGGTTATCCAGACATATGCATGATATCACTGCTCTTAGCACCCGCTGCAATAAGCAGCGTCGTTGCGTCGTTGTTAATAAATCTTTCTACTTTTCTTATGATGTACTGCAGAGCCGGCTTTTAAGACGAGGGACTCATTGTCTCATTTCCTTTACATTTTCACCTTCCACGGGCTGGACCTGTTATCCTTAAATCTGCCTCGTGTGACCAGGTACCACAACGATAAAGTGCTGAGATAGCGATTGTGTTGGTACTACACTTTTAGGGTGTGCCGTTGGTGTGCTTGAGTGGTTATCAGAGCGATGTGTTCCAAAGAATCCCGAATGTTACTGTACTCGAGTCCTTGTCAATTTGTATGACATATCAAGCGTGAGAAAAGGCTTCCTTTAGAAATATCGATAATCTCCTATCTTTCAGTTTTCCTCATGTACAAATAGTTCCTCTCGCCTTCTTTAGCATGCCTGTCTTAATGGCGTTATATATGGATACAGTAACGTCACTCTCAAGTCTCATTCTTTTTATCCGTTCACTAAGCCATTTGAGATGAAATTGTCACAGTGTATATGACTCGCAGATTTCCAACAAACTAAAAAGATGTTGGTTATTAAGCACGTCAAGCACGACAGTGGGCCCGTGTGGCCTTCAGTTTGAAATGTGAATTCGTCTGATGACATTCATGCATCAATCCGTGCCATGCAGGTAGAGGTAGGTGTAGGATTTAGATTGGGGTGTTGAGTATCGATATGAATGTTCATAATGCGTTGGATCCAGGGAAGGGACGACCACTCACCTTTTTCGTGGCCGCTGCAAAACATACAAATAACTAAACTATATTTTGTAACAGCAAGTGCATTTCTATGCAAAGAAGACATATAGGCTATACACGGATCCATCTGCGGGATACCCTTTATAAGATACCCTTCAGTGTGACCCTGTGTGATCTGTTAAGGGGCGCAGTATGAGTATGATCCACAGGATCCAGTATGAGATGTCCACATGCCCATCTGCATGACACTCTGTGCGAGGTGAAGCATACTGATCTACAGGATCCAGTATGAGATATCCACATGTCCACCTGCATGACACTCTGTGTGAGGTGAAGCATACTGATCTACAGGATCCAGTATGAGATGTCCACATGCCCACCTGCATGACACTCTGTGTGAGGTGAAGCATACTGATCTACAGAATCCAGTATGAGATGTCCACGTGTCTACCTGCATGACACTCTGTGTGAGGTGAAGCATACTGATCTACAGGATCCAGTATGAGATGTCCACATGTCCACCTGCATGACACTCTGTGTGAGGTGAAGCATACTGATCTACAGGATCCAGTATGAGATGTCCACATGTCCACCTGCATGACACTCTGTGTGAGGTATAGCATACTGATCTACAGGACCCAGTATGAGATGTCCACATGTCCACCTGCATGACACTCTGTGTGAGGTATAGCATACAGATCTACAGGATCCAGTATGAGATGTCCACATGTCCACCTGCATGACGCCCTGTGTGAGGTGAAGCAAGCTGATCTACAGGATCCAGTATGAGATATCAACGTGTCCACCTGCATGACACTCTGTGCGAGGTAAGCATACTGATCTACAGGACCCAGTATGAGATGTCCACATGTCCACCTGCATGACACTCTGTGCGAGGTGAAGCATACTGATCTACAGGATCCAGTATGAGATGTCCACATGCCCACCTGCATGACGCCCTGTGTGAGGTGAAGCAAGCTGATCTACAGGATCCAGTATGAGATATCAACGTGTCCACCTGCATGACACTCTGTGCGAGGTAAGCATACTGATCTACAGGACCCAGTATGAGATGTCCACATGTCCACCTGCATGACACTCTGTGTGAGGTGAAGCATACTGATCTACAGGATCCAGTATGAGATATCCACGTGTCCACCTGCATGACACTCTGTGTGAGGTGAAGCATACTGATCTACAGGATCCAGTATGAGATGTCCACATGTCCACCTGCATGACACTCTGTGCGAGGTGAAGCATACTGATCTACAGGATCCAGTATGAGATATCCACGTGTCCACCTGCATGACACTCTGTGCGAGGTGAAGCATACTGATCTACAGGATCCAGTATGAGATATCAACGTGTCCACCTGCATGACACTCTGTGTGAGGTGAAGCATACTGATCTACAGGATCCAGTATGAGATATCCACGTGTCCACCTGCATGACACTCTGTGCGAGGTGAAGCATACTGATCTACAGGATCCAGTATGAGATATCCACGTGTCCACCTGCATGACACTCTGTGTGAGGTGAAGCATACTGATCCACAGGATCCAGTATGAAATGTCCACATGTCCACCTGCATGACACTCTGTGTGAGGTGAATTATACTGATCTACAGGACCCAGTATGAGATGTCCCGATGTCCACCTGCATGACGCCCTGTGTGAGGTGAAGCATGCTGATCTACAGGATCCAGTATGAGATATCCACGTGTCCACCTGCATGACACTCTGTGCGAGGTGAAGCATACTGATCTACAGGATCCAGTATGAGATATCCACGTGTCCACCTGCATGACACTCTGTGCGAGGTGAAGCATACTGATCAACAGGATCCAGTATGAGATGTCCACATGTCCACCTGCATGACACTCTGTGTGAGGTGAAGCATACTGATCAACAGGATCCAGTATGAGATGTCCACATGTCCACCTGCATGACACTCTGTGCGAGGTGAAGCATACTGATCAACAGGATCCAGTATGAGATGTCCACATGCCCACCTGCATGACACTCTGTGTGAGGTGAAGCATACTGATCTACAGAATCCAGTATGAGATGTCCACGTGTCTACCTGCATGACACTCTGTGTGAGGTGAAGCATACTGATCTACAGGATCCAGTATGAGATGTCCACATGTCCACCTGCATGACACTCTGTGTGAGGTGAAGCATACTGATCTACAGGATCCAGTATGATATGTCCACATGTCCACCTGCATGACACTCTGTGTGAGGTGAAGCATACTGATCTACAGAATCCAGTATGAGATGTCCACGTGTCTACCTGCATGACACTCTGTGTGAGGTGAAGCATACTGATCTACAGGATCCAGTATGAGATGTTCACATGTCCACCTGCATGACACTCTGTGTGAGGTGAAGCATACTGATCAACAGGATCCAGTATGAGATATCCACGTGTCCACCTGCATGACACTCTGTGTGAGGTGAAGCATACTGATCTACAGGACCCAGTATGAGATGTCCACATGTCCACCTGCATGACACTCTGTGTGAGGTGAAGCATACTGATCTACAGGATCCAGTATGAGATGTCCACATGCCCACCTGCATGACACTCTGTGTGAGGTGAAGCATACTGATCTACAGGATCCAGTATGAGATGTCCACATGTCCACCTGCATGACACTCTGTGTGAGGTGAAGCATACTGATCTACAGGATCCAGTATGAGATGGCCACATGTTCACCTGCATGACACTCTGTGTGAGATGAAGTATACTGATCTACAGGATCCAGTATGAGACGTCCACATGTCCACCTGCATGACACTCTGTGTGAGGTGAAGCATACTGATCTACAGGATCCAGTATGAGATGTCCACATGTTCACCTGCATGACACTCTGTGTGAGATGAAGTATACTGATCTACAGGATCCAGTATGAGATGGCCACATGTCCACCTGCATGACACTCTGTGTGAGATGAAGTATACTGATCTACAGGATCCAGTATGAGATGGCCACATGTTCACCTGCATGACACTCTGTGTGAGATGAAGTATACTGATCTACAGGACCCAGTATGAGATATCCACGTGTCCACCTGCATGACACTCTGTGTGAGGTGAAGCATACTGATCTACAGGACCCAGTATGAGATGTCCACATGTCCACCTGCATGACACTCTGTGTGAGGTGAAGCATACTGATCTACAGGATCCAGTATGAGATGTCCACATGCCCACCTGCATGACACTCTGTGTGAGGTGAAGCATACTGATCTACAGGATCCAGTATGAGATGTCCACATGTCCACCTGCATGACACTCTGTGTGAGGTGAAGCATACTGATCTACAGGATCCAGTATGAGATGGCCACATGTTCACCTGCATGACACTCTGTGTGAGATGAAGTATACTGATCTACAGGATCCAGTATGAGACGTCCACATGTCCACCTGCATGACACTCTGTGTGAGGTGAAGCATACTGATCTACAGGATCCAGTATGAGATGTCCACATGTTCACCTGCATGACACTCTGTGTGAGATGAAGTATACTGATCTACAGGATCCAGTATGAGATGGCCACATGTCCACCTGCATGACACTCTGTGTGAGATGAAGTATACTGATCTACAGGATCCAGTATGAGATGGCCACATGTTCACCTGCATGACACTCTGTGTGAGATGAAGCATACTGATCTACAGGACCCAGTATGAGATGGCCACATGTTCACCTGCATGACACTCTGTGTGAGATGAAGTATACTGATCTACAGGATCCAGTATGAGACGTCCACATGTCCACCTGCATGACACTCTGTGTGAGGTGAAGCATACTGATCTACAGGATCCAGTATGAGATGTCCACATGTTCACCTGCATGACACTCTGTGTGAGATGAAGTATACTGATCTACAGGATCCAGTATGAGATGGCCACATGTCCACCTGCATGACACTCTGTGTGAGATGAAGTATACTGATCTACAGGATCCAGTATGAGATGGCCACATGTTCACCTGCATGACACTCTGTGTGAGATGAAGTATACTGATCTACAGGACCCAGTATGAGATGGCGACATGTCCACCTGCATGACACTCTGTGTGAGATGAAGTATACTGATCTACAGGATCCAGTATGAGATGGCCACATGTTCACCTGCATGAAACTCTGTGTGAGATGAAGTATACTGATCTACAGGATCCAGTATGAGATGGCCACATGTCCACCTGCATGACGCTCTGTGTGAGATGAAGTATACTGATCTACAGGACCCAGTATGAGATGGCCACATGTTCACCTGCATGACACTCTGTGTGAGATGAAGTATACTGATCTACAGGATCCAGTATGAGATGGCCACATGTTCACCTGCATGACACTCTGTGTGAGATGAAGTATACTGATCTACAGGATCCAGTATGAGACGTCCACATGTCCACCTGCATGACACTCTGTGTAAGGTATAGCATACTGATCTACAGGATCCAGTATGAGATGTCCACATGTTCACCTGCATGACACTCTGTGTGAGGTGAAGCATACTGATCTACAGGATCCAGTATGAGATGTCCACATGTCCACCTGCATGACACTCTGTGTGAGGTATAGCATACTGATCTACAGGACCCAGTATGAGATGTCCACATGTCCACCTGCATGACACTCTGTGTGAGGTATAGCATACAGATCTACAGGATCCAGTATGAGATGTCCACATGTCCACCTGCATGACGCCCTGTGTGAGGTGAAGCAAGCTGATCTACAGGATCCAGTATGAGATATCAACGTGTCCACCTGCATGACACTCTGTGCGAGGTAAGCATACTGATCTACAGGACCCAGTATGAGATGTCCACATGTCCACCTGCATGACACTCTGTGCGAGGTGAAGCATACTGATCTACAGTATCCAGTATGAGATGTCCACATGTCCACCTGCATGACGCCCTGTGTGAGGTGAAGCAAGCTGATCTACAGGATCCAGTATGAGATATCAACGTGTCCACCTGCATGACACTCTGTGCGAGGTAAGCATACTGATCTACAGGATCCAGTATGAGATGTCCACATGTCCACCTGCATGACACTCTGTGCGAGGTGAAGCATACTGATCTACAGGATCCAGTATGAGATATCCACGTGTCCACCTGCATGACACTCTGTGTGAGGTGAAGCATACTGATCTACAGGATCCAGTATGAGATGTCCACATGTCCACCTGCATGACACTCTGTGCGAGGTGAAGCATACTGATCTACAGGATCCAGTATGAGATATCCACGTATCCACCTGCATGACACTCTGTGCGAGGTGAAGCATACTGATCTACAGGATCCAGTATGAGATATCCACGTGTACACCTGCATGACACTCTGTGTGAGGTGAAGCATACTGATCTACAGGATCCAGTATGAGATATCCACGTGTCCACCTGCATGACACTCTGTGCGAGGTGAAGCATACTGATCTACAGGATCCAGTATGAGATATCCACGTGTCCACCTGCATGACACTCTGTGTGAGGTGAAGCATACTGATCCACAGGATCCAGTATGAAATGTCCACATGTCCACCTGCATGACACTCTGTGTGAGGTGAATCATACTGATCTACAGGACCCAGTATGAGATGTCCCGATGTCCACCTGCATGACGCCCTGTGTGAGGTGAAGCATGCTGATCTACAGGATCCAGTATGAGATATCCACGTGTCCACCTGCATGACACTCTGTGCGAGGTGAAGCATACTGATCTACAGGATCCAGTATGAGATATCCACGTGTCCACCTGCATGACACTCTGTGTGAGGTGAAGCATACTGATCCACAGGATCCAGTATGAAATGTCCACATGTCCACCTGCATGACACTCTGTGCGAGGTGAAGCATACTGATCAACAGGATCCAGTATGAGATGTCCACATGTCCACCTGCATGACACTCTGTGTGAGGTGAAGCATACTGATCAACAGGATCCAGTATGAGATGTCCACATGTCCACCTGCATGACACTCTGTGCGAGGTGAAGCATACTGATCAACAGGATCCAGTATGAGATGTCCACATGCCCACCTGCATGACACTCTGTGTGAGGTGAAGCATACTGATCTACAGAATCCAGTATGAGATGTCCACGTGTCTACCTGCATGACACTCTGTGTGAGGTGAAGCATACTGATCTACAGGATCCAGTATGAGATGTCCACATGTCCACCTGCATGACACTCTGTGTGAGGTGAAGCATACTGATCTACAGGATCCAGTATGATATGTCCACATGTCCACCTGCATGACACTCTGTGTGAGGTGAAGCATACTGATCTACAGAATCCAGTATGAGATGTCCACGTGTCTACCTGCATGACACTCTGTGTGAGGTGAAGCATACTGATCTACAGGATCCAGTATGAGATGTCCACATGTCCACCTGCATGACACTCTGTGTGAGGTGAAGCATACTGATCAACAGGATCCAGTATGAGATATCCACGTGTCCACCTGCATGACACTCTGTGTGAGGTGAAGCATACTGATCTACAGGACCCAGTATGAGATGTCCACATGTCCACCTGCATGACACTCTGTGTGAGGTGAAGCATACTGATCTACAGGATCCAGTATGAGATGTCCACATGCCCACCTGCATGACACTCTGTGTGAGGTGAAGCATACTGATCTACAGGATCCAGTATGAGATGTCCACATGTCCACCTGCATGACACTCTGTGTGAGGTGAAGCATACTGATCTACAGGATCCAGTATGAGATGGCCACATGTTCACCTGCATGACACTCTGTGTGAGATGAAGTATACTGATCTACAGGATCCAGTATGAGACGTCCACATGTCCACCTGCATGACACTCTGTGTGAGGTGAAGCATACTGATCTACAGGATCCAGTATGAGATGTCCACATGTTCACCTGCATGACACTCTGTGTGAGATGAAGTATACTGATCTACAGGATCCAGTATGAGATGGCCACATGTCCACCTGCATGACACTCTGTGTGAGATGAAGTATACTGATCTACAGGATCCAGTATGAGATGGCCACATGTTCACCTGCATGACACTCTGTGTGAGATGAAGTATACTGATCTTCAGGACCCAGTATGAGATGGCCACATGTTCACCTGCATGACACTCTGTGTGAGATGAAGTATACTGATCTACAGGATCCAGTATGAGACGTCCACATGTCCACCTGCATGACACTCTGTGTGAGGTGAAGCATACTGATCTACAGGATCCAGTATGAGATGTCCACATGTTCACCTGCATGACACTCTGTGTGAGATGAAGTATACTGATCTACAGGATCCAGTATGAGATGGCCACATGTCCACCTGCATGACACTCTGTGTGAGATGAAGTATACTGATCTACAGGATCCAGTATGAGATGGCCACATGTTCACCTGCATGACACTCTGTGTGAGATGAAGTATACTGATCTACAGGATCCAGTATGAGACGTCCACATGTCCACCTGCATGGCACTCTGTGTGAGGTGAAGCATACTGATCTACAGGATCCAGTATGAGATGTCCACATGTTCACCTGCATGACACTCTGTGTGAGATGAAGTATACTGATCTACAGGATCCAGTATGAGATGGCCACATGTCCACCTGCATGACACTCTGTGTGAGATGAAGTATACTGATCTACAGGATCCAGTATGAGATGGCCACATGTTCACCTGCATGACACTCTGTGTGAGATGAAGTATACTGATCTTCAGGACCCAGTATGAGATGGCCACATGTTCACCTGCATGACACTCTGTGTGAGATGAAGTATACTGATCTACAGGATCCAGTATGAGACGTCCACATGTCCACCTGCATGACACTCTGTGTGAGGTGAAGCATACTGATCTACAGGATCCAGTATGAGATGTCCACATGTTCACCTGCATGACACTCTGTGTGAGATGAAGTATACTGATCTACAGGATCCAGTATGAGATGGCCACATGTCCACCTGCATGACACTCTGTGTGAGATGAAGTATACTGATCTACAGGATCCAGTATGAGATGGCCACATGTTCACCTGCATGACACTCTGTGTGAGATGAAGTATACTGATCTACAGGACCCAGTATGAGATGGCCACATGTCCACCTGCATGACACTCTGTGTGAGATGAAGTATACTGATCTACAGGATCAAGTATGAGATGGCCACATGTTCACCTGCATGACACTCTGTGTGAGATGAAGTATACTGATCTACAGGATCCAGTATGAGATGGCCACATTTCCACCTGCATGACACTCTGTGTGAGATGAAGTATACTGATCTACAGGATCCAGTATGAGATGGCCACATGTTCACCTGCATGACACTCTGTGTGAGATGAAGTATACTGATCTACAGGATCCAGTATGAGATGGCCACATGTTCACCTGCATGACACTCTGTGTGAGATGAAGTATACTGATCTACAGGATCCAGTATGAGACGTCCACATGTCCACCTGCATGACACTCTGTGTGAGGTATAGCATACTGATCTACAGGATCCAGTATGAGATGTCCACATGTTCACCTGCATGACACTCTGTGTGAGGTGAAGCATACTGATCTACAGGATCCAGTATGAGATGTCCACATGTTCACCTGCATGACACTCTGTGTGAGGTGAAGCATACTGATCTACAGGATCCAGTATGAGATGTCCACATGTCCACCTGCATGACACTCTGTGCGAGGTGAAGCATACTGATCTACAGGATCCAGTATGAGATGGCCACATGTCCACCTGCATGACACTCTGTGTGAGATGAAGTATACTGATCTACAGGATCCAGTATGAGATGGCCACATGTCCACCTGCATGACACTCTGTGTGAGATGAAGTATACTGATCTACAGGATCCAGTATGAGATGGCCACATGTTCACCTGCATGACACTCTGTGTGAGGTGAAGCATACTGATCTACAGGATCCAGTATGAGATGGCCACATGTTCACCTGCATGACACTCTGTGTGAGGTGAAGGATACTGATCTACAGGATCCAGTATGAGATGGCCACATGTCCACCTGCATGACACTCTGTGTGAGGTGAAGCATACTGATCTACAGGATCCAGTATGAGATGTCCACATGTCCACCTGCATGACACTCTGTGTGAGGTGAAGCATACTGATCTACAGGATCCAGTATGAAATGTCCACATGTCCACCTGCATGACACTCTGTGTGAGGTGAAGCATACTGATCTACAGGATCCAGTATGAGATGTCCACATGTCCACCTGCATGACACTCTGTGTGAGGTGAAGCATACTGATCTACAGGATCCAGTATGAGATGGCCACGTGTCTACCTGCATGACCATGTATATGTAGGATAAAACACGTCAGAGCTCGAGGGGTTAATTTCATTAAAACCCTTGTACAGTACTCTCACTTTCCATGAACCTTACGAAACGGACGTATAATAACTCTTGCTGGCGAACACGAACTTGACAAAGAGACTCTTTAAGCATGGCGGTTATCAGCTCCTCTGTCGCCTTGTGGCCCACTCACTGCAGATACCAAGATTGACGACTTCGTCATCCCGGCACCATGGAGACATTACACTATCCCCGGAACTTGTACATCTCAGATCCCAGGGACAGTGTCGGCAGCCCCTGATTGAAAAAAACATATGACGACTCTGAATGTTTATATGAGGTGTAAACAGATACATCTGCGGGATATCCTGATTGATAAATCGCACACTGTTTTTCTCTGTATAAGCCATGGGAAGGTCCCATACGCCATTATGCTGTTAAGAATGATCCCGGAGACATAGCCTTTGTTGAAAGTGTTGAAATCGTTCCCTGTTCAGCGCAACTGGCAAATGTGCTATCTGAACAGGTGGCCACAATGCGCGTCACCACAGTGTCAATGCAACATGCACAATGAGCGTATGTCTATTTATGGCCATGATCTGACCCATTTTAAGAGGAAAATATCAAATCAATACCCAGATTGTTTTGTAAAATGCTGTTGGTGACATCAGCCGGACTTTTTCTGAAGATTGTGATGACACAGTTACCAGTTTAGCATTTCAAAGTTTTCAGCGTGACGTAGAGTTAAAAATACATGTTTACAGTTCACGCCTTGCTCCTTGTGACGTAACACCCAAGACGCTACCTGAGATATACTTGATTAATCTCAGGTGCGCGAGTGACACGCCGATCTGATCAGGAATATACTAAAGGCGAAGTGAGAGGCAGAGCTCCACAATGTAGGTATATCCTGTTGTTGATGTAGATATTACAGGGATATAGTAACGTGTAATAATTATGAATATATCGATATGTGTCATTATACAGTGAATGAAACGTTAGAGGTCGAATGAGATCGACTGCATGTTAATTCAGTTGGACAATTGGACCAGGGGTGTATTTGGTTTGAGTTTTGTAAACTACAATTGTGAAATATGAATACATGCCGTATGTGCTGAACCTGTCCGAATTTTGTCTCAGGTACAGGAAGTTAATGGTTGTTTTACCAGTAAATTGTATTTCAAACGATGTAAGCACCACTGCGGGAAAGCATGTCACTGAACACACATATTTACGTTTGTACAGTGTAAACACACGGGACTGACATTGTCATTTGAACAAAAGCAATATTATATATTTATCATATTTGAATATAAAATTATTATAAAAGATACAATAAAGGTTATAGCTAGCAACTATTAAACTGGTGTGTAAAATTGTATAGATCAATCGTCGTAAGCAGCTTCTGTTTTCGGGCGACACTGACGCGGAAGTGAGTTGAGACGAGTGTGCCCGCGGCAATATTAATCACGCTGATGACGGAGAATCTGGTTGCCTCAACCATGTGGTGTTCCCTGGGGTGAAACTCACTGAACGAACGTGTAAAAGATAAATTGTTTGATAACCTAAATAGAACCAGAAAGAAACCCCCGAATCTTTAAAGGATTATATTGTTCCATCTAACTTTTGAGGTATGAACTTGGATGTACGAGGCATGTGTTATCAATGTGATAGTGTTCGTGCAGTCATGGTTATGGAATGACGGTTTATATGAACTGAACCCAGTTTCAGTTGAAACATAGGGAGTGAGGAGTTCAGTTAACGCCGTTTTCAGCAATATTCCAGCAATATCACGGCGTGACGAGCCAATGCTGTAACCACTAGGCAACTTCAACGCCCCTAAAACATACGACAAGGACATATGAAGCACGATCAGATGACAACAAGGAAATGTTGTCTCAGGAAGTGTTCTACAAGTACTTCCTCAGAGGTTTATAAATATTACAGAGGTGATTTAGGATATCTGATTTGATCCATGAATAACAATATGGCCTCATTTACTCACGGCTAAATTAGGACTGCAGTCCTGTTAATGTTTGTTTGTTTGTTGTTCAACGCCGCACTCAGCACTATTCCAGCTATATGACGGTGGTCGATAAATCGAGTCTGGACCAGAAAAATCCAGTGATTGACATCATGAGCATCGATCTACGTAATTGAGATATGATGACATGCATTAACCAAGTCAGAGAGCCTGGCCGCCTGATCGAGCTCTTTCGACAAGCAAAGTCGTCGTTTACGGCAAGCATTGGTTGCTGAAGACCTACTCTAACTCGGATCTTCACGGGTTTGCCGTCTTGTTAATGTGATATTGCATTAAATGGCACACATATAATCACAGTGCGCTAATATTTACGATCATTGCCTGAGTTGAGAGTGTTTAACGGCGTGTTGCAGGTGCTTATTATGGTGGGGTGTGGGTGGTGGGGGCAGTTGGTATATTTTATCCGTTACAACATTTCCTCTCCAAAACCCCCAAAGCTGCCAATATTGCCAACACGGCAATAAGGCGAAATTCACTCAGTCGTCGGAAGTAATCAGTTACTACCAGATTAAATGATAGTCAGATAATTCTATCACTTACATTTCAGTAACAGCGACTTTGGTTTCAGAGTGATATAGTGTCCCAGCGATGGGGAAGCGACTACACTGTGTCATTGTGGCCATCGTGACGTCACTGAGCGGGTTCCTCATCTCAAGCACCGTGACAACCGTGTATAGCGGAGCGAACATTATCGGACTCGAGTTTTATGGCAGCGTGGTGTCCTGGGTGCCCATCGCCATGGTGATGTCTTTTGGATTAGCAGGTATATACAAACATGGCATCATACCACGACAATATTTACATACCAGTCACTGCCCTGGGATCCTTAAAGGGCGTTGGGAAATATCATTGACTATTATGGAGAAAAATACCCTTCAAACACTCCTTAAAATCCTTCCTACAAGTAGAATATCTACACGGAGAGCTGAAGCTTAGTGGTTCGATCCCCGGACGCTTCATACGAAAGAACGTTGAATGATGTTACCCTGACTCGGCTTTGTAAGTCACTGGTCGGCTCGGAGTTAGTGTAATGTGTCTATCCATGTTACATTTCGACATGAGATCTCAGTGGGATAAGACTTAAGACTGGCATACGTCCGGACAAGGACAAGCACCAACAAAAGCACACATACATGCGCCCCATTTTACCTGACCCCACCTTCCTACATCTGATACATATATCCTTCTCTCTACTTCCTCCAGCCCCCACGTGCGGTGTGATTGCCACTGTGCACGGACCCAGACTGGTCAGCCTTGTCGGAGGGGTAGTGGTCACTTTGAGCATGCTGGTCAGCGCCTTTGCTCAATCAGGTGTCCATGCGTTTATTACCTTCGGGATCATCACAGGTATGTCAGTTCTCATACATGCATATCGTCACTTAATGCATCACTGGTATATATCGTCACTAAATGCATCACTGGTATATATCGTCACTAAATGCATCACTGGTATATAACGTCACTAAATGCATCACTTGTATATATCGTCACTAAATGCATCACTGTATATATCGTCACTAAATGCATCACTGGTATATATCGTCACTAAATGCATCACTGGTATATATCGTCACTAAATGCATCACTGGTATATAACGTCACTAAATGCATCACTTGTATATATCGTCACTAAATGCATCACTGTATATATCGTCACTAAATGCATCACTGGTATATATCGTCACTAAATGCATCACTGGTATATATCGTCACTAAATGCATCACTGGTATATATCGTCACTAAATGCATCACTGGTCTGTATGTATTCTTGAGGTAAACAATTTGAAGTATGGAAAGCTTGTTACCAGTCATGCACTTGTGTGGAAGATAATTATCGTAACGTCTGTAGTATTGTAACGTCTGTAGTATTGTAACGTCTGTAGTATTGTAACGTCTGTAGTATCGTAACGTCTGTAGTATTGTAACGTCTGTAGTATTGTAACGTATGTAGTATCGTTACGTCTGTAGTATCGTAACGTCTGTAGTATTGTAACGTCTGTAGTATTGTAACGTCTGTAGTATTGTAACGTCTGTAGTGTTTACTTTGAGCTTGGATGCACCCGATATATATACTAATTACTATGTCATATGTCACAACCCTACTATCAAAAACAAAGACGAAAATATATAAGCCATCTGGAATACTCTGAACTATACCACTGAGGACTCAATAAACAATTTGTTTTTCACAGGTATTGGGTGCAGCCTAGTCTATATCGGCATCTACGAATCAGTTAAGACAATGTTCACTACAAACAGAAACATTGTGTTTGGCATCGTTGGATGCATCAGCTTCTTTGGCTTCTTCACAAAGCCCCTGACACAGAACGTTCTTGATGTGTACCATTGGCGGGGGACGTTGCTCATCTTCACGGGGGTACTGATGAACATTATCCCCCTCTCCTGCCTCCTCCCTAGCGCTGAACGCAGAAAAGATAACCCTCAACCCAGTATCACGCAAGGAGGCCTCATCAATGACATGAACAGAAGGCCAATAGTTCGCAACTCATGGGCACAGAAACCCAATGGGGTCAGACTATCCACGAGACGGGACTCGGAAGATTTAGAAACTTTGTGGAACGAGGGGCCTGATGAACCACGTGCTCTCTTAAAAGTAAGCAGGATACTTGACATGATGAAGATCTGGAGAAAGACAGGTTACTTCGCCCTCTTATTTGCCACCATGCTGTATGGGTATGGCGTGTCTGTCGTCCTCATGCATATCCAAGAATATGTCATCGTAAGAAGCTTTACTGCCAACCCAGGTTCTGAGTTGCTGCTTATTGTGTTGGGTGTGAGTGTCTGTGTGTGGACCCTACTTCAGGGAGTTGTTACCAACTACTTGCTTGACCCTGTGTACTGGTACGTGATGCTTGCTACAGTGGGCGGGCTGATAACGTTCGTGTTCATCATCCCCCTGCCTTTAAGCATAATATTCGTTTATGCAGCACTAGTTGGAATAAGCTTTGCAGGAACAGGAAGGGAGATAACTGCATCCATCATCATCAACCTTGCAGGAGAAGACAACTTTGCCTTCCCCTTTGGAATAAATGTATTTGTGTCAACAATGGCGATGTCAATAGCTTCACCGTCGACGGGTATGTATATAGTCAAACTATTGAAAACAGTAGTAAGTAAGCACTGTATTTATCAAATGTTTTTCATTACTTATGACCAGCAGACGTAGTTCAAAATTAACATCATTATTATTAGTTTCAACAAAATCAGTAAATACACTAACGTGTTTTTGGTTCATCGATCACTTGATTGTTTGGTTTGTTTACAGACCGTCGTGCATGGCGCGAGCACTGCTGTGCGACATCAGGCAATCAATACTTACTTTTTTATGCAATGTGTGTGAATGGCGGGTGCTGGCGGTAGAGCAGAACATCCTTGCCCTTTTCGCGAACACCTGGTGTCATCACTAACTTTCAGTGGTCCATGCATATAATGTTCACAGCTCTTTTGCCCTTTGCACCAAATGGAATCTGTTTCGGCGGATAATCTAGACTTGTTATTCTCTTGCATTGAGGGTTTATATAATTAGTTATATCTCGACATGTGTGTGGGGGGAAAGCTTAAACACTCTTAAATATTTACCTAATAATTATAGGTATACCACAGTTGCCTAATGATGCACGAAAACATGTATTTGGCAGTAAGTGACGTTGGAAGGTTTTTGCTTGCCTTATTCTTCTTTGTTTTATGCTACAATAATTGCCGATACAGCGTTAATCAAGATACATACCACCCTGCAGTTATTCCCTAATGTAACATACTCATGCTGAGCTATTGGGGTCACGTCAGTAAAGCGTATTGAGGACTCACAAGGACATGCTATGTACATATATATACCTGTGTTGTGTTGTCAACAAGTAGGTCGATCTCAATCGATTGCACACACTCTCTGCACTGTTCGCCACACATGTTACAATATACAGCATAGAAGTTGACATAGTGTGGCTACCAGGAGCAACACTAGTGGTAAAATACACAGACGTGGCTGGGCATGTCCAAACTAAAATAGATCCTATCTCAGCAAATAGGTTAATGGTATATTGTAAAGATCTCGATGAATATTTCTCAATATATATGTAAGTGTTTGTTGTTCAACGGAGCACTCAGCAATTCCAGTCATGCGACGTAATAATCGAATTTGGGACCGATAAACCAGTGGTTGATATGAGCATCGATATACGCCGCTGAGATACAATAACATGCATCAACCAAGTCTGTGAGCATGACCATCCGATCCTGTTTGTCGCCTCTTAAGACAGGCATGGGTTGCAGAATTCCAACCCGGATCTTCACGGGGCTATCTGTCAGGTAGTGGGCTTGGTTTATTGCAATAACACCACAGCATGTCAGCTTAAAGTGGGAGGGAAGCCCGTTCAAATGTACCATTGACACCTGAACTGGTTGTTGGCAAAGGGAATATAGTACGGTGTATAGGGTTAAATGTTAGCATCCTTGCTGACGACTTGAATAACAATAATAATAATGATCATGATGATACTAACAATTCGGAAAAAAATAAATATAATGTAATGGAATAAAGCACTGCAGGGAGAATGAACCATTAAAGGCGCAGTCCCGAGTGGTGTATTTACCCTGCAGTGTTTTATTGTACGTAAACAACGACCACGAATCGTTCATTTCTTTTATGATGTACCAACCTTTGGTACAGTCTCTGGGGGCACGGGTGGCCCAGTCGTCTAAGGCGCCGTGATTCGCTGTGCAGAGTTGCGTCCCTCTGGCACGCCAGAAACCTATGATTGTGGGTTCGAATCTCGGTTCGCCCCAATTATGTTTCTAGGTTTGTCAGCACCATACCCGTGCTCTTGGGTTTCACCGAAGTGGTAAACGTCTTGACCTGCATCACTTTTGGCTTTCCTCCCACATTAAGCTGACACGCCGCGATATAATTGGAATACTGTTATATGCGGCGTTAAACCCAACTCACTCATTGTACAGTCTCTTTAAAGATGTTCATAAAAAGTACACGCTTTAAAATATCAACCTGCATTTAAGTAATGATGACTCCCTGAATACGATCCCACCTCGTATTTCTCCAACTTTTAGATGCGATCGTTCGGCCATTATGTTCATCTGTGTTGCCAAACTATTGGGAACAACTCTCTTGACACTACCCTAAAAGAATAACCTCGTCCAATTTACGACGTGATCAGTTGCGAGCGCTTGTTCGAATCTCTGGAACTGACGTAATGATAGAACATTGTTTCACACACACAAGTAATACAACACGTCTGCATGAAAATCAGTGAATGAACAGTGGCTAACTATTCATCACATTCTGTGTCATACACTTCCTTCATCACAACCCAATATGTTGCAAAAACAGATGCAAATACAAATGACTTTCTTGATGTTAACATCCTCTGTTTCAGGTTGGATCCTGAAGAAGGCACATTCATACAAGCCTGTGTTTGCAATTGCTGCAGTTGCCATGGCGATGGCGGCCATCATCGTTTTCCTGTTACAGAAGAAACTTAAGAGAACTTCTATTCAGCTTGAAAGGTCGCGTCGTCGGGCTTTGTCTGATGACGAGACTGGGTATGTTTGTTGTTTTGTATCTCCAGTTGAATATGACAAATATGATTAGAATATTTCTAACACCGCGCTTCAATAGCTTGAGTGCATTCATGTAACAAGTTAGACATCGCCAGTTCTGTGTGATAAATGCTACAGGGAATGCCATTACATTTGTTCACGTCACTTCTGCAGTTATATTATTGGATGTTTTGTATCGGCAAGAAATACTTTCTGTTTTCACTTCCATTGTGTGAATTGCTGATGCAGCTGGTAGCGCAGGACATACTTATTACCCTTTTCGCGAACATATCATCACTGATTTTCAGTGGTATGCTCATATAATTTTCAAAACTATTGTGCCCTTTGTGCCCAATGGAATCTGTTTTGGCGGGTAATCTAGACTGGTTGTCCCCTTGCATTGACAATTTATATTTATTTTGGTTTCAGCATGGTGCTTGTTACATCACTCTGATGAAGCGTTCCTCTTGATGCTAAGATCCGCCTCTTCCTGCCACAAGACCCGTCATGATCTTGGCCCATTTGGCACCAAAACAGAGTAATTACAGTTATTACTTGAGAAAGACTCCACGGAGATTTGACCAACCGTCGGTGTGGATGTGTCCCTCCCAAGTGAAGAAAACGTAGCTAGGAGATAACAAGGGATGGTTTCACAACTGGACCTTAAATAGCGTTCTGACAACAAGTATTACAGGACCAGTTGTTTTGACACCGGGGAACGTTTACAATAGTGTTGAGACAAGGAGAAAGAGCTTTGACCCCATTGTGACTCTGCAACACGTTTTATTGTCATGAACGTTACTTGAACCAGTAGTTTTTATAATGAGTTTCACCTCGACGTGAAGTTGATAGCCAAGATGTGTGTGAAACACATTTGTGACGATCTAACTCTGTTTGTTGACTAATATCTTGTAACATGATACCATTTGTTGGTGCTGTAGTTAAGTAGGCTTGTCCCGTAAGCTGTGAGCCGTCCACTGTATATTTATGCCTAAAATATTTTTTTGTCCTAACACGATCGGTTCCCTCCGTTGCAATGTAGTAATAGACACGACTGTGTTATTTGTAAGTTGCATGTCCCATATTGAAGTCTGTATCTGTACTAACTATAAACAGATCAAACCGTACACAAACAGGCAATACTTGAAGGATCTGAAACTGCGATTCTGCAAGAAGCCTTTTTATTACGGCTAACAAAAGGGAACTACATACATTTCGTAGAAATGTCTACAACATTTGATAATATACATGATCAACTGTACACTTTTGACAATACACATGTACATGTTTTTACCCACTGTAGATGCTTTCTGCCTCTGATGATGTCCGCTGCTGACTTTGTGTATGCGATATGGGATATGTTTTCCTTTTTCATAAAAAAAATATGCTTGCCATTTTGAAGTTTGCCTGGAGATTACTCTACAATCTGCCTATTGTCCTACTAATCAGCAAAACAGTCACTAGCTGTAACTCCTGTATAAGTACCAATTAAAATATTCTTTATCCATTCAAGAAACATGACAATTCCGGCGTGGTAGTAACAGTTTAAAGACAACCTGTTGACAGGACATTGGTACATGACAATAACGTTCGGATGGGTCTTGCTAATTTCAGAAGGGCATGGATCCTAAGGGCATTAACTTCTTGCAATAAAGGAGGGATAATGACAATGATATATCCAGAAAATCCATGACAGAGACCACGTTATGCACGCGTGCGTGTACCCGATGTAACATGTTCACGTGTCTGTTCACCTGAGAGTAAACTCTCATCAATACTACAGTACATCATATTGCCCACGCAACACGTTATCATCATCGTCCATACGGTTGTTGTTCTATTCTCTGAACCGCCCCTCGCAGTGTCGGTAGCACAATGCTGGCATCCACCCACTGACTACATCAGCTCGCTCATCCACCGTCCGCATTTAAACAACTCCACAGTGTTCAAGACGACGCACACATGTACTCTCACATTACTGGATCCGGTAATTGTCACACACCCAGAAATGACAAGACAGGACAAAAACATGGCTTTGGAAATCTGGAGATAAGAAAACGATTCGGAAAAGTTTTGGCTGCTTTTTCGCTGCTATATAAACATGTATGCAGAACTGAACTGGACCACCACATTTCCCCAAGAAACAATGATCGTAAGGTCCAATTGACAAATAAGACAACAAATGCCACTTTGGTTTAAGCTGGCCTTGAATTATATTTATTTTAATCTGCCCAAACTAGCTTATCTGTTATTTGTTTGAAAGAAAAAATGTACTTATCAAAGATATGAATATATTTGTAGCCGATTTGAATTCCTGAAGAGCATGGAAACTATGACAGCTACACCATCCCTCGGTGAAATCAAGTATGGCCACAGAGCGTCATGGTCGTAGTGTCCGGAGAGAAAATAGCTAAATAATGGTTTCAGTGTTCGTTTTGATCGACGCCGTGTTAACGATCTGTTATGCCAATCGACGAAATTTGGAAGACACGTGCCTATGTCATCCCCATTATTATAACAATAACACCTTGACTTAGTACCATGTCCAAAAAGTCAAATTCCATGGCAATGTCATGATTTTTGTATTAGATGGCCTGTAACACCAGTCAATGTACTCGCGCGCAAAGGCCTTCTAGGGACTGTCTACATCTGTCTAAAGTCAGTTTGAAGATTGTATTTAATCACCCATTTCATGTTCAGCATAAAGTAATTCTAAACTGCTCTTAACGTTTCTTGACAGTATTTCTTTTTCAAAAGCTTAACATATAATAGATGAAAATATAAAAGCTTGCCTGTTGGCCTTTGAATATGTGATTAGTTGAATTGAGCAGTGATCATCCATCCCCTTTTGTTCGCCAAACTGACGCCTCACCTAGGTTAAAGTATCTTTACGGAGTGTCACTAATCAGGGATATAGTATGTAGAATTTGGCGATACGTAGTGTTAAACAGCAAGTCGGCAGTGTAGCTACTACCGGGCCTGCTGAGTTAACCAGGTGCCCGTGTGTGGATGTCTCCGCTGACCTCTCGTTACTCGTGGTGACCAGTGGTCAAGGGGTGACAGCTTGCGGATGTTCAGCATCAGTGACCATGTCAATACATCATAGTTCTTCTTGGTAAGAGGTGGTTATGTTAAATGTAATAGATTCAGATTGTGCCTATGAGTCAGTCTGAGCGTCGTATTATCTGAGTATCATAATGTGTGATGTGGTTGATTGTTTTTCATCCTACGTGACGGGGTTGCTGGTTGTTCATGCTATTCGCGGCTGCTTACCTGGTTATTTACAGGGTGCTGAAATCAAGCTAACGTATTACTGACCGCCGCAGGGAAATAATATTCATTCACTATATTATTAGTTATAGTGTCTTTAGTTGCCGTAGTTGCCGAGCCCAATATTTTTCTGCTTACCTAATATGACAGCGTATACGTCATCTAGAGACACCATAACGAATTTATAAGCCGAAAAGTTTACACTAATTGGTATATCAATAGCAATGTCAAAATGAAAACCTGACACTTACAACCGGTATAAACGAGAGGACCAGTACAAATGCTTGCGATACAGTGCTTTAATGTAAACATAAACGTTAACAATGGAATATATAAAGCATTAAATGCGAACGATCAAACAAGTATTATAGCTAAAATGGATAAAGGGAGAAGAAGAAGAAGTTTATTGGGTATCAAAGGCCGCATGCCCAAGAGTTCAAGACATGAGATAAATCTTTGCACATGGACAAGTGGGACCACTGTTATACTGTCTCAATACAATATGTATGATACATTATACAGGCAGATTTCTTTTTAAATATATAGCAATATTTTTAATGAGCTTAACATATTTTGTTGCTACTAGTTGATTAAGTTGTGCTCGTGATGAATACTGGTCATAGTAGCTTGGGATGTAGAGCTTTCTGTTTTCCAGATAAAATGGACAAACTAAAAAGGAAATGGTATTCATCTTCAATTATATTCTGATTACATTTCTTGCACTTAAGTAAATCAGTATTGACTTTGTCATTGTAACGAAAGTGTTGAATAACCTTTTTGCTCAAACATCGGAATTTAAATAATATGCGGATAAGATCCTTGTTTGGAAATAACTCCATAATATATTTCTCTGGTTCGAGTACATACTTATATGTAGAATAATGGTTTAGAAATGATGAAGAAATAATGTTAGCATGCCAATTCTGAATCTCTATGTCTTTACATCTTTGCTTAAAACATTGTATAAAATTTGAAATGCTGCCACACTCCTGTGCGATCCAAACATACGTAAATCCGGTTTCTAACAGCAGCAAACGAACATGCGGTACCCAGTTGTGGCTGCCGTTTTCATCCTGTGATTTCAACATGTCATAACATGTTTTTGGGTATCGACAGCTATCCATATACAACAGTCTGCACCAATACTTTATACAACGACTAAAATTTTTAACACATAAGAAGGTTCTACCTACTTCGCCTAGTACAGAATTGGTTGATACTTTTTAATTAACACATAAATATCGTTTAAAGTAAAAACTCTGAATTTTTTCAATATTTTCACGCGAAGTGTAACCCGAAGTTTCCGAAGCATATAACAATATTGAAGCTATTTTACTTTAATAAGGTAATAATAGGAAACGAAGCCTTTCTGGTTTTAGTGCTAATGCTTCACACGCTTTTGACCAAATTAATCTTGATGTGAAGACAATACTTAGATATTTAAAGTGGGATAGTACTTTCATATGTTTACGATCATAAGTCCATTTTTCTGAATTTCTCAGGTATCCGCCATTTCTGTAAACAACAATACAAGACTTCTCCAGGTTAAATTTAAGGCTCCATTTGTTACAATAACCTTTTAACACATCAGGTTTTCTAGGCCTATTAAAGTGTCATCAATCAATGTTATGTCATCTGCAAATAATATCAGTATGATATCGTTTAGTCCATAATATAAATAAAACAGTACTCAACATACATCCCTGGCGTACTCCACATGATGTTTTAAATATTTCAGTTTTCGAATGTCCGATTCTAACACAAGCTGCGACCCTGTCATACATATCTTTTAGAATTCTAAACATTTTCCCATGTACACCTTTGATAAGAAGTACATACAATAGCTTATTTATGTCAACAAAGTCAAATGCTTTACGAAACTCTATGAGAGCTGCATAGAATCTGTGTTTTGGTTTTCTGAAATACTTTTGACATAAAGATTGTAGGACAAATACATTACCAACTGTAGAGTAGTCATGTCTAAAACCTGCTTGACATTCATGTAATACTTCGTGAACCTGTAGACATAATCTCATCCTGGATTCAAGGATAGATGTGAATATTTTACCCTTTACATTTAGCAAAGAAATACCACGGTTATTATTTTGATCATAAACATCCCCTTTTTATACAATGGGATATCCATGCCGACATTCCAACTATCGGGGAAAACACCGCTACCCAATATAGCATTGGATAATATTTCAAAATATGGTAAAATTGAATGAGCGTGTTTCAATCATTCGGGTGGTATACCATCAATGACCGTGGATTTGCCAATTTTAAGTGACTTGATTGGTTTCTCAATCTCTTCTCTGGTAATACGTTCTGACAGATTATCCATACAGTTACAATAAGTACATTCATCATCGTGGTGTGTCATATATTCATTGACAGTTGCATCAAGTCTATCACTGCTGTTACAACGAGTCGGCTCTAGTAAATCCTTAAAATAAATAAACCACTTCTCTGTCGAGATATGTATCTTCTCATTACGGTTTCTGCAGTAGTGCTTTTATTTTAATCAAAAACCTCTTACAATCGCCATCTGAACGGCTGTGCGGATTTCGTCCGAGATCGTATTGTTGAAATGGTGGCACTTCTCTTTGCACAAAAGGCGGGAGTGTTTCTTAGACTGAATATACCTAGTCAAATTATCATTTGTTCGACATCTCCGAAACGTGTTTAGACGACGATCTTTGGTTCTTTTTTTCTTCTTGTATAAGAAACAGTTAAGGACGGTTGGCTAATGACCCAATGTTTTGTCAAATTATCATTTGTTCGACATCTCCGAAATGGATAAAATTATCATAAGAATGCCCGAATGTTATCAGAAATCTGCGGGCCACTGTAACTTGATAGCGATCCGATTTTCCCTAAAGACGGGCTGCTATCCATATTCTATTGCTATGTGACGTCATATGCGTCACGCTTATCGTTGTGACCTCATCGTATATTTTGTTCTATGACGTTGCTACTTGTAACTCAATGCCCTCCGTTGTAAACTTTATTTCTATATTTTTATTAATAAAGTCACGAACGCGGTTTCTTCAGAAATTAATGTCTTTGCACATCACAATTAATGATATTAAAATACAAAACCGTGTCGCACAACGAAATTCAGTACCAGAATCTTCATTTGAAATATGTGAGGTGGGTGTTGGAAAATCCAAAATGGCTGTTACTGACGGTATACGCTCTCATATTAGGCCAGTAACAACCATCTTAGTAGTTCTGTTCTCTGATTGGTCAATCTCACTTTGAGGCATAACAAAGCTGAATGCTCAGTGAGTGTAGGAGTGTACATTTCATTGAGATATGTGTCAAACTACGCCTACTCTACCTACTCCATGTAGGTGTCCCGCGTGTCGTATATAAATAAATGTCAGCGGATATCGGCAAACGTCATTTTAATATATTTCCATTTCCCGTACCAACGGGAAATTGTCAGTAATCATCTTGTCTAAATTATTAAAATAGATGTGTTTTCAATCTATGAGTCCGTGTTAATTGCGACTATTAAAACTATTATCTCCCTCGGAATCCTAGGAAGTGCGCAGGTCGTAATTCATGAATGGTTTAAGTTTGAGGCAAGGCTGCAAAATCTCGGTGATCCTTGCAGTGTTCAGAGATCAAAGTGAGTATTTTGTTGTCTTCTGCTCTACTGGGAAGGAAACATAAGTGAATGTATTATCATATGTTTAGTTGTATATACCCATTCGAATATTACACAGCCATATGAATGATATCTGCATCTTCGATGTCACATCACTGTATTCCTCATCATTGGACTAATGTAGCATCCTTGCACGGTTTAGACACAGGTTCTAATCCATCCAAACAGTATCAACCTAGTGTGTTATCCGTATATATGTGTACGGTATCATGTCACCAGTATGTCTACGTACAACTGATCATGACTACTGCATAGGTACAGTGCTTATATTATTCTACCTTTATTTACCCCCACGTTCGTGTTGACATGGTAATCTATATTCTGGCATTTTGGAATCTATATTCTGTCTAGCGTCACCTTTATTTCTGTAGCATGGTATCAACATCATTCCATCTTATACGAACATAGATGTAGTGTCTGGGGAAATAAGTGGCCCGGTGCTGAAAGGCGCCAAAATTCACTTTGCAGAGTAACACCCAAAAGGCGTGGCAAGATCCTCTGTTCGTGAGTTCGAATCCCAGATTAGTCCATACTGTGCAAAGCTGCATTAGAACCAGGTCACTACATCATGCCATCTCTCTAAGTGTATGCTGTTTTCATGATGTTATCCCATCCCCTGGTGTATATATACACCATGTCATCTTTGCACATAGTGTATGGTACTGGAAATATACATCATGTCCTTGTGCAGAGTATATATAACATCTTCTCTCCTTGTTTATAAGACATACATTATATCACCGTCGCTCCTAGCATATCTTCTATTCTTCTGTATGATATATATTCTCATATCACCTTCACCTCATGTGTAATGAGCCATTGTCCCCAGTGTAACATATCTACATCATGTAATATCCCCTGTGTATTGACAGTACCTCATGGCATATCCCCTCCTTGTGTACTGACAGTACCTCATGGCATATCCCCTACCTGTGTATTGACAGTGTATCATGGCCTATCCCTCCTAGTGTATGGACAGTGTCTCATGGCATATCCCCTCATTGTGTATTGACAGTACCTCATGGCATATCCCCTCCGTGTGTATTGACAGTACCTCATGGCATATCCCCTCCCTGTGTATTGACAGTACCTCATGGCATATCCCCTCCCTGTGTATTGACAGTACCTCATGGCATATCCCTTCCCTGTGTATTGACAGTACCTCATGGCATATCCCCTCCTTGTGTATTGAGAGTACCTCATGGCATATCCCTCCTAGTGTATGGACAGTGTCTCATGGCATATCCCCTCCCTGTGTATTGACAGTACCTCATGGCATATCCCCTCCCTGTGTATTGACAGTACCTCATGGCATATCCCCTCCCTGTGTATTGACAGTACCTCATGGCATATCCCCTCCCTGTGTATTGACAGTACCTCATGGCATATCCCCTCCGTGTGTATGGACAGTACCTCATTGCATATCCCTTCCCTGTGTATTGACAGTACCTCATGGCATTATTCCCTCCCTGTGCATTGACAGTACCTCATGGCATATCCCCTCCTTGTGTATTGAGAGTACCTCATGGCATATCCCCTCCTTGTGTATTGAGAGTACCTCATGGCATATCCCCTCCTTGTGTATTGAGAGTACCTCATGGCATATCCCCTCCTTGTGTATTGACATTACTTCATGGCATATCCTCTCCTACCTTTTGTACGGTGTAGTGTCCTGTTTGCTACACAATGATATATGTGAGTGAAAGTTAGCAGTTGGATATACAACTAATGATAGGATAAGGATCAGTTACTGCGATGTAGCTTCTTACATGTTACCACGCTATCAAGTCACATACTATCTTGTCATAAGCTGCATGATTATCAGTGTCTCCAATTGTTAATGTGCAACATGTATGCTGTGCCCTCAGGATGAAAGACATTCTCTTCCGGACATCACTGCTGGTGCTGATGACGATTGCGTCTGGCGTCCCACTGCACTTCAATGCCTACGAGGTGTGTGAGTCTCGCTGCATGAGCAGCTTCGACATGTGCACCAGCCTCCGGGGATGTGAAGACATCGTCGACTTTTCGTCCCGCTACACCTGTCAGGAGCCCTGCTTCAATGACGGCGAAACATGTGTTGGAAAATGCGGACAGGAGCATCTGTAACCAACCTTGTTACACGCAGCATTACAGAGCTCGACCCATGTATGCTACGCAGCAAGACTGAACACTCACGTTGTAGGAAAGCGCGGAAATATGCCGCGGTTGTACCACCTTAACATTATTGCCTATAATGCTAGTACCAATGTATGCTATAAGTTATTTAATAATCTGTGTAAACCCTTTGACACATTGTTGATCAGGTGTTTGGATGACTTGCCATTTTGTTTCAATCCACAGATCTCATTTCAAAGAAATCACTGTCAGTGGTTCTTAGTGCATGTACAGTTCAACGTACATGACAAGGCAATGTGACAGTGTAAAGTATAATAGTATGAACATACCTTAAGCCTTCTTTTATTCTGAACGAGACAAATTATTTCCAAATATATTATATACATGTAAAACCATTTGAACCCATCAAATATATCTTAAATAAATTTGTTCGTGTGATTTAACACCTTATTATTACTGGTTGTAAACAGACTGCGAAGTTTACAAAAGCTGTGTTAACTATGGTTTAACCACAAGGCTTAGTCTTTTCGCTAACACCGGGCTTCCCTGTTTCCACCACTTGGCTTCACTGCAATGCTTTCACCACTTGGCTTCCCTGGAATGTTTTCACCACTTGGCTTCCCTGGAATGTTTCCACCATTTGGCTTCACTGCAATGCTTTCACCACTTGGCTTCCCTGGAATGTTTTCACCACTTGGCTTCCCTACAATGTTTTCATAACTTGGCTTCCCTGCAATGTTTTCACCATTTGGCTTCCCTGCAATGTTTTCACCACTTGGCTTCCCCGTAATGTTTTCACCACTTGGCTTCCCTGTAATGTTTTCATCACTTGGCTTCCCCGTAATGTTTTCACCACTTGGCTTCCCTGTAATGTTTTCACCACTTGGCTTCCCTGTAATGTTTTCACCACTTGGCTTCCCTGGAATGTTTTCACCACTTGGCTTCCCTGTAATGTTTTCATAACTTGGCTTCCCTGTAATGTTTTCACCACTTGGCTTCCCCGTAATGTTTTTACCACTTGGCTTCCCTGGAATGTTTTATCCACTTGGCTTCCCTGCAATGTTTTCATAACTTGGCTTCCCTGCAATGTTTTCAACGCTAGGCTTCCCTGCAATGTTTTCATAACTTGGCTTCCCTGCAATGTTTTCATAACTTGGCTTCCCTGGAATGTTTTCAACGCTAGGCTTCCCTGCAATGTTTTCATAACTTGGCTTCCCTGCAATGTTTTCATAACTTGGCTTCCCTGTAATGTTTTCACCACTTGGCTTCCCCGTAATGTTTTCACCACTTGGCTTCCCCGTAATGTTTTCACCACTTGGCTTCCCTGGAATGTTTTCACCGCTAGGCTTCCCTAAAATGTTTTCATAACTTGGCTTCCCTGCAATGTTTTCATAACTTGGCTTCCCTGCAATGTTTTCAACGCTAGGCTTCCCTGCAATGTTTTCATAACTTGGCTTCCCTGCAATGTTTTCATAACTTGGCTTCCCTGTAATGTTTTCACCACTTGGCTTCCCCGTAATGTTTTCACCACTTGGCTTCCCCGTAATGTTTTCACCACTTGGCTTCCCTGGAATGTTTTCACCGCTAGGCTTCCCTAAAATGTTTTCATAACTTGGCTTCCCTGCAATGTTTTCATAACTTGGCTTCCCTGCAATGTTTTCACCGCTAGGCTTCCCTAAAATGTTTTCATAACTTGGCTTCCCTGCAATGTTTTCATAACTTGGCTTCCCTGCAATGTTTTCAACGCTAGGCTTCCCTGCAATGTTTTCATAACTTGGCTTCCCTGCAATGTTTTCATAACTTGGCTTCCCTGGAATGTTTTCAACGCTAGGCTTCCCTGCAATGTTTTCATAACTTGGCTTCCCTGCAATGTTTTCATAACTTGGCTTCCCTGTAATGTTTTCACCACTTGGCTTCCCCGTAATGTTTTCACCACTTGGCTTCCCCGTAATGTTTTCACCACTTGGCTTCCCTGGAATGTTTTCACCGCTAGGCTTCCCTAAAATGTTTTCATAACTTGGCTTCCCTGCAATGTTTTCATAACTTGGCTTCCCTGCAATGTTTTCATAACTTGGCTTCCCTGGAATGTTTTCAACGCTAGGCTTCCCTGCAATGATTCCATAACTTGGCTTCCTTGCAATGTTTTCACCGCTAGGCTTCCCTAAAATGTTTTCATAACTTGGCTTCCCTGGAATGTTTGCATAATTTGGCTTCCCTGGAATGTTTTCAACGCTAGGCTTCCCTGCAATGTTTTCATAACTTGGCTTCCCTGCAATGTTTTCATAACTTGGCTTCCCTGCAATGTTTTCATAACTTGGCTTCCCTGGAATGTTTTCAACGCTAGGCTTCCCTGCAATGTTTTCATAACTTGGCTTCCCTACAATGTTTTCATAACTTGGCTTCCTTGCAATGTTTTCACCGCTAGGCTTCCCTACAATGTTTACACCAATTGACTTCCCTGTAATGTTTTCACCGCTAGGCTTCCCTGCAATGTTTTCACCACTTGGCTTTCCTGCAATGTTTTCACCACAAGACTTCCTGTCAACATGAAGCCTTCAGACACTCTCATGACCAAGTCTTGACGACCTAGGAACTATCAACTGGGGCATAAATGAATGTTTTTTGTCATTATAATGTCGCAGCTGCAGTGTGCTGGACAGTTTCAGATTTGATGGAGACACTAGTCATTCATTGATCCCTCGAAGTAGAATATATACTTTTCATATTTGTCCTGACCGGATTAATTATTTCGAGAGCTGACCTGCAACATTTCTGTTCGCTCGAATATTTATTGTTGTGAGTGAGTGAGTAAGCGGCGCAACAGTAAGAGAGGAGTTGTCTCCCTTGTATAAGAACAGCCTTATGTGTTAACTGAAGGCATATGTATATGCGCTCGCCCACGGTCACGCTTTGTGATTTCGATACGAGCAAAAGGCCCTGTGTCCTTCAAACAGGATCCCATTCAACATACCAACAATCACCTAGTCAAGAGGACTGTCTCGACAAAGTATTTCGTAGCCGCATGCGGTCATATCATGCATATTGTATGTTTAATGCAGGACAAAAAGCAGCTCTGACGCGTACAATCTCGCAATGCAGATCGACACACCAGTCAATATAAATAGCGCATGCATGTGATTATAGACGCATTGCACATTCCTCAATGAACAGGTTGAATAAGTACAGGGACACCCTGTGCAGTGCTTATTGACAGTATTACTCATGCTTTCTAACGGTTACGGCCCTTATCATATGAACGTTTCATTGGCCACTCATAGGATCTGTATCAACCTGTTTGCAGACAATTAATTACCATTTCTTAATCCGGAAAAGGAAGAATCTAAATTCAAGATGCACGAAAAATAGAAAGACTTGCAAAAGTACACTGAATAAGACAACACAGCTCTAAGAAGCAACAATGTAATCTCTGTGGCAGGCAATTTCTTGTTTTTTCACAGGTCTGAAGCATAATAATTTTTCTCGACAATTCTCAGTGGTACATAAATGTATTTTTTCCACTTTGCATTTAACACAGAACTAAATGAAAACACAAATTAAATACATGTAAATGTGGTACAATAAGACACGGTCATATAACACAACTAACTATCCGTAACTCTCTGTTATAACTACAGGAATTTATTCCGGGTGGTAATAGTAGTAGTAGTAGTTGTCGTAGTAGTAGTAGTCGTAGTAGAGGTGGTGGTTGTAGTAGTAGTGGTAGTAGTAGTGTTAACAGTAGTAATAGTAGAGGTGGTGATGGTAGTGGTGGTATTTGTAGTAGTAGTTATGATGGTGGTGGTATTATTATTGTTGTTATTATTATTAGTAGTGGTATTATTATTATTATTATTATTATTAATTGTAGTAGTATTAGTAGTAGTAGCAGCAGCAGCAGTAGTAGTAGTAGTAGTAGTAGTGGATGTAGTAGTAGTGGATGTAGTAGTAGTGGATGTAGTAGTACAAGGTAGACACAATTTTATGGATAGCAGTAACAGTATTAACGAAGTTGTCCATAAAATTGTGTCTACCTTGTCACCCGTTAACTTCTAAGTAATCCCTATCAAACAAGTTAGAGGTAGTGGTAGTAGTAGTAGTAGTACGAGAAGTTGTAGTAGTAGTGGTAGTAGTAGTATAGGTGGTGGTAGTAGTAGTGGTCGTGGTTTTATTATTATTATTTTTAGTAGTAGTAGTAGTAGTAGTTGTAGTAGTAGTAGTAGTGGTATTGGTGGTGGCGATCACTTTTCAAAATATGTTACTTAGTCTTACAAAGTAAATATTTATACCAAGCATGGAGTCATATGTGATTTTACGGCAGTATTAACTGAGTCAATCGCTAGACAATACAATTTTGATACATAACATTCATTTGTATAGAAAACAAAGTTATGTTAAATAGTCCTTTGCTAACTGTTTGGCATATTTACAACACAACTAACAATGTTTTGACAAAGCTAAGCATCAATCTACACCTGGCACATTTTACACAAGAATAACTAGCTCACGAATTATTTTTATTGATGAACGTTCAATTCATTTCGAAATGCGTCGGTAGCGTCTAACACCAGAGTGTATTCTCTCTCGTCCTCAATTTCCTCGCTGCTGTCACGACTATTTTGACTAACCACTGACGCATATCGATATGGACGACATGTGTAAGGTCACTGAGCGACAATTCAACGTTTTCATCGACGGCATTGTCAGGTGATGCCATTGCGAACGCTAGTCATCTACCAAACACCGTACAGAAACAGTGATCTGCAAGTCATCTCTCCACTATGACGTCACGTCGCGTGATGACAACTTTGCTCATTAACTCTCGGTACGAGTAGGCTGTAACTTTTATGGTAACAAATATTGCATTTGGAAGTTTTTCCTTCAATACACTTGTTTCAATATGCTTTATAAATGATTTAATCCCATATTTATAGTTTACTGTAAATCTCCTTTCGGGGCTAAAACAAGGACTGGTCGGCTCGGAGTCAGTATACCGTGTCCGAGTAGGGTATTCATGTTGAACTGCGGCATGGTATCTCAGTGGGTTAGCACTATAAAATCGGGATAAATGCAGACGAGTACGCATTAGTCGGAGAGCGCACGTTAAATCTCCAAAGTAAGTAAGTAAGTAAGACGAGTACTAGCAGCCACATATACACACGTGCGTGCACGTCTCTTTAAAAGTGCAATAACCTTGAACGAGACGTTAAACCCCAATTAATCCCAACTCTTTTTAGGAGACATAGAGTTGTCGTCCTTTCACAGTTTACCACAAGAGGGCTCTGGCACTTGTTTATATTTGTCCTAAAGCTTACAGTCTAGAAACATAGTCTTCAACAGGTAAGAACATCAGATATCAAGCGTGTAACCCTTTACCCGACTCTTCTAATGTACTGTATCCCTTGACTTGTGAAACACTGTAATGTAATGGGTAAGACGCCCGACTAATGCCCACTATGTATGCAGATATATGGTACTTGATTCTTACGTTTTACTTCCTGGTCTCGGGTCAGAGAGGCATATATAATCGCGGGCTTGACGTCAGCTCTTAAAGTAGAAGTGTATATTTTGAAAACGGCCCATGTAATATGTTCTTCTCCCTGATATATATATATATATATAGACGTATGTACAAAACCTTAATTCCATTTCGATAGAGCACACGGCTATTTACACAACGGTATAGTACATTGGATATCTATAATGAACGTATATTCAGTTATAGTGTTTAACATCAATATACAGAATGACAACGCCAATGCCCTTAGTGACCGTGTTGGTCTTACAGACGATTTCGAAATAGGTGTAATTTTTGGCAAATAGGGTTTTCCTGGTAGAAGTCTTTATAGCATGAGCTGCCTAATTTCTAACTGGCCTGACACAAAGTAAACGTTCTACTAAGATTGTTAACGAAACATGGATTTAAGTATCTTTCTATTTGTGATATATTTTCAAAACGCTGTCTCCCTAGCATATACATATATTTCATGTGTTTTTTAATTTGGCATTTTTGACCAAATAATATAATAACTCTTTTGGGAGAATGTTGAGAGTTACCGTGTATATGAATTTGCACCAGCAGACAAACCTGTTTCTAGTATAACAAGAAGAATAGGGTGATACGTCATACATAGTTACCCTATTGTTATGATAACGCCCATTTGTGGCAACTCTTAAAATGTAAATAATAAGAAGTGAATAACTACCCTTTATCTGACTCAACACAGAACCAGTACAAGGGGCATTACCCCGGTGTAGGTACCAGTGTCTTCTGCGAACCATATTGCTGTTGATTAAAAGTGTCAATGCAAGACAATAGCCAGTCTAGATTATTGGCCGAAACAGATTCCATTTGGTGTTAAGGGCACAATAGCTGTGAATTTTATAAGAATGGACCACTGAAAATTAGTGATGACACGAAAAGCGTATGAATACATACATAAATGTAAATGAATAAGTAGTTTAGCATATGTTCTATTCGTCGGGAAGTGACGTGGTTCATTGTGCAGAACGACAAACATCGTCTACAACCCACGTACTGTTGTTACATGTCTGTAGATTGTTCCCTCTTACAGATACTGAACAAAGTCAAGGAAACGGAAGACAAACCAGCATTTAAAACCACGGAACAGATGGAACCAGTAAGAATCACGGACATTAGTCCTTCATGTATATAGTTTGGTGCGTGTGTAGGGTAGGGTAGGGTAGGGTAGGGTAGGGTAGGGTAGGGTAGGGTAGGGTAGGGTAGGGTTAGGTTATTTAACTGGAACATTCTGAGGGATACCAACCAAGGGACCGATGATGTCATATTCATGGAAATTTTATTTTGCCTCAGATTTTACCGGGTAAAGTTTGTACTGGAATTCCTGAATAGAAACGCCAGTAGTCGTTTGAAGACATGAAAAAAAATCCAATACCTCTTCCAGCATATTAAATATGTGTGTGTGTGTGTGCGTGCGTGCGTGCGTGCGTGCGTGCGTGCGTGTGTGTCTGTGTGTGACTGTGTGTGTGTGTGTGTGTGTGTCTGTGTGTGTGTCTATGTGACTGTGTGTGTGTGTGTGTGAATAGCAACAGATTCGCATGAGTTTCCCCCATACATTATTCTGGCTGATGTATCATTATAACAA
This sequence comes from Haliotis rufescens, assembly GCF_023055435.1. Lineage (NCBI taxonomy): Eukaryota > Metazoa > Mollusca > Gastropoda > Lepetellida > Haliotidae > Haliotis > Haliotis rufescens. The sequence goes on from NW_025964383.1 coordinate 8,069,177, forward strand.
TGCCAACTGTGATACCAAACTGAGGCCAATACTCCGATCCACTTAACCCCACACCCCAAACAAATATCTCAACCTCCACACCCCGTGTCTACTTTTTTACTGTGTTCAATAATAGGCAATAGTCATGGTTAGGATCAGCGGATCCAGGAATCTTTCAAAGGTTCATATTCTTGACATCATAGAATTCCTTATATCATATTATCAATTAGGGTAGAATGATCGTGTGTCATATAATGACGTCATCAATTGTTCATGACGTCATACATTGATTTCAATACGAAATCTTAACAATAGGCTGCCTGCATTGTATTTGCTCTGTAGGGTTGACATTTCCAAAAACACCAATGAGGAATGTATAGCAACCTACTCGGAAATATGGATACTCTGTCCCTCGAGAATTAATGATGAAAGGTTCGCGACTTCCACAATGCATTCATTCGGGACATATAAATCCGAAATTCCTCGCAGCTCTTTGTTATTCTCTAAATCGTATTCAGATAACCATGACTTTTGTTTCTGGCAGGTTAACAACCCTGGGAACAGTGCCAGAGCGGGTGAACAGAAACATGTCGACTCTCCGCAGAAACTCACTAAAGAAGCACGTTTACAATTAATACATCTTTTGAACGACACCTTACTGCATACTGCACATTGCAAAGATCCAGCATGCACTATTCTAAAATGCAAAATGATGAAGAAAGTTATCGGACACACAGAGTCGTGTGAAAGGAAGCGGACGGGTAGCTGTTCGATCTGCAGACAGCTTATTGCACTGTGTTGTCTCCATGCAAAACGATGTAACGAAACACTCTGTTCGGTTTCCTTTTGTGAGAGGCTGAAACTTAAGATGCGGCAGAGGAGAATAGAAGAAAGGTTACGACAAGTCCGGCGACAGCGAGGTAAACCGCCTGCAGCATAGTGTGAGGCAGTCTTTACGTAGTCAGCAAACTACTGAACATCCCATCCTGTCCGGTACCACTGCAGATAGTTCCATGCTTTGTCCTCGCCACACAGCGTATGTCAGGTGTCAGAATCAGTTCTCACTGGTTAGAACCCCACCTTCTTTATGGTGAGTGGGTGCGTAAATATCTTACAGTTATTCGCGGCTCCGTATTGTGAGATGGCTTTGTTAACTTTACATCTATCCATATTTATGACCTGTTATATATATTGTAAATAGTCCATGGACGTATACCAGAATATATCGTTTTGTGTATAACCGTGTATATGTAATTTTCTATTGGCACTTTCCCTTTTATTTATTCTACCGTTCGTCTGTGAACTTAAGCATATAGTAAAAACGTTTCAAGATTGCAAATGCGTTTTTGTATCTAGAACTCACTAGGGCTGTATGTTTCTAGAGCAGATTTGAACGGGATATTTGGAAAGCAAGGCCTTGCTGGGTACGATGCTGCTGTATTATTGAGATAATCGTATCTAAAATTCATCTCTGGTGCTTGGGGGAAATGCAACCCAAATCTCATCGATCAATCTGTACAACTCGACAAACAACGATTAACGGAACAAGGTGGATATTTCATGAGACAAACGGATGACTGAGGAATTGTGAAGATTCTATAATTCACAAAAATGAGATCTTTCGTTTTGAAAAAGCCTGGCAAAACAACGCCGACTGTTTTAACAATCTTTATATATATGTGAACTCTCTTGTCGAATGTGTTAATCGATAATACGTTATACATCACCTTTAGCCTTAGTTCCAAATCAAAGATCGCTGTGTAAGTAACACGAAGATCTTGACATATGCTGGTGCTTTAGTGGTACGATGCTATGTGTATGGATGAAGGAATATGTCTATTATTGTTATCACTGGAGTTCTGTTACGTCATATGTTGTGGTGATGAGGTGACATAGAGATATGACATCAGTGTGATGTGACAAAGTAAAACCCTTTCTTGATTGCTTGCTGAACTGACTTATACCATACATTGTAAACAAGTTACCGTTGTTCGAAACATTAATTTGTTAAAGTATGAACTACAAGTACACACCCGTGAAGGTCCTAGTTAGAATAGGTGCTCAGCAAACCATGCTTGCCGTAAAAGGCGACTATGCTTGTCTTTAGAGGCGACTAACGGGATCGGGTGGTCAGGCATGCTGACTTAGTTGATGCATGCCATCGTATCCCAATTGCGTGGATCGATGCTCATAATGTCAATCACTGGATTGTCAGGTCAATACTCGATTATATACAGACCGCCGTCATATAGCTGGAATATTGTTGCGTGCGGCATTAAACAACACATAAACAAACAACAAGTACGTGTCGAAAATGGTCATTCATACTGACGCTGCTGTAACTGTTATTTTTATTTATTTTTAACATTATTCTATTCCACAATAAACTATTGAAAATGAAAACTATCTACTGTGATCTTGTTTTCTGCTAACACATTTATTCTTGGTTGTCACGATCCTGCCACTCAGTGTTGCTGATCCAAGCCAATATCAGTCCCAGCCAGCCATTACTCAAACAGTAAGCCGAATCAACCTATCAGTGTCCTGTATCAGAATCGGAGTCACATGGAAAGTATAAAAAAACCCAAAGGATATGACGAATTCATACAAACAAAACATATATCCCTGTACAATATCAGACTCGTTAACTCATGTGAAAAAGGTTGTGGACTGTTAAAGAGTCTTCGACAATCCCACATCTGACGTTCTTTTTTCACCTGAAAGTGGTATGAAATCAACAAACACAATTCCGAATTATCAGCAACACCTACCACTGACAAAGAAAGCATTAATCTGTCCCCGTTAGGAATTTGCTTCACTTTGGGATATCTAATTAAATAATGTGGCGAAATATTTCCTTGTTTTTCAGAGATCATAAAGTACACATACAAAGTCCGACTGTTATGGGAACACAGAAGACATCAACATATCCCGGTGTCTTGAAGTGTGACCCTGTATCGCCCACGTGTCTAGACATTGTGATTTATGTCCCGTCAGTTCTATTAACAAAGTAACAGCACAGGGGACATGTCCTCTATATAATACCCATTGTAAACTTTGACCAGCTATAAACTGTTGTTATTGGTGATCTACCCAGCAACGGCCTCGCAAGTAGCTATGCTTTATAACACCTGTTCAGCATATGACCGCCTCTTCCTTGTTATTTCACGTTATACCTACTCCACAGATGTGTGTTTACGATCAGATGGGTAACTCGGGAGCCTAGGACCTGTCCGACGTATTTGGACTCAACACTTTCCTGTTCATCGATTTCAGTATATATAATTGTAAACGTTGTTCGGTATTTGATCTAAATAGAAGACTTGTATTGATGAAGCATTGGGATGTTGTCAAACCGTAAGCCCGACACGCGCCAGCCTGATGTGATACACACAGTGCACATTATCCAAGTATAGATTCCCGAGGCGTGTCTTTCATGTAGGTCAATGCAACAGGTGGAACAACATGTGTATTAACTAGATACGCCTGTTTATCTAAAGGATCGACCAGTCGATATTCTGAAGGGATGTGGTGTGTGTATGTGGTGTGTGTGTGTGTGTGTGCGTGCGTGTGCGTGTGAGGTGTGTGTGTATGGTTGTTTGTGGTGTGTGGTGGTGGTGGTGGTGTGTGTGCATGCCAGTGGTGTGTGTGAGGTGTGTGTGAGTGCGTGTGCGTGTGGTATGTGTGTGGTGTAAGTGTGGTGTGCGTGCGTTTGGTGTTTGTGTGCGTGCCTGTGGTGTGTGTGAGGTGTGTGTGAGTGCGTGTGCGTGTGCGTGTGCGTGTGGTATGTGTGTGGTGTGCGTGCGTTTGGTGTTTGTGTGCGTGCCTGTGGTGTGTGTGAGGTGTGTGTGAGTGCTTGTGCGTGTGGTATGTGTGTGATGTAAGTGTGGTGTGCGTGCGTTTGGTGTTTGTGTGCGTGCCTGTGGTGTGTGTGTGGTGTGTTTGTGTGCGTGCGTGTGGTGTGTGTGCGTGTGGTACGGTGTGGTGTAAGTGTGGTGTGCGTGCGTTTGGTGTTTGTGTGCGTGCCTGTGGTGTGTGTGAGTGCGTGTGCGTGTGGTATGTGTGTGATGTAAGTGTGGTGTGCGTGCGTTTGGTGTTTGTGTGCGTGCGTGTGGTGTGTGTGTGGTGTGTTTGTGTGCGTGCATGTGATGTGTGTGTGATGTGTGTGTGTGGTGTGTGTGAGGTGTGTGTGTGGTGTGTGTGAGGTGTGCGTGTGGTGTGTGTGAGTGGTGTGTGTGGTGTTTGTGAGGTGTGTGTGAGTGGTGTTTGTGAGGTGTGTGTGTGGTGTGTGTGAGGTGTGCGTGTGGTGTGTGTGTGGTGTGGTGTGTGTGAATGCGTGTGGTGTGCGTGTGGTGTGTGTGTGGTGTGTTTGTGTGAGTGCGTGTGGTGTGTGTGTGGTGTGTGTGTGGTGTGCGTGTGGTGTGTGTGTAGTTTGTGTGAGGTGTGTGTGTGTGTTGGGACTTTGTATCGCGATAAGATATTATTTCAGCTACAGCTGCAAACCAGATTTATTTTAATTTTAAAACATTGCACATTCCTCAATGAACACGTTTAAGAAATACAGAGACGGTACACCATGTGTCATGTTTGTTGACAGTATTAGTCATGCAACAACCATGCAACAATGTACTTTTCGTGGCAGGCGATTGCTTTTTTTCAACAGTAATAATCATTGTTATCAAGAAATTTACGGGACAAATTATTTTTCGATAAAATCCCAGCCCCCTACATAATACATACGTGTTAAGGGACCGACCCCTCATTAGAAATTCGGGGGTGGGTGGATCCTTACATAGCTCTGCATGTATGCTTGGAATTTTGTGTATAGACATTAATAGGGTATGCATTACAAACACATTAGTCTTTCCGTTACGAAAATATATATAATTCAATCTAAAATGGTAAATAAGTTTGACATGTCAAGCATTTGGAAACAAATAGAAGACTCGGTGTATGCCGTCGAGATAAGTCTGGTATATATAGTGTATGCGTCAGATAGGTACACATCATTGTGGGTGCACCCTGTGTACACCTATGCTTTGACAGGACCCTTAACCTGCACATAGCTGAAGCGACACCGGGACCACACGCAATACCACAGACAAGGGCTTAGAGTTATCCACCTTTCATACCTGCCACTAGGGGGCCATGGGCTCCAGACTCCGGTCATGTTTGGCATCGTGTGTTGCGTTCAGGCCTGCCTGCGTCAGCAAGGGGGAACCAGGTAAGTCTATTATGATACTACTGACCACAATCTCCGGCCAATCTGGACTGTAAGCTGGATCTCGTTTCCCCCGATGTATTGAATCGTTAGAGAGATGAATATACGCGAGCTACGAGTTATTCATGCGCTAACTTCCTGGTGACAACAATAAGGCTCTACCCCTATGAATAGACGAGACGCGACAGTCAGTGAGAAGTGAAACCTAGTTAATGGCTGGATTGTAGGTTGTTTTCCGGGTTGTAGAACGGGTCAGGCGGTTGAGGATATGTCCTCGGGGTAACCGCAGAACGATTTGGGTATGACAAATAAATCGAAGTATTATTTTTTACTGGGTTAATATTTCAACTGTGTAAAACTAAGTATGTACAATATAACCAAGTATTAGGTAGAAAATTTCCCTATCGATGAATTTAGTAATTTTTGAACATAACACACTTTTCGTGGTCGAAATACCCTGTGTTGGGGGCAATGTCAGTCGTCTGACGCCATCGGCTACTGGATCACCTGGATCCACTTAGTGTAGCATAATATATGTTTCGCATACAGATCAAATACGGAAACTCAAATAGGGTATCTCCTATAGAATTACATATTTAACTGAACAGAGTCTTAAACATAACAGATACAATGTCGAAATTGATTTGTTTCATCATGTTCATTTTGCCTGTGATGGAAAGAGTGTGATTATCATAAGTGATTATCATTTTATGACTGTTCACTGCAACACATGTGTTCAATCTAATTAGGTATCAATAAAGCCATACTCCATCTTATTAAATTCCCCATGGGGCGGTTAGGTAGTCTGGCGGTTAGGTCGCCTGGTAGTTAAAACGTTCTCTTGTCACGCCGGACGCCCGGGTTCGATTGCCCACATTGGTACAATGTGTGAAGCCCATTTCCGTGATATTGCTGGAATATTGCTTAAAGCGGCGTAAACCTCACTCACTGTTCCCCATTTATCAGTTGTACCAGTCAAGGTAAATCCCTGAATTTGGTAGCAATATTCGTTTTGCTGTTGATTGATAATTTCTGTAAGTCACCCAATATTGGTTAATTTGGATTATGTTTTCCACGTTTAGACGTTTACCACTTGGGAACGGAATCGCGGTAAATCTGGGATTCAAACCCGCGCCTAGCGGATCCTGGAACGGTGTCAAGCCAGGACAACAGTCCCATCGGTGACACTGACATTATATCAAAGTCGAACAGTTTCAAATTAAAAGTCGAAGTGCTTTTGGTTTGTTTAACTTCTGTTCTCCGTGGTGACCACCTCCGAACTTTTGTGGGTATGGCGACTCCCCCGAGAACAGAAAGTCTGTTGTTCGATCTCATGGTCACGTCATACCAAAGGACGCTGAGAGAAGGTACTTGTTGTTACCCTGCCTACCTCGGCATATGGGGATAAAATGACTGGATGGCTTGAATCAGTATAATGTGTATGCGCGAGACGAGACCCTCATTAAACCCTCGTTTCCCCCATCTGTTCTTTGTTCTCCGTTCACCTGTGGTGGCACGTGGTCATGTGTACGCCCCAGGGCGCCTTCCGTTGTGCCCTCCCCAGGGCGCTGAGAATGAAAATCGAGTACACACGATTCCCGTTGACTTCAGTAATTATGATGTGGCTTGAGTAAGCCCCAGTGTGGTGTGAAAATATAATAGCATCATAATTATGTGCAGATAAAGATAAACAATGCAGCAAAGAGGGCTTGAGTGACCCTTGCACAGTCAGGCTGGTTTGGCTTTATTATTATTATTATTATTATTATTATTATTATTATTATTATAATTATTATTACACCCCCCAAGCCGATGACGTTGCCACAGGGCCCGAGAGGCGTTCCTTTCAAGTAGGATTGTTGTGATGTTTCTTTTGTCAGCACCGTACCCCTGCTAGTGGTTTCAGCAAGGTGGTAAATGTCAAATACCTACACCCTTCAGGCTTTCCTCCCATATAAGTTGACACACCCTTTTTTAACTGAGGTGCTGTTTATAACTGCGTACAACCAAACGTAATCAATACAACCGAATATAACTGACATATGCCTGGTTGGATTTTTGTGTTACAGATGCCGAGAAAACTTGCACAGATGAACCTGTAGAGGTGACAGCAACATTGAAAGAGGGAGAGATTGATACAGTAAGATGTTGACAAGCATGCGTTGAGCATCTTATTCGGTTTTGCTCGAATAGTCTATCTGGAAACCGTGCTTCAAACACGTCATTGCGCCCCTCGTGGCTTATTCTCCCTACAGTGTTTTATTGCACGATTAACAACCCCCACTCGTCGTTCATTTCATATCTGAGATATCAACATTATTTACAAGCTCCCCAAGCATGTTAGTAAAATTTACAAGCTTTAAAAATATTTGCCCGTATTCAAATAAGGATGACCCCTGAATACAATCCGAATCGGCAATATCGGACAAGTCCATTTTATAAACAGGGGTTAAGATTGGTATTTCCTGAATATTCTCACAATTCTCACTGCCATTATCGGTACCTTTTCTCCTAATACCGATTTTCTTATCTCTTCCATTTTGTGATGCGATCGTTCGGCCATTGTATTTAACCTGCGTTGCCCTGTTACATCCATGGGGACCAACTCACAAAACCCCGTGCCGATCCGGGCTAGAATAGGTCTTCAGCAACCCATGCTTGCTGTAAAAGGCGACTATGTCGAAAGAGGCGACCAACGGGATCGGGTGATCAGGCTGTACCTATATTGACATACAGTTGGGGGTCCAGGGTACAGGGTAGTCTATCATACAGACCCTGAAACAAATATGTCCAATACATCCTATGTAAGTCTATCATATTTGGCAAGTCTAGATAATATCAGTCTGGAAATGAACAGAGTCTCTAGGCTCTGTTTTATTATATTTCATAGCTACAATTTAACAACTGTTTTTTTGTCTGTAAACTATGTTCATTTCAGAGACTAGATGTTAGTCTAGGTACATGGTTTCACTGGAGGGTATTCAGACAGTGTTTCTTTTCTTGGCAGGTTGACAGTAAGACTTCCCCCGGAGATGGAGAACAGGATGTCGGCGACAAACCTGCACCGCCCAAGAAGACGCGCAAGCAGGAAATAGAGGGCTATGTGCAGTCGTTAGTACATGCCGTGAAATGTAAGGACCCTTCCTGCACTGTAACGGATTGCCAGAGGATACGAGAAGGCGTCAGACACATGCAAACATGCACCAAGAAGATGAGTGGCGGATGCACGACCTGTAAACAGTTAATTGCTCTGTGCTGCCATCATGCCAAGAGCTGTCGTAGTGACGATTGTCAGCTTCAGTTTTGTGTACAACTGAAAAATAACTCGCGGAAAACGTGATTACAAGGAATATTTAATCTGCCGTTGCTACAACTGAAGTTGGATGCAATGTTTACAAATCACCTTGGTCTTGAGAAACACTTTAAGGATAATTATCAATGAACAGTAATTGTTCAATCAGGTCTGGATTTTAAAGAGTTTGGTTAAAGTAGAGTGCCAATTGGGATGTTTTGTTTTTTTATATACGAGTTAACATCATTGACAAAAGCACTATTAAGGTATGATATGTATATATATAAAATAATGATCGATCTCTTATTTATCCTCAAATAATCTCTACAATGCGTGTTCCTTGGGAATTGGAAGATTGGAAGATCTTCAGGAGTCTTCTACTTGATATTCTGGGCGAGGAGGGGCGAGGAATCTGTTCACAAAAGACATATAAAAATAATTTGCCCTCAGTTTTTGCAATGAAAAATAGAAAAAAATGATTCCTTCACTGGATATGGTTGATATTTAGTAATGTAATTAATTTGTTTTGAGTTACAGATAAGAATTATACTTATTTACTGACAAAATGCTCCGTCTCAAACAAATCGTCCAACCCAGAATATAACATGGTCGTCTCTTTCCCTCGCCACGAAAGCGGCTTTATTATCATGTTGTTTCTGTTTATAGTTTATAGTCATCATGGTTACATGTAGATCTGCTTTATAGCCTGTCGAATGCTCGCGTTGCTTCCTGTCTAGCCAGATTGTCAGCTATACCAAATTTTGTTATGTTCTAGGTTTTCTGTTAATCTGTTTGACTGGCGATATTGTTCCCACACACATGTACACATCTCCAGTCACGACAACTGACGGCTGCTGTGGCAGAAAAGGGATGTTTTACATGTTGGTTAGCGTATGACCAGTGAACCTATTGCTTGTTTGAGCGCGCTGCTTTGAGAAATATATGTATATTCTGTCAACACAAATCCGATCTTCCGATGACATTTCAATTAATTACATGTATTTCGAACAAATGTTTTATGGTACGGGCGCTCCTATTGGTTGTTGGAAGGATAGACTAACCAATAGTTAGATCCGAATGTTGTGTTGTTTCTTACGAACAACGCGGCAGTGGAGGTTTAAATTCAGGTAGCGATTTATTTCAACTCATTTGGTAAGGGGATCATTCAGCTAATGTAACTTTCAGTGATAGGATGTAGCTGTGGGGATATTTTTGGACGCTTCAAACGTGAAAGATTTTATGCGACGTCGTTATGGTTTAGACACGATGTTTAATGGGATGGATGGAATAAACCATTTGGAAATCCTGTCGCTGTGTGATATTTTACATTTGTGAAGTATTTCAATAACGCTTCCATCGGTGTTGACCAGATAATTACAACAATTACGTCTTTTGACTGACAGAGACATGTTTTAAATGCTTTTTGTATTTTATTTATACGTGTTACGATGATCAATAAACTGTTGATAATAACGGCTTGTATGTAATACATTTCCTTTACACGTCTCTGAACCCTTCACAGGATTCCGGGGCAGAGTGCCCAACAGAAATACACTTCTTCAGTGTTAATCGGGTGTGAACGCACCATGCCATTCGAAAAAGGTCAAATGTAACAAATGTAATATTTTGGAAAACGTTTTCTTAGAAAAGTACAAAGCACACAAAGTCAGAGATCTAATCCGCTCAACTGGTCGTCCAGATTACGTATTACTTGTCAGAGGGGTACACAAAGTGCGTGATCTAGCCTACCTGTTGGCGGACTTTCATTTAGTGGAAGCCTCGGTGGCTGAGTTGGTTAGATCTCTTTGTATGCTGGCGGCTAGGTGCCTCACTCTGGCAGTGTGGGTTCGAATCCCGTATGGGACTCCATCGAGAATCTGTACTTAATTAAGAAAGTGTTATCCCAAATATAACATTTGTTAATCGGGTGGTTACAATACATTTATTGGCTTGTCATGGGTCATCGAAACTCCCGACGGCAAGGATCATTGCTACTGTTATCAGCCACTGGTTCCTCTGGTACTGATTATGTAAAGAGCGCCATAAAATAGATGTATCCTTGTGTCACATGTACACACATTGATACAGGTTGATAATATAGTCTCTTTGGTGTTATGAAACCAATTGGCAAGGATAATTATATACTCGTGTTTAATGTGTCTCTGTCCCGTTTCTAAGTGACCGCCTCCGTGGTCTAGTGGTAGAGCGGAAGGTCCGTGGTTCGAAACCCGACCGCGTTATACCAAAAGACGTTAAAAGATGGTACTTGTTGTTACCCTGTCTGGCGATCGGCATTAAGGGGCTAAAACAAGGACTGGTCGGCTCGGAGTCAGTTTACTGTGTCTGAGTGGGGTATTCATGTTAAACTGCGGCATTGTATCTCAGTGAGCTAGCACTATAAATCGGCATCAGTCCGGACTAGTACAAGCAGCCACACAAACACACACACGTACATGCACGTCGCTATATAAGTGCAATAATCTTGGACGCGACGTTAAACCCCATTTCACCTCACCTCACTCCATTTCTAAGTGATTAATTCTGTGATAGTACAGCCAAGGTGCTAAAGCGATTGCTTATCACGTTGAAGACGCCAGTTGACACCCCCGAAAGGGTTATGTCTAAAGCGGATTCGCGATGTCTCCTTTGACGTAACATTAGCTCACTCATTTTCGCATGTTATAGGCAGAGGTCAACAGTACATTTTCGCATGTTATAGACAGAGGCCAATGTCAGTGCATCTTCGCATTTTATAGGCAGAGGTCAACAGTACATTTATATCTTACCGTCGAAATCAACGACGGACGAATTAGTACTTAGCTTTGCATGTGTTTGTGACGAGTGCCACCGGTGGGGCAGGATACCTTGTATTATCACTCTTTGATAGTGACACAAACAAAATTTAATGTTCATGATATAGTCGGAATTGTACAATCGACTCGGCTTTCAGCGGAGATTTCTTTATATGAATATAGAAAGGGTTTTGTCGCTTTTATTTATTTGCATGGGAACACATTTTTCTTGTATTGAAACGAATTACCGTGTCGAGTGACTTTGTGTGCTCATCTTTTAATAATTTTTTAATTTGAAGTTTACACGATATACAGCTTTTCCATTGGACGAGAGAGCGGTCACATGACCGCGAAATTGACGTTCTTAAGTGTATGAACGACACAATTTGACGTTCATACGTTTTCCACGAGACCGTGTTCTTGAAATGACGTAAACACTGATGGACTACTTCCACATTCCTGGGGAAACCCCTGGGAATTCCCCAGCACGAAAACACACATAAGCGTTCTTTCTCATCATTTAGAACCTTTATTCGTGGTCTCAGCGTTTCAGTATACATTGAGAAATGTCAGAGAGCGTGACTGCATGATTGTTCACGAATATCCTCGCTGCGGCCCATCCTAATGAACAAACGATGAAATGCACATCTAAACTATCGTAGTGTCGACTCGATCCGTGCCTAGGCTGACATTGACCGTCTCCAGCAATCTATGAATTTACCTTAGTGTCTGTTTGACGCATCTTTATTCACCTTTCAATGATCGGCCAGTTGATCAATGATGACTAACACATGTATCCGCCACACGTTCATTAACAACTTGGGAAATCTCTCCCGTCACGTTTATCGTGTCGGCCAATTTGACGTCTTGTACTTGATGTAAATGTATTACGACGCGCTGTCATTGTGACTGACTTACTGAGGTAGTTCTTTACAGACCTTTCTCATCTTATGAGGATATGATTTGAACACACGTGCTGCTTAAGATGTTTCTGAAGAGCAAGTTGTGCATCCATACGCCCATGTCACCTCTCTTTTTGAGGAACTATTTTACTCCGCGATATAGCTGGTTGTTGTATGGCTGTCCGTGTAAACATGAAGTCACACGTACTAAATAAAATTGTGTTTAGATCTTGGCCTACATCCTTTGAGGTAAGAAATTGTGATAAAAAAATTATAAGAATTGACTAGAGTGCGGGCCAAACACTGTATGAACCTCACTCTATGAAGGTTCATACTCCAATGAACTCACACAAAGTGAAGGTCAATTCTAAAGAGGCCTTACATATTCATGACAATAGTTTTCATCATTATTGATGAAACCTTTATTCTTCTTCAGGTGAACGTGCATCACACCGACCTACTGCTTCTTGGTATTGCTAGAATAATGCTACATGCGTCGTAAAGTAATACACACTCACTCGTCGGATAAGAAAGAACCTTTAGCTTGAACAATGCAAGCGTGATCTACATGCACCTTCCTATAGCCCATGTACCCTGACGCTGGTCAGTAGTATATCATCTTTAATATCTATGTATGTGAATGTGAAAAACGAGCACCAGTCGGTAACAATGGCTGTTTATGATTCTTTGTGTAACCTCAACAATGTTCATTCCTGTCCGTGTTTCGATTTGTAATGATGATTGCTTCATAAACATCTGTCACATCTGCCACAAACATCTGTCAGGTCAGCAATGTAGAAATATGCCCAGCATTGGAGCCACATGTCGAGTCCATTCCATGGAGCGCAATACTGATCACGATTCCTCTGCAGACTTACAGAACGACATACATGTACGTAGGTGACACGTGAAACCTGAACGGGAACACGTAGTCCTGCATCAATTCGGGCTTTCCTTCCAAATCAATCTGTGATATAAACGAAGGTATAACAGAGCAACACCAGGACAAGTTTTGAATTCATTTCAAATTTATTTGTTTGGATCTATCAGCCGGGATCAAGTATTCACTTCTGGGGATTGGGATCTACGGGGAGGTTGTTCTATTCTTGTGAATAACTGCATGTTGTTTTAGGCCCCAGTGACCAATGTTTAAGCCATATGGCAACGCCCTATAAACATTCGAGACTATTCCAAGCAACCACTGGTTGACAACACGTGCAACGAACAGCAAGGAACACGATGACACACATTCAACAAGACACACAATATGATGTCCTTCGTGATAGTCGGCTTAAGTTTTGTATCTCTTTCTTACTCACTTCAATAAAAGGTGTAAGATACTGTAAGAGCTGTTCGTAATTGTAGAGTTTCGGAAATAGAAAATCCTCCTCATTTGATGTTACAATGTGACACAGGGTCGTGTGTATGGACTGCCGAAACTCAACCCCTGTGTATTTAAACCAAAGCAATGGGTACGAACCGGTTTATGCAAACAATATAGATCATTGAAGTAACGTCAACATGCCACAATAGGATTATGTTTAGGCGAGCGGCATTCGTTTTAACAGAATTTTGACACATCAGGTACAGACATTATAATTACGTCTAATGCAGTATTTTGTCTCTCTCACCTTTGTGACCCTAAGTAGTTGACCTGTATTATCTATATATGGTTGGCCCGGGGCTCCATCCTCTGGACATGTATGGTGACGCGATTTAACGTGTCACAATCCACCGCCTTGCAATACTGCTGGTCCTGTTAGCTTTGATGTCCGAAAAATATAGTGTCTATCAAATAGCTACCTCCTAAACAAGTCAACAGGATTATACACAACTCGCAGTCCACTTCCACGCAGCATGGATCGATATCATTATCTCCATACATTTGTCATGTTGTTGAGGAATGCTAGGGGAAATGTGTCATGGGTTTTGTTTCAGAGGTATTGCAATAATGTCACGGCAGAGATAATCTCACACTTAAACAAGTCGTTCTTACCTTGTACCATTTATAACCACCCACAGATAACAGATGAAGGAAGGAACTAATGTTGTGTTGATATTGATTCTGCAGATAGTGATCACACTATGCTACGGGGCGGTCGGGTAGCCTAGTGGTTAAAGCGTTCACTCATCACGCCGAAGACCCGGGTTCGATTCCCGACATGGGTACCATGTGGGAAGCCCATTTCTGGTGTCTCAATCACAACTCACCAATATCTTCTATATTTGTTGTCAAATGTTTCTTCTATCCGGATGACTTTGGTATCGCCCAGCTTCTGTGGTCAGTCATCCCATGCCATGATTTTTGCCATTTGTCATGGTTCCAAAATAGGGAGTACTTAACTTTTTTCTTTTTTTACAGAAACTTGAATAGCTATGGAATCTGAAAGAAGAAAATGCCAGGCTGGTTCGCCCATGACACTTTTCTGGCGAAACATAGAATTTAGAGGTTTCTGGCATAGGACTCTAAGCAGATTTGGGCTATGATAATGTTATAAAAAGTTTAAGCAACAAAAGTTGGTCATCACTCTATGATGTCGAAAGAAACATCAATGTTTAGAGCATGGCGTGACTAGCCCATTGATAGAATCGGGGCCAATTCTACCACCCGTCCAGGTGAAGTAAGGGTGGAAGTGGTGTGAAACACCGGTTCCTGGCCCCAGTGCCCTCAACCACCAGCATCCCGTCCTCCACCAAGACAGGGGTGCAACCCCCTTTTACGACCAGCAATGGGGCGCTGAGGACACTTTCTTGTCTACCCGGGGTCCTCACGGGGGTTTATTGCAAGAAAGGTGGGGTAGGACTAACTACCAACACCATTCTACGTGTACTCTAATCTCAGTAGGCGGCACAACACGCAGAAGTGTTATCTGTCAGGTACGTTTTGAGGTCACCATACCTTAAATTGTGAGGTAGCTGGTCCCACACACGGGGTATCTGCTTACCCTGTTCTAGCGGGGTTGACCTTGGCCTCTTTGTAGCACTTATCGTGTGTTCACTTGACAGCCCAATGCAATATTAAGCATCTGGATCAATAGACATAGGTTGGAGTGCCAAGCTTCGATTAACTCCATATCCAACACAAAGTATGCACATTGTGATCAACGCACCGTGCTTTTGTCAAAGGTCGTCGTGCGTCATGTTTGTTTCGATCGTTGCATTGCACGATTTGAATCATATAGACGGCCCACAGTGACACGTACATGTATACATGTAAAAGAGTCAAGTACATAGTATGAGATAAGGTGGGGTATTATATTCTACATACGGTGTCGACATAACTGACCTAAATGTGTCATCTTCAGTCTTGGTTGATTGATATGCTTGTATTGACGTTGTCACGTGATCTTCATTATAGCAGACGTCGACGAAGGTATGTTGTCTGAAGCACAAACATGTTTCCCGCAGAAGTAATCAACTAGTTATCACATTTTAAACTCCTTTTCAAAATCCATCAAATACCTATGTAATGAAGCATCGGAAGCTATGTACGAAATACCATGCCTCTGAAGCAAGCTTCTGTCATCTGCCTAATAACTGTTAGCTGTATCCGTGATGCTGGTTAAATCTATTGTATTCTGTGGATTTGAAATCTGGGGTTTTGAAAATGTATAACCGGTCGAACAAATCCATGTACAGTTCCTTACAGAAATATTACCAGTTGTGACGAGGTCCAGATTGGGGGACCACCTCCATACGTGCTTTGCTTGTGTGCGTTAGTTTGTGTGTTTATTTCCCTCAGGTTATAAGTTTCCTTTTAGACTGTAACTAAAACCAGATAGGCCTGTATTGAAAATAAAAATGTTCTTAAAGCCCCACCCTGTCTATAAATAGCCCGCAAGGTGGCGGTGTTTCAGTTTCGAACAATGACTGACAATGTAAACACAACCGAGTGTCGGGAGAAGTGTTTTGAAAACCATACGGGAACCAGATCACCATTGACCGTCAAACTTCATATCAACTTGAATGACAATCCATGGATACAACAAATGGCTACATATCAAGTCAATAAATTTTCTGTAGTTTTATCATAAAAAATCGAATCGATCGTGTTTGGCGTCTGCATCAATCACACTGGGCGGAACTTATTTCCGGTTGCGCTATAAATAGCAAAGCACATGGTCATGTGTACATGTGAAACATTTAATGCATTTGTGGTCAAAGTGTATTGTGTTGTATATTTTTACGGCAGAACAGCAGCAGAACATCAGTTTCGGTAAATGTAACAGTAACGATACTTAAATACGAAATTGACGAGGTGATTCTTTCATTTCATTCCGAAACTTACAGATATTTGTTTAGTTTTGGTCATTTGCATTCAACAGTTAGATTTGTGCCACACAATAATCAGTTTATATTCATAAAACTTAAAAATTATTACACAGATTTTTCAACTAGTGTTTAGGAAGGGGCCTAATTTGAAGCACAATGATTTCTCAGCTTGACTACAATAGATGAATATGTCACGTGTATCAACATAACAATGCACATAAGCAACTGGTAAATAAGTAACGAAATATACTTGATGTTTTGACCTACAGAAAGCGTGTCCAGATAATATTGTTCTTACGACAAACGAAGACTCCAATACACATATTCCAAGAGAACTTTAATAATGAATTGCCTTTTCTTTCACAGAATTTTCACACACAAAACTGAGTTTGATCATTAGATCCACACTTGTCCCATGTATTTTTTGTTCGGGGTATTTGGATACACTTCGCGCACAAGTTTTAAAATACAATCTGGGATCCCTTTCCTGTTTGGTCCACACCAATCCTTCATCTGCTGCAACGTTTAATATCCGTTTCTTCAAGTCCAAGTATCTGAAATCTCTCCAAACACTTCGTTTATTTAGCTCAATCCACAAGCAATGTGTTCGAATCGACGAATTTCTGCAACATGGTGGCCGCACCATTCCCTAACTTCGATTGCCTTGCCGTGTCACGCATGGTTGACAAAAGAAGTCAGTAGACATATTCAGCTTCATCTGGTTCCACAATGATTTCTAGCTGTGAAACTGATTCACTATTCACAAAAATCGTCACTGAATTTATCAAAGTTTCTTTTGCACTTGCAAGGGCGAGAAGAGAGGCGCCATCTTGTCGATTCGAGTTGTGAATCGGAATGATGTCATCTTGAATTGGAACTTTCTCCACGATAAAGTCACCAATGTCATAATCGAAAGGACCAAAGGCTCCCTGATTATCTCGAACAACTCTTCGTCCAATTTGGCTTCACATGAAAATGTTTTGTTGCTCATATTGAAGACAAGCAAAATTGCAAAGTTCTTGACAGTTGTAAGCAGCAGTCGATGCGCTCAGGGGGCGTGGTTGCTAGAAGATCGCGTGGTCAGAAAGGGGAAAACAAAAAAGTTTTAGAAAGTAATAAAAGAAATACGCAGTGCAATCCAAAAGTACCATGTACAGGATATTTTTTAATAATAATATTTATCATATAATGGGTGGGTTTCTCGGCAGGATAAAGCCAACGGATAAAAACGATATCCGTTGGGGTCATATGCGGATAGAGATGCAAATATCAAAGGTCAAGTAGGGACTACTTTCACTGTTTATAAACAAACATGGCGTCGCCCTCGTCATTGGGCGATCGAGTAAGAAATAACCATCGGGAATCTGGATAAACTACAGAGATAATTGCTATCATTATCAAAAGAACAGTCTAATATACTGAAAATAAGTGTCTAACTGTGACGTAGCTACGGCATTTTATAAGTTTGGGCAACTTTAGAAATATAAATTTCGAAACAATTTTGCGAGGGCACGAGGCCTAGCGAAGCGGAATCAGTAGCCATATCTGTGCTTGTTGACCTCTGCGGCTTGAAACCTTCTCCACAAATTTAAATAGTTGGATTTGGTCGAAATATGTTTGAATTGTTACCTTGTTTCGTTTTGTCGCTGTGTGTACATCTGACTACACTTCTTAACGTTATGACAGGACAGACCGACTGTCAACAACGTCTGCCCGTGGCCGTGATGTTTAATAGGTTAGAGTAGCTTCCCTTTGACAAAGGACAGTTACTCTAGCGGACAGACCGATGGATTGCCGCGAAATGCGTACATGTTGCTTCGCCACTGTATAAGAAACAGATTTCAGTTGGAACTACATTGGCTACTGTCACTGTCCGACTGACTCATCATTTACCCTGTGACGTAATAAATATTAATGCGCGCATTCCAGGAAAACTCGCAATGTTTCGGTTATGTATGTGAGAGAGGGAAACCGATTTTGAATCACAGAATTAAAGAATGACATTATATGATAAAGAGGTTATCACGCTTGTGTGTTTGGGGATGGTACACCCCAAACACACTCGCGTGATAACCTCTATTCACGAAAAACATCTTTTCTACAAATGCAAAATAATCTAATAGTTTATCCCAAGGTCGTAACCCTGATCACGTGGTGGGTATTTGGAAGGAATCCTTGAATGAGGCCGTGTGTATTACATTGTTGAATTCAACTGCCCAGGAAGATTGTTGAGGCATTAACATTATGACAGATGTTCGTCAGAGAGAAACATTGTTGCTTTGAGCTTCGAGACAAAACATTTGTTAATGCCGAAGTAGCCAGCGACCTGAATCTAAGCTTGATGAAAATAATGTTGAAACCCATTTTCACGCACATGACAGAATGAATGTGAACAAATATTTATCTGAACATCGTTTCGAAGTCTGTGAGGCTGTCCGTATTTTAATATTTTTATCTCCATTCCGACGTGAAATAATATAATGTCTTCGTGTCTCAATATTGCTGCCGCTGTGGAAAATTGCGCACCGATCTAATAAATGAAATACTACTAGATCTACTATTGCACCGTCATAAAAGAACCAGGTCAACTTTATCTTTGTTCCGTTGTTTATTAAAAATTCGTTTCCGAAGCAAAGCGAATCGATCTACATCATAAATTAATTCATTGGCCAAATTCTAGTACCAAGTGTTAAGTCGTGTCAGCTAAATGTGGGAGGAAAGCCCGAAGTGATGCAGGTCTCAAACGTTTCCCACCTCAGTGAAACCCACGAGCATGGTTATAGTGCTGACAAACCTAGAAACATAATCGGGGCGAACCGGGATTCGAACCCACAATCATAGGTTTCTGGCGTGCCCAAGGGACGCAACTCTGCACAGTGAATCGCGGCGCCTTTTACGACTATGCCCCCTATAGCCAATTAAGAATCCACACTAAAAACAGATTCTCCTTGTCAAGTCCTTTTCTAATGATATCGGCATGTCCTTTGGACTCGACAAATGCAACATTCTTTATCTGCAACGTGGCAGGGTAGAGGAGGGAGGATAAGTCAGTTGACTTGGAGGAGGAGTTATTGACCATCTCGTGGAAGGCCTATACGTACTCAGGGATGCAGATTAGGGACAAACTCCAGAATGCCCATATCAAGGTAAGACTTCGGGAAGAGTACAAATGTAGACTTAAGAAAATATGGAATTCAGAGCTCAATGCTCGCACTAAAGTCAAAGACACAACTCTTAATGCTGTACCCGTCCTTTCATATGTTTTGGTGTGTTGATTGGACGAAACAAAAACATGACAACCTCACACGAAGAATCATGTCAGACAATAGATCCCACCACCCTCGCTCTTCCCTCAATCGCATATATTTACCAAGCATAATGGGAGGGGAGCATGGTGTCAATCACTGGTTGTCTGGTCCAGATTCAGACAGACAGACAGACACACAAATATATGTGTTCTATTTCAGCATTGCATGGCACTGACCCTTCACATGCCATTATTAGTGAGTGAGTGAGTGAGTGAGTCAGTGAGTGAGTCAGTGAGTTATTGTTCTAAGTTACCTATCACGTATGTCCTATTGGTACAGATATCAAGTATTTCACACTGGCACAATCTACATTTCGAACAAGTGACGAGTAAATCAATGTTATTGAAGTTTGTTGTTGCTATAGGGCTCGCGAGGAGGGGAATATCAGCATTACAGATATCGCGTGATGGACTGCGAGACATAGTCATGTGAATGACGCTCAAATAACACCCACCTACTGTACCCACCTACTGTACCCACCTACTGTACCCACCTACTGTAGCGTGTAACTTGTAGATTCAGTGTGCCGCCGATGCCACACTGTATGAAAATGTGTAGCCCGTTTATGATTCAAGAGAAGATCAGGGGAAGTTTTTTAATCATAAACAGGGCTATATAGTGACTAATATAAACTTAACAAAAATTGGGGATACTCGGAAATAATCAACAACTTCCAAAATTGTAAGAGCCATTAGTTTCTTGTAATAGTTGTATGATAATAATGAGCGAATTGGGAACACATCACAATCGTTAGTGACATATATGATTGTTGGTGTTATGACTGCCAACGATCTTGAAGGACTGTAGGGTTAAGGTGGGAATTTTCAAAGTTGACGTTTTTAGATCAGTAGTGCTAATACTGCAATGATTTGACTAGCATACATTCCCACGACGAGGCATACTGCGTTTGAATCTCCTAATGACGTTTTGAGGGAGTTTGTCCCACTCCTCTTGCAGCGCATGGCCAAGTTCAGCCATTGTGGTCCACAGCCTATGACATTGACGCACACGTCTCCCTGTCATGTCCTTGTCGTGTTCAATAGGGTAATTGGTCTGGGGTCATTGCTTACCATGGATGTTGACGAGGATTACAATGAAATGACTAATTTGTTATCCAAAGAACCAAGGAAGTTTGGTAAACTGTAAACAAAATGTATATTTCCAGGTCCTAAACTACAACTGGACGCTGCTCGAGCCAACACAGACAGGTGCCACGTAATTACAGACGGTGAGCTGGTCAACTCGCCGCCCGCCACACGATACAGGGATGCCGGCAGGTTACAGACATACCACGGCACCTGTAGCTCTACCCCATCCCCCTTCCTCCACACCCCTCTAATGTCAGCCCTGCCCCACACACACCACGATACTGGGAGACCCACTCCAGGGTGGGTGTGGTGAGTGGAGAGCGGTGGCCTGTTGTTCTAGAGATGGCTGTCGGGGGGGAGAGCCATGTGGACAGTGGGTGGTGTGTTTGTGTACAGCGCCGCTCCTGGTGTGTCGGTGTATGGAGCTGTGGCACACACGGGGGGAGTTTCTCTACCTGGGTGTATCAGCAGGGGAAGTGGGGTGAGTGTTACAGAAACACAATGTCTGACACACCCGGCACACAGGCCACCCTCCACAATGGCGTTGTTATGATTATCAATCTGCGGTAATCGATCATTTATCACACATTTCCTACATTTCTGGGAAATGGCACAACAATCAACTGAGTGCAGAAATTCATGAAAAGTTGTTACAAATCATGAATTTGTTGACATGTTTCGTTTCTTCAATATAATTGTTTTAAATCCCCACATGAATAGTGTTGTGCTGAAAGAATTGCAGTTGTGCCACCACATTGCCACATTTGATGTCAGTGAAGAAATGTGATGAAAGTGATTAAAGGGGACATAGAATGTACCTGTGTATATGTGATGGGCCTACGGAAATATTACAAACCTATGATTGTGGGATCGAATCCCGGATCGCCCCAATTATGTTTCTAGGTTTGTCAGCACCATAACGTGCTCATTGGTTCACCAAAGTGGTAAACGTCTGAGACCTGCATCACTTCGGGTTTTCCTCCCAAAAAAAGCTGACGCGACGTGTTGTAACAGGAAGCTTGTTCAAAGTGACGTTAAACTCAACCCACTCACTCACTCACAGAAATCCATGGGAACCTTCTCTCTATAGGGTACTCCACCTAAATGCAAGGAGTGCCTGCATGTTACCTGAGGCCATACAAGGGTGTCTGAATGTAACCAGCATCACAGTTGCTGCACTGTGAACAAGTACAGGAAACCGGTGGGGCCTTGTAAAGGCTATATAACTATAGCTGTCAGACTCTAGCATGGGCCGATGTTACTCTGATACAAAAACACTTGAATATAAACAAAGAAGATGATACTATTCTGAAACACGTGAGAAAATAACGTTGAGATAAATAGACATATTGAAGTTTGAGGGAGCTGAGCCTGTTATTTTTTGTTCTTCTTTATCGCGAGATAAGTAAAACACATTCCCGCACTGATGTTACCTCAGTGTTTGGCCATTAAATTGGAACATTACGAAAATTTAACAACTTATAAATAGTTTTCTATCCCTGGATTTGAAAAAAACATTTACTGCTGACATTATAACTATTTCTTGAACTACCATTACGACCGCCACGATAGCAAATATACACGTGGTTTACTTTTTGATGCATCTTTACAAGCAATGTGTGGCACATTCTGCAATATTTCTTTATCTGAAAGGTAACATAATTTACCAAAGTATGAGGTAAACATGCATCGAATTCAGTTTGTCGAAATGTCGGAGTTTATGTAGTTCCAGATAATGAAATGTCACAGTTGATGTAGTTCCAGACAACGAAATGTCACAGTTTATGAGGTTCCACATAACGAAAAGTCACAGTTGATGTAGTTCAAGATAACGAGATGTCACAGTTTATGAAGTTCTAGATCACGAGATGTCACAGTTTATGTAGTCTCAGATGATGAGATGTCATAGTTAATGTAGTTCCAGATGACGAAATGTGGCAATTTTTTATGAGGTTCCACATAACGAAATGTCGGAGTTTATGTAGTTCTAGATCACGAGATTTCACAGTTGATGTAGTTCCAGATAACGAAATGTCACAGTTTATGTAGTTCCAGATAACGAGATGTCAGAGTTTATGTAGTTCCAGATAACGAGACGGCACAGTTTATGTAGTTCCAGATAACGAGATGTCAGAGTTTATGAGGTTCCACATAACGAAATGTCGGAGTTTATGTAGTTCTAGATAACGAGATTTCACAGTTGATGTAGTTCCAGATAACGAAATGTCACAGTTTATGTAGTTCCAGATAACGAGATGTCAGAGTTTATGTAGTTCCAGATAACGAGACGGCACAGTTTATGTAGTTCCAGATAACGAGATGTCAGAGTTTATGAGGTTCCACATAACGAAATGTCGGAGTTTATGTAGTTCCAGATAATGAAATGGCACAGTTTATGTAGTTCCAGATAACGAGATGGCACAGTTTATGTAGTTCCAGATAACGAGATGTCAGAGTTTATGTAGTTCCAGATAACGAGATGTCAGAGTTTATGTAGTTCCAGATAACGAGATGTCAGAGTTGATGTAGTTCCAGATAACTAGATGTCAGAGTTTATGTAGTTCCAGATAACGAGATGTCAGGGTTTATGTAGTTCCAGATAACGAGATGTCAGAGTTTATGTAGTTCCAGATCACGAGATGTCAGGGTTTATGTTGTTCCAGATAATGAAATGGCACAGTTTATGTAGTTACAGATAACGAGATATATCAAAGTATATGATTCCAAATGAATTTATGACACGAACTAGGTTATATGTTATGCATAGTGTGCTAGGGGTCCGTGCTCTTGCATTTTGGCGATAACTGAAGGGTGAGTTTATTTCATTGATATGGAATAGACATTTCTATGCATATCTGACGATAATCAGTTACAAGAAATTTGTTCATCGTAATTAATTTATTCACTAGTAAGCAACAAACGATTTTCCGCCATTTTGCGATGCATGTAGATTAAAGCTTTCAATACGCGACGAGTGGGAAGTGTATATAAGCAATCACTGTGTATGTACAGCGGAGGCATTCCCATGTTGAGTGTGAATTTACAAGAAATATTTTAGTGGTGTTAGCACTTTTTATAATGATAGGAACAAAGGCTATGTGAGTTATTAAGAAGTGCATGATTTGAAGTATTGCCAATGTAGAGCCTTTGGATGTTGAATAACATGACTTTGAAATCAGTGAGGCTATATGTGGCTCAGGGATGCAACTCAGGGAGATACAGTGCTCGATAGCACATAGCAAAAAAACCCTGAATTTCCTGAGAAGATCATCGATGATTTAAAAAAAAATAAAAATGGTTTTACCTGATGTCAGACTTTAACAATGAATAAGATACTCCTCGAGAATGAACGTATTGGTGTACTGACCGTCGCGATCGTGATGTGTGACTGCGCAAGCTAAACCCCGAAAGACGAGTCCAGTTTGCAAGGGTACGCTGTTTCAGCTTGGTGTCACGTGAGAGTTTATGTATCCTGCTTACATAGCAGATTAGCTGCATCCAGGACAGGCTGTACACAACCTTCTCTCTCGTGCTGAAAGACTCACTGTTGACAAGTAAGCATGTGTATCGCTGCCTCTGGTGTTTTTAATGGTTAATGTTAGATATTCTATTCCGTAATTTGTGTTGTTATTATGAAGAATAAATGAAATATGCTTCTCTTTTTGATAGGTATATTTTTCATCTTTTCCATGATACAGATTCTCAGTAAATGTCAAATGTATATCTGAATGTATCTGACATGATAAGCTGTCAACCGATCTCGAGTGGCATATGGAGTGATGTACATAGGCTCTCACACAGTGTATGTCACACCATATACCCGGAGGGAAAGCGTTCAGCCCGGGTTTGATTCCCACTTTGGTGCAATGTATGAACTTCAACTTTGTGAGCGTCGCCGCCATGTTGCATGAATATTGCAAAAGCGGCGTAAAACCATATTCACACACTTATTCCAACATTCGTACAAGTATAGGCACATGTGAATTATACCACGTATCAAACTCTAGAGATGACGTGAACGAGTGACGTCCTGTCCATGATTCAGTTTGCACATATAAACCTTTTATCTGCTCCGGGATTAATTCAAGTATTAGAATGTGGAATATTTAAGCATATTTCCTGGTGTGCCTATGCGTCCGTACACTGCATGTGCGTGTGTAAGGATCGCCGTATGGACGGGTGCATTATTAGAATAAAAGTAGATGAATAAGAAAACGTACAACTTTATTGGTAACAACCTCTGGTTTATTGTATTTAGCAACGTTTCGATGTATAATCTTACACTGTTATAAACCAGAAGTTGGTAGCCATAAAGTTGTATGTTTTCTTATTTACTCGCCAACTTCTAGAACGCCAATCAAACAGTTAAAAGTATATATTACAAGAATAGTATCCCCACTCGCAGTCGCAACAACACTTAACTCTCACCAATTTCGGAGTGGCATTGCATTCATCAGGTAGGGTTTCCATCATGTCGCGGTGCAGCTGTTTACTTTCTCACATCAGACAAACTTTGTGTCTGGGTAAATGTATAGATGGCTTTTGAACCGTGACACAGTGGTACTTCAGGATGATACTGCAGTATCTTACTTTGGTTAAATGTTACGGTTTATGAAACTGCACTGGTCACCTTGGATGACCCTTGTACATAAACTCAACAGCTGTATTGTATTAATCTTCTAACCGGCAACAACCTGGGCTATGCGTGGTACATGCAGTGCCTGACCCTGCATGTCGGCACCACGTTATGTCGGTTACGCTTCAGAATGCCTTAGTCACTTGTGTGATTTGTAATGGCTGACTGGAAATGTATGTGATGCGACCTTCTCGTAATTCTGGCATATACGACAACAAATATTTACCTTGGCTATAAAATATTTCATATAAAACAGCACACGTTATCACCCATGACATATACAATTTACAGTGAGCATATTTCTGATATAGATAATGCCACAAACGCCAGACGGGAATGATCTCATACACTATTTTTTTGCATATCTGTTACATGTGCGTCTTTTTATCAACGTATATCACTTTACAAGTTAGATATTCTGCATCGGTCATGTTAATGTTGAAATGATAATGTTTGTTTCAGAATGCTGCTTTGGGGCGTGTGCGTTTTGCTATTCCTTGATGTGGAGTTTACACAAGGTGTTGGTAAGTTATGTTTATTCATTTACAAAAAAATGTCTGTCCAGAGTACAACTGCAAGTAGGTGATGAACCGATGACGCGACTAACATTTTGTACATGGCGGCGTTTGAATCAAGCCCACTTCATTCATCGTCGTGGATGTAGAATGATGTATGTTTTGAACTTTCTTTCTCGATTTGCGTTATAATAGTTAAAACTTGTCAAACACAAGGAATTTGGCCAAGAAGTTTACCTTAAGCTTCAGGTATATCGATGATCTTTTATCGTTCAATAACTGTCAAATACTAGTATATAATTCTATTTACCGGATTTACCCATCTGCGCTAGAAATATAAGTGACCAGTAAAACCGCCTCATTTATTTCATATTAAGATCTAGGCTTTAAGATTCTGGGTGTCAAACAATATCACAAGGCTGTATGACAAGGTGGATTACTTCAGCTTTTTACTGTCGAGAAATACTTCAGCAGCTGCAGCCTTTGGTATCTACATTTAACAACTTTTGAGGGCCAATCGTGCGTGCTCTTGTAATGAAGATGTCAAGGAGGGTCAAACGTTGATTCGTCAGGGTTACAGCATTAAAGGCCATGGTAAGACTTTCAAAACGTTCTGTGGAAGAAGTTTCAGAATTGTCACAGCAGTGACACAACAGATGTTAGCGCAAATACCTTATTTTAACTAGTACCATTTTCTGCCTTTGCATGGGTTTATGTTGAGTGCCTTGCGTGGGACGCGCCTCTTTGCAAACACCTGCATAAACAACTGTTTTTTGATGTAGTCGGAACCTTACAATAGACTACTACTATAGCCCGGGTAGTCACCCATCTCTTTAAAAACTTGTATTCGGTGAGGATATTAATTGAAAGATATGTAACTAGCCTTATCCGACCGTCAGACAGATTTCTTGATTTATTATGTTATATTATATGTTTTATTTATTTTATTTCATATTTTTATCAACAGCAGAAGTCGGAATTAAACGAAAATTGTTATATGAATTATTATCAAATACTTTTGTTTGTAGATGCATGTTGTGGGAGATAACGTACACAAATATATATACGTGGCCAGAAATGTAACTCTTAGTGAGTGGGTTTGGCTTAACGCCGCTTTTAACAGTAATCCAGTTGTATCATGGCGTGAATTGAACTCTTAAATCTGTCAATAGGTAATTATAAACTGACTCTAACCGATCCTTGTTGGTCCATATATCAGATATTCTAGGCCTTCTCTTAACCCATTACTGGATGCCATATGTCTTCTCATAATCTCTCCAAGTAGAACTTCTCCTTGCCCGTTATAACGTCGCTACATAAGTTTGGAGCCGACGTTAAACCCCATTTTACCTCAACTAACCCGTTACCAGATGTCCTATCCCGTTATAAGATGTCCTAGGACTTTTCTATCCTGTTGCAGGTAGGAAGGGTAGCCTAGCTAGTAGTTAAAGCGTTCGCACTTCACGCCGAAGGCCCGGGTTCGATTCCCCACATGATAACCATGTGTGAAGCCCATTTCTGGTGTCCCCCGCCGTGATATTGTCGTTATCAGTTTTCCAATGAATTCTCCTATCCTGTTAACAGATGTTTTACGACGTCTCTTATCCCGGCACATGATGTCACAGGACTTCACCTACCCTGATCGAGTAACCATATGTCCTAATACTTGTCTATATACGTAGCCAGATGTCCGATGAATTCCTTCAGAAGTAAGGACATCAGTTTGAAACGTATGTCAAAATAGCAATGTACCTAATTAGGGAAAGGCCTGGTTAAAATGCAGAAGTGGATATAATACATCTTGTGATCAAAAGGTAAACGTAATGTAGGCGATGAAGACTCTCTGTGCTCGCACTGAACATGCGTAGAAGATGAAAAGCGTGTATTGTTTGTGTGTCCTCTGTATATAGATGCACGTTTCCGTTGACGTTCCAAGATTTAAGAAACAACCCATCCCACGATATAAGCGTTATCCAAAAGTGGAACGGAAATGAACCACTTTCAAATTCCACGATGCATGTGAGTTGTGTAATGTAATTGTATAATATATCTGTTAGTAAGATGGGTCATATGGCCTTGAATGAAACAAGACATGAGTAATATATTTAATAAGGAATGTGTTTTAAACCTAAACGGAATACAACGTTTGGTGTGCCTAACACCACCAAAGCACAACATTCCCAAACCGTAAACATGTTTACGATTAAAATTCATACCATTGGGTATTATCCTAATAACCTAAACATGATTAAATAAAGGGCATATAAATGGTCAGTAAGTCAAATATGGATATAATGCACTTTACGTAATTAGATTTATACCACCAGGACGTACAACACCTGATATGTAATCCCTGCTCTGAATGTGGACTAGAAAAAATGCGATATAAATGTGACGTCAACAAAGTCGGTAGCACAGGTGATTGCAGCAAGGACTACAAATCAATCATAGTAATCACAAATGTGATGCTGCTGTATGACAAACAGTATTCCTATCATACAGGAAACGGATGGAGACAATGATGGTACACCTGATAACGTGATAGACACCTGACTTTCATCACCTAGCCACCCATCACCTTTATTTACAATACACTCTGAATAAACTTTTATCGTTTAAACAAGTAAAATATCTTTCAGTTTGGTACAGTGATTTAATTCACACACCCACCCACACACACCCACCCACACACACACACACACACACACACACACACACACACACACACACACACACACCCCCACACCCACACACACGCACGCACGCACGCACGCACGCACGCACACACACACACACACACAAACACTCTGATAAGTACTCATTTGAGTATTGACGGCTTAGTAAGTAATGTGTTTACAAACACACTGACTTAGTCTTTATATCTAGTCAAATTTACTATGTATCATGTATCTGGAAACCAAGGCAATGTTTGAATGTCTTCTACTGGATTATACTTATCAGATATAAAATAATGATATTTATATAATGAGTATGCCAGGGTCAAATGAAAGTATATACATAAGAGGTGTTTCCACTTATGGTATTCGTCCTCTATTTCTCCGGATACACTATTTCCGTCTTTGTATCTGTGACATACATTTACATTAATATTGTGCGAAGGCATTCTTTATTTACAATACACTCTGAATAAACTTTTATCGTTTAAACAAGTAAAATATCTTTCAGTTTGGTACAGTGATTTAATTCACTTTGCCGTAAAAATGAAGTGATGAGGAAATAGTCTGATGCCCCTGATGACAAAACGTATCCTTTCGTCCTGGTTAATTGAATTTATAGATATATGTCAATCTGCCACATCCTGGGAAATCCACACATATGAAAAGCCTCAACAAAACATGATGCATTTCTCATATCTGAAAACCAATAATGTTTACTATTATTATCAAGAACCTTTAACATTCTATAACACTGATGTGGTTGTCTACTAGGCATCATGTCACTTAATCCAACAATCAGTGTAGAATGAACAACTTTAGTTATTTCAATAATTGATAATTAATAAACAGAGGTTCAATGACTTCTAGATCCACCACAATGGCATCAAAATAGCTTTGAATGTTGCATTGCGTATCTCTCCGATTATAGAATATTTTGCATTTCATAAAACACAGAACATGTCAAATCATATTTTTGAAAACCAATTAGTCCAGAAACGTTCCTCGTTGTGACGGCCGACAGTATCAACACAGGTCAACATGCTTCACAACTACCAAGCATCACCATCAACAACCAAGCACCACAGCCTAGCATCATCACCAAGCGCCATAACCCATCACCAGCAACAAACACCACAACCAACACCAAGCACCACAATCACTACCAAGCGTCAACATCAAAACCACCACCATTATCAAGCACCATAACCTAGCATAACAGCCAAGCACCACCACGCACAATAACCCAACATCACAACAAAGCACCACAAACCAGTTCCATCACCAACAACACGCACTGCCATCGCCACCATCAAGCATCATCACCAGAAAGCATTACATCAACCAGCACCTTCACCAAGCACCACCATCGCCACCATCAAGCATCATCACCAGAAAGCGCTACATCAACCAGCACCTTCACCAAGCACCACCACCGCCGCCATCAAGCATCATCACCAGAAAACACTACGTCAACCAGCACCTTCACCAAGCACCACCATCGCCACCATCAAGCATCATCACCAGAAAGCGCTACATCAACCAGCACCTTCACCAAGCACCACCACCGCCGCCATCAAGCATCATCACCAGAAAGGGCTACATCAACCAGCACCTTCACCAAGCACCACCATCGCCACCATCAAGCATCATCACCAGAAAGCGCTACATCAACCAGCACCTTCACCAAGCACCACCATCGCCACCATCAAGCATCATCACCAGAAAGCGCTACATCAACCAGCACCTTCACCAAGCACCACCACCGCCACCAAGCACCACAGCCTAGCATCATCACCAAGCACCACAACCCAGCACCAGCAACAAACACCACAGCCAACACCAAGCACCACAATCACTAACAAGCGTCACCATCAAAACCACCACCATCATCAAGCACCATAACCTAGCATAACAGCCAAGCACCACCACGCACAATAACCCAACATCACAACAAAGCACCACAAACCAGTTCCATCACCAACAACACGCACTGCCATCGCCACCATCAAGCATCATCACCAGAAAGCATTACATCAACCAGCACCTTCACCAAGCACCAACATCGCCACCATCAAGCATCATCACCAGAAAGCGCTACATCAACCAGCACCTTCACCAAGCACCACCACCGCCGCCATCAAGCATCATCACCAGAAAACACTACGTCAACCAGCACCTTCACCAAGCACCACCAAGCACCACAACCCAGTACCACCAAAATGTGTCACAACCCAGGACCGCCATAGAACACCACCATCGCCATCACCACCATCACTATTAAGATTAACAACAACAAAGCACCAAAGCACCACCAACGGCATGACTGTCGATGCTGATAATGTACAAGAAAATGAGGGCATGACTGTCGATGCTGATAATGTACAAGAAAATGAGGGCATGACTGTCCATGCTGATAATGTACAAGAAAATGAGGGCATGACTGTCGATGCTGATAATGTACAAGAAAATGAGGGCAATGTATGTGGCCTCAGAAAGCGGTTAGAATATCAAGAATTTACCAATTTGATTAAAAACAAGGATATCATAGGATTTCAGGAAACCAAAACTGATTCTCTAGATGATCTTCAATTACCAGGTTATAAACTGTACTTTCAGCATAGGAATGGAGCAATTAGACGTTCAGGTGGCTTGGGGGTAGCAATAAGATGTGATTTGGAAAATTACATATCAGTTATAACAGAAGACGAATGTGAATATGTACTGTGGATAAAAATATCAAAGACACTTTGTAACACCAAACA
The DNA here is from genome assembly GCF_023055435.1 of Haliotis rufescens. Lineage (NCBI taxonomy): Eukaryota > Metazoa > Mollusca > Gastropoda > Lepetellida > Haliotidae > Haliotis > Haliotis rufescens. Next base: position 8,100,622 of record NW_025964383.1, read on the forward strand.
AGATCTGTTTTTAGGAACAGTATATATACCTCCGGAAAATTCAAATTACTTTACAAGTGAGACATTCAATGAATTTGAAAAGAATTTACTTTATTTTCTCTCTTTGAGTGAGTATGTTATTTTGATGGGTGACTTCAATGCAAGAACTAAACAGCTATGTGATTATACCATATTCAATAAGCAAGTACTCAAGGAATTTGATATTGATATAAATGATATGGGTAATGAACTTGAGCCTGATAAATTATTAGATAACCTTAATATACCACAGTCCAGGGCTAATCAAGATAATGCAAGGGTTAATAATTCAGGTAATAAAATAATAGAGATATGTAAAAATCTTAACTTATTCATCTGTAATGGTAGACTGGGACAGGATAAAAATGTAGGTAAAATAACATGTAATGATGTTAGTGTAGTTGACTATGTTATAGCCTCCCCCTTGTGCTTACCTCTGTTTACTGACTTAGCCATTTTAGACTTCTCACCCCTGTATTCAGATGTGCACTGCCCAGTGTCCTTTTCTTTAGCCACCACTGTACTCCAAGAACAAACTGTAGGTATCCAGTCCGAAGTAAATACAGTACACGATACTCATCCCAGACCAAAACGTTATAATATAGATAGAACTAACAGGTTTCTACAACATTTAAATGCTGAAAAGGTAAACATTCTCACTCGGAAAGCACATGTGGCTAGACAAGGCCAAGCTGACCCACATCTGATCAATGACATAACTGAAGAGGCCGGGCACGTGCTGATAGACGCTGCACGCGCTGCCTTCGGGACCCGGAGGCAGGGTGTCGGTAAGAAATATAAGATGAACAAACCATGGTTTGGAAAGGAATGTATAAATGCTAGAAAAAGTTTTTATAAAGCAAAACGCCGCTTGAAAAGATGTAATTCTATTTATAACAAACGTCTCTTAAAATATGAATCTAAGGCTTATAAGAAATGTATGGATAAGCATATAAAACAATATAAAGATAACTTAGGTAAAATGTTAAGAGAAAAACACAAACACTCCCCAAAAGAGTTTTTGTTAAAAAAATGTTAAAAGGAGATAAAAAAGATGACAATATTTGTCCTGAAATTGAAGATTTTTACCAGTTTTTTAAGTCACTCAATGAGACAACTTCAGAAGACCCGGAAATGAAGGAATGTACTATGGATACACACTATGACTGTGAAACTTTAAATGGAGATATCACACCTGATGAAGTTATGATAGCAGTAAGAGAACTAAAGAGAAATAAAGCATCCGGTATTGATTTTATAGAAAATGATTATTTTATTGATAGAATTGATTTATTCACCCCTTTGTTAGTTGATCTATTTAACCTGATATTTGAAAAGGGTATACTTCCAGAATCTTGGTTAGTGGGTATAATTAAACCGATTTACAAGAAAAAGGGTGACCCACTTGATCCTAACTCGCATAGGCCAATCACTATCCTTAGTTGCTTTGGAAAACTATTCACCAGAATTTTAAACAACCGTTTAACTAAATTCTTAGATAAAAATAATATTCTAACACCTGCCCAAGCAGGATTCAGGAAATCTTTCTCAACTGCTGACAATATATTTGTAATTTATATGCTTATGCAAATTTTAAAAAATAATAAACAAAAATTATACTGCGCTTTCATAGACTTTACTAAAGCTTTTGACACTGTTTGGCGAGTGGGATTGTGGAGGAAAATGCAGACTATTGGCATCAAAGGTAGATTTCTTACGTTAGTTCAAAATATGTATAAAAATATTAAATCGTTGATGCAGTGTGATGATAAAATGTCAGGTTACTTTCCTTGTAATATAGGTGTCAGACAGGGAGAAAACCTATCCCCTCTATTATTCTCAATTTTCATAAATGACGTGGAAATCTTTTTGCTTTCATCTGGGTGTGGAGGAGTTAATCTCAACTTTGATCAAGATAAAGACTTAATTGTATGGATCCAATTCATAATTCTATTGTATGCAGATGATGCTGTATTATTTGATGAATCACCAGAAGGTTTACAGAAAGCCTTGGACACTTTTAATGAATATTGTGAAGAGTGGAAATTACATGTAAATATAAATAAAACAAAAATTGTGATTTTCGGTGGTGGCCCATCGAAAAATTCGAAACATAAATTTCACTATTCTGATAAAACTCTAGATATTGTCGACACTTATACGTATTTAGGAATTGTACTTCACAGGAATAGAAAACTAGTATCAAGTCTTAAGTCCCTCAGTGATAATGCTTTGAAAGCAATGTTTTGCCTGATAAAAAAATCAAGAAATTTAAAATTACCTTTGGACTGTGTATTATCAGCTTTTGATACGATGGTATTACCAATATTAACTTATGGTTCAGAAATCTGGGGATTTGAAAATTTAGAAATTATGGAAAGAATACACCTCAAATTCCTCAGACTTATCACAGGATTAAGAAATTCAACTCCTCGTTATATGATATATGGCGAATTAGGTAGGCTACCATTAAGAATAATAATTTGTAAACGAATGATATCTTTCTGGCACAAATTAACATACCAAACTGGAGTGTATAAACTTTCACAGCTGTTATATCAACATATGTCAATTAACGGGAACAAGACTATTGCATCAACAAATCCCTGGGTTAGATGTGTTATGAATATATTAGACAGTATTGGATTATCTTATGTATTTAACAATCCGTCAATCTGCACAACAAAGTGGCTAGTGTCAGAAGTAAAGCAAATACTTAAAAATCACTTTTTTCAGAAATGGAGAAGTGACGTTAATTCTAGTTCTAAAGGCTTATACTATAAACATTTAAAGGACACTCCGGTTCTCGATAAATATCTTCTATTGCCAAAACGAATAGCAATTCCAATACTACGATTTCGAACCTGTAATCATAATTTACCTAATGAGACTGGTCGATGGAAAAATATTCCAAAGGAAAATAGAACTTGTAAATTATGTAATTCCCCATCTATTGCTGATGAATTTCACTACTTATTCAGATGTAATTATTTTAAAAGAGAGAGGCGAACATTTCTCTCACCATATTATACTGAATGGCCAAATATTATAAAATTTGTAAAACTCTTATCAACAACAAACACACAGGATCTAAAAAAATTATCGAGATTCATTGTAAAAATGTCCATTAGTATTAAAAATGCTAGGTAATCACATGTTGTTATTAATTGCCATCTTGTCTGCTTTTTGTACATATGCTTAATTATTTATTGTAATATGCTCTTGTACCACCTTTTGTGGTTTCTGAGAATAAACTTATTCTGATTCCGATTCTGACAAATACCACCAACCACCACAACCACCACCAAGCATCCCAATCACTACCAATCACCGCGGCCACCACCAAGCACCAAGACGACCACCAAGCAACATCACTACCAAGCATCATAAACATGGCAACCGCCACCAACCACCACAACAACCTGTCATCACAAAGCACTAAAACCCTACAACCACTACCAAGCAAAAACGCATAAATGGGCTTTTGTTGGGGTAGTTTTTTTTTTTTTTATAGTTGCATGGTTTACGCCATTTTTTTGAACTAATTTAATTGTTGTGAATGGAAACCATTTGACTCTGGTGCATGCCTATTACTATATGCTTCATATGAGAATAGTTGATGTTAAGGCGGCACTTATGAGATCACAGGTGACAGAAATGGTGCTCGTCACACACACACACAAAAGAAATGCTCATAAATCTCGGAAAGATTGACCATCGCCATACAAGAACACCAAGTACTAACCACAAAGCATCACCACTGCAAGCACCGTAAGCGCCACCATCACCAAACACCAATCACCATCTGTACAAACTGCACTACCACAACCATCAACATCATCACAAAGCACCACCACCAAACACCACAATCTAGCAGCACCATCAGGCACCGCAAAAAGACACCACCACAAACAACATCAAGCACTACCGCCACCACACAACCACCAGCGCGATCAACACCAAACAAAGCATCAACAACCACCGTAAAGTGCCAAAGCCAAAACTACAACGAAGCACCACCATCACCAATCAAGAACATCAAACCATCACCAAGCACCACCATCACCATCAGTCTAGCATCGGAAGATGACCTACATTTTTATAAATAGCAATATAGTAATGCATAGTAATGCACGATAATTGTTCCTTTGCTTCAGATGAAACAAGCAGTCAAAGGTTGGCTTCCTTGGCTGATGAATTCCAAACATGGAGGCTGAGTCAGCGGCCAAGATCAGCGACATCACGGAACGTCTACACCTTCAACGACCGCCTAAAGTCCTTCAACTACACCAGATATGAACATTTTAAGGTGCATACTGACATGGATTATTATATTGCAGATGTACATCAATGTATTAAATTTAAAAAATACAGAATCGTTATTTTGAACAGCATATGTTTTCGTTTCAGCAAGTTGCATTGATGATTGGATTACATTATATATATTTTATAAAGGGCGCTGGATTGGGATCGTTTAACAGCCCATGCGAGTATGGAGCAGGTTAAACAATACTTTACCTGTCTTCATACTTGGGAGATGATGTAGACTCACTTCAGTGTTTAGATCTAAACTGCAGTACATAACTAGGTCATGTGTACATAACGTTATATTGTTTGGCGTTGTCTGCCGTAGGACTTTGTTGACGGGGTATACGAGCGCCTGGTAAACATCTCGGAGGTGGAGCTTCCACGTCAGGATAAAATCAGCTTCAAAGTACTCCGCTACACACTAGAAGCCTTTCGAGACGGGTATCAGTGGCGATTGTGAGTTTAAAACGGATATGGGATAGTTATATCAACATGCTTTGACTGTAAGGCTGAGTTTAAACAGATATTAGATTACCTGTCTTTGGAAAACAAACTTTCAACAGAGTTGTGTAAACAACACTATGAATATGTCTTACAGCCGACCGACAAACACATAGCCATGCAAACATGGACGCGATGTATTCCTAGGAACGCGCCTAGCTGAGTTCTCCCTCTAAATTCAAGTCTATTGTTACTTCGAAGGAGTAACTTTGTATGACACAACAGCGCAATTGTAAATTGTTTTCCGTCTCTCCTAATGCAATTACATATTCATAATATAAACGTTTTAAGTAAGTTCAGTAATAGATTGAAATAATTGATACTAAAAATGCACAATTTAAAAATTTGATAACTTTGACGACATCACAAACGAGCTTACAAAAAGATATATAAAAGAAATAATAATTTAGACATGACATATCCACAGATACCATTGTAATGTCACTATCCACAGAATGCATTGTCAACATAACAGTATCAATTCCTTACAACGATCAAACGCACATACATTGATATGTATCGGATCCTAATGAGAAAAATAAAACAAATGTTTATCCGAATGGAGTAGGGCTGCAGGAGACTCTGGTGTTGCATGACACCTTAGATATCTAGATTCAAACACATCTTTGTCCATATGGCAGAAGTGATACTAGCATATTCTAACATTTGAACATATTCTAACATAGTAAAATGTATAATGCATAGTATAATATTTTGTCTGCAAATTCATCCTGTACACAAGGGCAAATTAAATCTACTACGGTGCACAGCACAAGATCTCAGTAACTGATCGTAGATCACCAGCTTTCTGTATGGAGTCAGACGCGTTGGAATGAATGCTTTTCGGTATCAAATACCGAACATTCAATAAAGAGTAAATAAATCTATTTTACCCTTAAGGTAGCCTAAGTAATGATAATATTCTACAATACAGGATGGGGATGCAATATTTCCTGTTTCAGTTACGTCAACTTGAACCCCGTAAACTTCCTTGAGGGAGTTCAGAAGGATGTGACCCGGATGACAAGCACCCCAATGAACACAAGGGGAGATGTGGAGAACTACCTTCACAGATTGACCTTGCTGCCACAACAGGTAACTCAACAATAATAATTTTGTAAACTCTTAGGCGAAAGAATTTATTCCAGCTTTTATCTGAAATTTCAAATGATGATAAGAAATTCGAGTTAGGGTGTTCATGGCTTTTCAGAGATCCATTCATAGATTTTTCACAACTAATTGCCCTTTGCGGCAAATGAAATCTGTCTTGGGGGATGATGGAGACGTTTTATTTTTACAATAGAAGGTAGTGAATTTGAATGCAAAATAGCAAAAGTGAGAACAGTTCCTATCACTTGAACTGAAACATTTCTTATGACAGCTTTTGTCCTCCCGGTATGTTGTCTTAACAACTCATCAGTGGGTAGTCAAATCATGAATTTTCTTATTTCCATATATTCACTAATATTTTTTATTCTAAAATGCATTCATCTAGTATTTGGTGAACATACTATTTTGTCATTCGTCTGCTCAATGTTTTATCATCAGACATTCATTGACGAAACGCATACCTGGTAACAGATCGACACGCCCTAAAAGAGGGATGGCGTAACAACTCAATTAACAATATCCATATCGGGTGTGACACCATTTTGCGCTGATACATGCGGGGCAGCGGCGGTGCACTGAAGATACCAGATGATTGAAAACAACCTTGGGGATGTTGTTCCAACGCCAGTAATGTTTGACGGACACACTTAGTCCCTTGACGATTGGGACACAAGATGGAGAGGTTTTTCGGTTGCCAGAGGTTTTCTTTTCGAAAACCACGAGGCGGGTACAAAAGGCGGAACAGGCGAGCGAAGACAAGGGAGCTAACTCGGGGAGTCTTCCGTAACGCTAATAACCAGCCAACACTATTGGCGCAAATGTAAAGCAAATATTGGACCAATTGAGCTAGCGTTACAGGTTGATTCTAATCATGTCGTTGGCGTCTGATCCATCTCATTCCAGATATGTTCTATGTGGGGCAGCAGGCCATGGTAGTACTGCATTGTTATGCTGCCTCAAAAAGTGTGTTACAACACATGCAACAAGTGATGCGGGAATTATTCTGAATTTGCACAAAGGCTAGGACTTGTCCAGATAGCGTACGCCATTCAAATTGCCATTAACAATGATGAGTTTATACTCCCCTCTCCAAATTGACGGCTTTGTGTAACGCAAGCGTCGCTAAAGCATCCTGGACGCACGACGATTAGAGCTGCCCATATGAAACCTGGACTCATCTGTGAACAATATATTGTCCATGTCTTGTCTTCTGAACTTGAGAAGAAAGATGTCTACACCAAGCTAGGGGTGCCTGGCATATTTCTTGACTTCCGTACCGGATCTTGCGCTCAATAACCGAGTTGCCTACTGTTCTACCACTAATTGGTCTCAAACCAGGAATAGTCCGAGCTGTTAATGTGGCAGTTTGGTATCAATATACTAGTATTCCGCAGATGCACCAATCGACGTCACACCTGGACGACCAGCCCATGGCATAATGTTTCCAAGGAGATTATATTATGTCTGGCAACTTCTTTGTGCTCCTGTTTGCAGCATACCCTACGCGTGTTGACGCTGATTATCAGCACGCCGCGACATCACTCAGGCGTTATTCACAGTTAAATGACAGTGTGTTTCAACGACCACCTGATAGCTTTGAAAAACAGGTGTGTGAGTATCATGCACAAACAAACGCGCAAACATCCAAATTATGCGCTGTGTATGAACATGCACGTGCAAGTTGTGAATCACAACCTTAAAGTCGAGGAGATGTCTTAATAAATATTTTGTTTTAAAAATGCATATATCATTTCAGAATAAATATATATTAATTGCACTTTAAATGAGTTTCATTTTCCGTTGCTTAACAAAAATAAATTCCAGTTGTTTTCAATTGTTGTGTTATGTTTACACAGATATCTGAGATAAAAGAGAGTTTCCAGCAAGCCGTGCAAAATGGAACAACGTACCACAATGCATCCATGGTACGCATAACAGTAGACTGTAAAAATATACCACATATAGTTGTAGTATAGAGGGCATGTACACAACTAGTCAGAACTGAGCAACTACTTATCAGAATACAATGATCAACCCGACAGCTGTGGCAAAAGAATCGCATTTTCGCGGTAGTGACGCACGGGTAGCCAGGGAGTATCAAGTGTGCTGGGCTACTAGGGAACACAGGGCACGGCTTTCATCCTGCCTCATACTCACATATTTCCTCCAGAAATGGAAAAGTTATATTGCACGATTTCACTGTAATACCTCACAACATAAAGTTCGTAGTAACGGTCGATTTTGAAAAAAAAGTTTATTTGTTTAACAAAATTTAAGTTTATATGTCGATATAAAACATCATTATATAAGGTTACTACCTATGCCAGATTGTAATGTGTAAAGCGATAGTCATGTGAACTAGCGAACCTAGCGAATCAGTTCCAATATGGATTCTTCTATATAACTTGTTTGATGAAGATGAGCCGAGTGGGATTCTATTCTGATTTTAGCCAGCTCACCAACCTTTACAACAGAGGAAATAATCACCACTAGAAGTTAGATACGGGCTTCACATGGTAATATATTGTGTCTGATATCAGAGGGAAATATGATTGATGTTGTGTCGCTTCAGTTTCGGCTACCGGAGCAGTTTGACCAAGTTACCAATATCGCAGACGACAAGATGTCACCATTGTACAAACCCTTCATCAAAAGCATGGAAAACAACACGATCGGCTTTAGTGATACAGAGAGGTATAGCACACGTCATGTAATCTGATGAGCAAATGAACACCTATAAACCATGGGGAAGGGCGATATTATTCGATTCAACTAAATGCGATTGTGTTTTCTGTATGGCACAATTTGGCCTAAATTCATCAAAGCCCAATGACCTATAAAGATAAATGAATGACCTCGTCTTCAATGTTTCATTATAGACGTCAAGTGTTGTGGTTTGTCATCAATAATTTGAAGTGCTCTGTGTGTGGACTAACGACCCACAAGTACTGGGATTCGAGGCAGAATAAAGCTCAAATGACCAACGTGAGACCTCTTGGAGTGTGTATGAATGTATCTCGACGATAAAGTTCGTTGCCCTTGGAATTTGCAGCGTATGAAACAAAAACATAGAATGTGATATTAACAACGTCTTCTTGTTCACCTGACAGGCAAACAGTCATCGACAGAGCAACATCTGCCATTGCATCAGCTCTGGACAGCTTGAGGGATCTGAAATCGTATCTGACGAATGTATGTATACAACTATTTATGGCAATAATAGCGTAACGACTAGTAGACAGGATCAAATATCACCGTACACAAGTTCACTAGAGTGTGGTAGAAACTACGTTATCAATGCAGTGACGGATGTTTGTATCCGAATATATATGCTATAAAACATTTACCACCATTTTACTCTCATACCCTTCTCAGCTCTAGCAGCCTACACATCCCAGTGTCAGCTAAGAGACTTGAGGGTGCCGTAATATTCAAGGTTTTCTTTTTAGAAGTATGTCTAGCTCTATTCCGGCTTGTTGTCCTCTTTTCATTGCAAATTGCAAAAATAATGTTATCCTTATACTATATATACATTAAATGACATTATGCATTGATGAAAAGTCAGTAAAGTACCACATGAGAAAGGGCGTAGTCCGAAATTCATTAGTGAAACATTTATACTGACATTTTTGTATGTTTATGTAAGTAAATAGAAACTGTCTAGTGTTTCACAGCGATGTAATTCACAATATATACTTATCTACATACATATGATACCATTGGCAGAGTACATACATGTACGGTTAAATGTATAACTGTCACTATGCATGTAAACAGGACTACACGACTCGTTCTGGTATCGGCGTCAGTTCATTACACAACGGCGGGGAGTACTACAAGGCGTGCATGAAGGCGTACCTCTCACTGGACACCACCCCAGATGACGTCCATCAGACGGGGAAGAGGGAGGTTGCTAGGATAGAACAACTCATGATGAAGGTAAATCTGCATTGAGACTTAAATCTTCATGGGGTGGGTACATTTTCATGGAGTAGGTAAATCTTCATGGAGGGTAAATCTTTATGGAGAGGTAAATCATCCTGGAGGAGGTAAATCTTGATGGAGGGGTAAATCTTCATGAAGGAGGTATATCATCCTGGAGGAGGTAAACCTTCATGGAGAGGTAAATGTTCATGAAGGAGGTAAATCTTATCGAGTAGTAAATCATCATGGAGGAGGTAAATCTTCAAGGAGGAAGTAATATAATCATGGAGGAGGTAAATCTCTATGGAGGGGTAAATCATCATTGAGGAGGTAAATCATGAAAGAGGTAAATCTTGATGGAGGAGGTAATTCTTCATGGAGGGGTAAATTATAATGGAGGAGGTACATCATCATGGAGGAGGTAAATCTTCATGAAGGAGGTAAATCTTCATGGAGGAGGTAAATCTTCATTGAGGAGTTAAATCTTCATGGAGGAAGTAATATCGACATGGATGAGGTAAATCTCCACGGAGGGGTAAATTATAATGGAGGGGTAAATCGTCATGGAGGAGGTAAATCATCATGGAGGAGGTAAATCTCCAGGGAGGGGTAAATCATCATGAAGGAGGTACATGATCCTGGAGGAGGTAAATCTTCATGGAGGAAGTAATATCATCATGGATAATGTAAATCTCCATGGAAGGGTAAATCATCAAGGAGGAGGTAAATCATCATGGAGGAGGTAAATCTTCTTGAAGGAGGTAAATCTTGATGGAGGAGGTAATTCTTCATGGAGGGGTAAATGTTCATGAAGGAGGTAAATCATCATGGAGGAGGTAAATCTTCATGGAGAAGGTAAATGTTCATGAAGGAGGTAAATCGTATCGTATCATCATGGAGGAGGTAAAACTTTATGGAGGAGGTAAATCTTCATGGAGAATATAAATCTTCATGGAGGAAGTAATATCATCATGGATGAGGTAAATCTCCATGGAGGGGTAAATCATCAAGGAGGAGGTAAATCATCATGGAGGAGGTAAATCTTGATGAAGGAGGTAAATCTTGATGGAGGAGGTAATTCTTCATAGAGGGGTAAATTATAATGGAGGAGGTACATCATGATGGAGGAGGTAAATCTTCATGGAGAGGTAAATCTTTATTGAGGAGGTAAATCATCATGGAGGAGGTAAATCTCCATGGAGGGGTAAATCTCCATGGAGGGATAAATCATCATGGAGGAGGTAAATCTTCATGGAGAGGTAAATCTTGATGGAGCAGGTAATTCTTCATGGAGGGGCAAATTATAATGGAGGAGGTACATCATCATGGAGGAGGTAAATCTTCGTGAAGGAGGTAAATCTTCATGGAGGGGTAAATCTTCATTGAGGATGTAAATCATCATGGAGGAGGTAAATCTCCAAGGAGGGGAAAATCATCAAGGAGGAGGTAAATCATCCTGGAGGAGGTAAATCTTCATGGAGAAGGTAAATCGTCATGGAGAAGGTAAATCTTCAAGGAGGAAGTAATATCCTCATGGATGAGGTAAATCTCTATGGAGGGGTAAATCATCAAGGAGGAGGTAAATCATCATGGAGGAGGTAAATCTTGATGAAGGAGGTAAATCTTGATGGAGGAGGTAATTCTTCATAGAGGGGTAAATTATAGTGGAGGAGGTACATCATGATGGAGGAGGTAAATCTTCATGGAGAGGTAAATCTTTATTGAGGAGGTAAATCATCATGGAGGAGGTAAATCTCCATGGAGGGGTAAATCTCCATGGAGGGATAAATCATCATGGAGGAGGTAAATCATCATGGGGAGGTAAATCTTCATGAAGGAGGTAAATCTTGATGGAGGAGGTAATTCTTCATGGAGGGGTAAATGTTCATGAAGGAGGTAAATCATCCTGGAAGAGGTAAATCTTCATGGAGAAGGTAAATGTTCATGAAGGAGGTAAATCGTATTGTATCATCATGGAGGAGGTAAATCTTTATGGAGGAGGTAAATCTTCATGGAGGAAGTAAATATTCATGGAGGAAGTAATATCATCATGGAGGAGGTAAATCTCCATGGAGGAGTAAATCATCTAGGAGGAGGTAAATCATCATGGAGCAGGTAAATCTTCATGAAGGAGGTAAATCTTCATGAAGGAGGTAAATCGTATCGTATCATCATGGAGGAGGTAAAACTTTATGGAGGAGGTAAATCTTCATGGAGAATATAAATCTTCATGGAGGAGGTAAATCATCATGGAGGAGGTAAATCTTGATGAAGGAGGTAAATCTTGATGGAGGAGGTAATTCTAGAGGGGTAAATTATAATGGAGGAGGTACATCATCATGGAGGAGGTAAATCTTCATGGAGAGGTAAGTCTTTATTGAGGAGGTAAATCATCATGGAGGAGGTAAATCTCCATGGAGGGGTAAATCTCCATGGAGGGATAAATCATCATGGAGGAGGTAAATCTTCATGGAGAGGTAAATCTTCATGGAGCAGGTAATTCTTCATGGAGGGGCAAATTATAATGGAGGAGGTACATCATCATGGAGGAGGTAAATCTTCGTGAAGGAGGTAAATCTTCATGGAGGGGTAAATCTTCATTGAGGATGTAAATCATCATGGAGGAGGTAAATCTCCATGGAGGGGAAAATCATCAAGGAGGAGGTAAATCATCCTGGAGGAGGTAAATCTTCATGGAGAAGGTAAATCGTCATGGAGAAGGTGCATCTTCAAGGAGGAAGTAATATCCTCATGGATGAGGTAAATCTCTATGGAGGGGTAAATCATCAAGGAGGAGGTAAATCATCATGGAGGAGGTAAATCTTGATGAAGGAGGTAAATCTTGATGGAGGAGGTAATTCTTCATAGAGGGGTAAATTATAATGGAGGAGGTACATCATGATGGAGGAGGTAAATCTTCATGGAGAGGTAAATCTTTATTGAGGAGGTAAATCATCATGGAGGAGGTAAATCTCCATGGAGGGGTAAATCTCCATGGAGGGATAAATCATCATGGAGGAGGTAAATCTTCATGGAGAGGTAAATCTTCATGGAGCAGGTAATTCTTCATGGAGGGGCAAATTATAATGGAGGCGGTACATCATCATGGAGGAGGTAAATCTTCATGAAGGAGGTAAATCTTCATGGAGGGGTAAATCTTCATTGAGGAGGTAAATCATCATGGAGGAGGTTAATCTCCATGGAGGGGTAAATCATCAAGGAGGAGGTAAATCTTCATGGAGAAGTAAATCTTCATGAAGGAGGTAAATCGTCATGGAGGGGTAAATCATCATGAAGGAAGTACTTCTTCATGGAGAGGTAAATTACCATGGAGGAGGCAAATCACTATGGAGGAGGTAAATCTTCATGTGGGAAGTAAATCACCGTGGAGGGGTAAATGATCATGCAGGGAAAATCATCGTGGAGGAGGTAAATCTTGATGGAGGAGGTTAATCTTGATGGAGGGATAAATTTACATGGAGGAGATAAATCTTCAAGGAGGAAGTAATATCATCATGGATGAGGTAAATCTCTATGGAGGGGTAAATCATCAAGGAGGAGGTAAATCATCATGGAGGAGGTAAATCTTGATGAAGGAGGTAAATCTTGATGGAGGAGGTAATTCTTCATAGAGGGGTAAATTATAATGGAGGAGGTACATCATGATGGAGGAGGTAAATCTTCATGGAGAGGTAAATCTTTATTGAGGAGGTAAATCATCACGGAGGAGGTAAATCTCCATGGAGGGGTAAATCTCCATGGAGGGATAAATCATCATGGAGGAGGTAAATCTTCATGGAGAGGTAAATCTTGATGGAGCAGGTAAATCTTGATGGAGGGATAAATTTACATGGAGGAGATAAATCTTGATGGAGGAGGTAAATCTTGATAGAGGAGGTAAATCATCATGGATGGGGTTAATCTTCATGGATGAGGTAAATCTTCATGGAGGGATAAAATTACATGGAGGAGGTAAATCTTGACGGAGGAGGCAAATGTTGATGGAGGAGGTAAATCTTCATAGGGAGGGTAAATCGTCATGTTTGGGGTAACTGTTCCGGGAATTTGGATGACTAGATAGTTCTTTAGTTACTGATGCGAAACCAGATATGAGCCTTAACTTTATGTATTTTTGTGGCAGACCATTTGTTTTTATTTCAACGGAATGAGGCATAAAAATTGCATCAATGTATTTTGTGGCAGACCATTTGTTTTGATTTCAACGGCCTGAAGCATAATTATTTTTGTCAAGTATATTCTTGGAAATCTATTATTACTGGTAAATGAGTGTTTGAAGACACAAGTTTGATACGTAACGCAAAGCCATTGCAACAGCTAGATTTAGGAGGTGTCACTCAATTTTACAAAATGTATTTGGTCGATTGTCACAACGTTGCCCAAAACAGGTCACAATGTGCATCACCTCTGATTTACCATTTATGACACACTGTATCCCCTGAACTGTTGTAACTGTATTTACATATTATCACAAGTTTGTGATTAGACATACATGTGTCAAGAATTTCGTTTGATGTAGTATTGTTCTTCTTCCAGATAATAACCAAACAGGGCTACAACCTCTCCATCAGGGAATACTTCACTGTCGTCATGAATCAGTCCCAATATTTCTACAACACAGGGGTAAAACAATTATGTTATTTATAAAATGTGTAAGAAGACGCTTATATTTTATGCCACAGGTATCAGACGATATTTAGTTTCCATGTTTCCACATGTCTCATATAACACAGGGGCCAGATTCCCATCGTTTCCCGTGACATGTACTAACGTTACAAATGTCATTTGCGGAACCGCGGAAGGAAGACGATGAAAACGATAATGCTATTCCATCCGGGGACACGAGATACTATTTGGAGATTACAATATAATATCGCGTCTTCCCTTATACATAACTGGACAAGGTATAATATCACAAGACGTCGGTTCATTTACGCTGTGGTTGAAACGGATGTAATGAGTAGACGCCTTCGACGCGATAACACAATGTGGCACAGACTGCCCTGGATATGTGTCTCAATGAATGAATAACCAATATAGGGAAATTCATCTGCAATCCTACAAACCATGCCTTTGTTTAAGGAAGAACTGCTGGAGGCCTACAGGCAGATCATCAGAGATGTCGATCCTACCCTCACCAAACTTTTCAAAGACTTGCCAGGCCTTCCCATCATGTGAGTAGAGGTTGTCAGTAGGGAGTTAGTGAATGAGTTGGGTTTTAGGCCGCTTTGAGCAATATTCCAGCCAGATCAAGCCGAGGTCATCAGAAATGAGCTTCACACATTGTATCCAGGTGGGAAATCGAACCTGGACCTTCGGCGTAACGTCCGAACACTTTAACCACAAGACTACCTACCGCCCCAAGGTTGGAAAGAACATAGGAAGAGCATATCAGCATGTATGTGTCCTCGATATTCACAGAGAAGGGCAGAACAGATCATCAGTCGCCCACTGAAATTAAATTAAATTCAACTGAAATGGGGATCGTGTGGTCAAATTTGTGGCCAGGCTGATCTTTGCTCATGTTATCAATCACTGGTTTAGATGAGGCGTAAGTTATGGACATTTATGGAATATATTCTGAAAACCCGATGCGGTGTCACAACAAGCCTGTTATGTCACATTCACTTGGCGACCCAGATATATTGAAGACAGGGAGGAGGAGGGTTTATTTGACAGACTCTTAAGCCAGGACATTAATTAACACTCTCTTACTCGGGGTGTAAAATTTCTCGCCAATGGGATAGTGCCCGGCTACCTACCTCGGACTCTCTCTCACCCCAGACCTTGTTTCATATGACAGGGCCATGATGTAGCGTGGATATTGCTGACTGCTCCGTAAAACAAGTAGAGAAGAGTTCAGAAGTCGGAAAAGGTTGTTTTACATTCAAAACTGATGTTACTTAAATCAATTTGATACATTTCAGCGTGGTGGCGAGGCCGAATGATGGGCCACAAGGCTCGTATTCTACGGGGACTGCGGACGGCCGTACACCAGGAACTTTTACGGCAAATGTTCTGAGACCTGGAGATATGTAAGATATGACCTGTTTTATCATTGCAGTCAGGGTGTGATCTGTACAACACTCATTATTACGGTATAATATAACTGAAATAGCAACATGTTAAATTCGCGGCTTAATAAATACATGGTTAGTCTGGATTTTGTAGACATTGTAGTTTCTTCTTTTTTCTTCTACATATTTGGTTGTAAGTTGTACGTTTTTCTTGATCTCTCTCAATTCCTCTCTCAATCATGTTATATTGCAGTTTTGTCGTCAAGATCTCATGTTACTTTTGAATGAATTTTCAGACCAAAATTCGGCTTGATGGCACTAACATTGCATGAAGCAAGCCCCGGTCATCATTTACAGGTAATGGTCTATCAACTGCTAACACCACTGCCAACATTTACAATAAATTGCATCTCAATAAGCTGACACACATCTGCCAAAATGCACACGTAAAAATTATTCAAAAGCTGGCACACCTCTGTCAACATTTACAAGTAATTATACATCTAATTTTGCCAAAATTAGTAATGATATTTTCATAAGCTGGCGCAAATAATTCTGTCAACAATTACAGGTATTAGTATCTCTATACACTGGTACATACATTTACAAGTATTGGTATCTGTATAAACTGACACACTTTTGTCAACATTTACAAGTAGTTGTATATCCATTGTCTATTTACAGTGGCAAAGATCTTGAAATGCTAGCGGTATATAATAGAGTAATATATAGTGAATCAAAAGTACTTTGTTGCATTGCGTTCTATGATGCCATTGACAGAGTGTGTCGTCTAGATAAGAAGGACGCGAAAATAAGGATACTGATAAAGGAAGAACGTAATGTAAGTAATCACACATATATATAAATGATATAAATGATATCCTGTCAAAAGAAACCTATTTTACAGCAGGTCTTCCTCAACATTCCGTATTAGCACCATTTGTATTCGTTGTATACACTTTTGTAAACCATATTGCAGATGGATTGAAATGATGGACAAGAATATTGGCAAACCGTATACCGTTGGCAGCAGACATAAATACATTGAGAAGCTAAATTAAGAATGATCTTCATACTGTGAATACATAAACAAGAAACGGTATTGTGTCATTAACCTCCAAACAGGAAACGGAAATGAAATAAACCTGTGTTGTCCCAACAAGCTGCCTCATATGACACGTTTACACTGACAAGGCCAAAGTACATGTAAACATCCCTACATGTATTGTTCACAAAAGAACTTGACGATGAAGGTGACATGACAAGTAATGCCACAAATAGACCATTGTGTTAACCAAGGAAGAAAACTTTTCCAACCGATCATCTTGCTTCAAAACCTGAAGACACACCCATTCCATTTTACTGGATTCCAAAACTCCACTAAAATCCGTACAAAGTGGGAGATATTGCTGGGTCCAGCAAATATACCACCAAATCCCTGTATCAAAAACTAACCAAAATCATCAATACAATCACGAAATTATGATTAGTGATTTAATACCATGTGGAGTGTAAAAACATCAAATGATTTGCTTGAGCGAGGAGAACCAAGTTTAATTATGTTGATTTGATTTTTCAACTTTGTACACTATCCAACACGGCAATATCAATGGGGCATATGATACTAAATGTGATGACCATAGATATAGTTACACCTTCTAAGTTTTCATCTGAAATTTACCGAGAAATCATTGATGGACTTCCTCATGGATAACATCTGTGTGAAGGTTTGGAGAAGGACACATTTTTTAGACAAGAGGTGAGGTGAAATGGGGTTTAACGTCGCGTCCAAGATTATTGCACTTATATAGCGACGTGCGTGTGAGTGTTTGTGTGGCTGCGTTTACTAGTCCGGACTGATGCCGAGTTATAATGCTAGCTCACAACGCCGCAGTTTAACATGAATATCTCACTCAGACACAGTATACTGACTCCAAGCCGACCAGTCCTTATTTTATCCCATTAATGCCGAGCGCCAGATAGGGTAAAAACAAGTACCATCTTTTAACGTCTTTTGGTATGACACGGCCGGGGATCGAACACCGGACTTTCCGCTCTCTGGGCGGACGCTCTACCACTAGACCACCGAGGCGGTCCATAAACAAGAAGTAGGCACATCCATAAACAAGGATTGTGCTCTCCTCCTTGCTGATCTGTTTGATCAACAGCCAAAAATAAAAACACAAGGGAATTTCGACAAAAGGATTAGCACTAGGTATACTGAACAACAAGAGTTCCTGTGATATTGAATTAGATTTAATGAAAACTTATGTTTTTTACCAAATCTGAAACAATTTCTATTTGCAACAGATAAAAGACTCCTGTAAGTGTTCAAATGGTTTATTTTGCCATACTGACTTCAGAAAATGCGTGATTTCATAAAAGAAACATGAACATGCCAAAATGTCAATTTATAAATCATTAACGTGTGTCTCCACCTTTGGTTGCGATGCAAGCAACACATCTTTGTCTCATGAAGGGACCAGGCGTCGCACAATGTCCTGTGGGATATCTGTCCATATCTGCTAGAGCATGTTTGGAGTGTCTGTGGAACACGTGGTTGACGTCGAAGGCGCCGATCAATCTCATCCCACATGTGCTGGATTGGTGAGAGATCAGGAGAGCAAGTCGGCCAGGGGATGACATTCACTTTGTTTTGTTGAAGATAATCCTGAACAAGTCGAGCAATATGAGGCCGGGAGTTGTCATGTTGAAAGGTAATGCCTCGGCCATGACGACGCAAAAACGGTAGAACAACAGGGCCGATGATCTCGTCGCGGTAGCGCTGTCCATTGAGATGTCCATTCCCTCTACCACTATCAAACGGGTCCTCTGTCATGCTGTAAATCCCACCTCATACCATAACGCTGCCGCCCCCGAACCGATCTTCTTCCATGACACAATGATTGACGTAACGTTCACCTCGACGTCGGTACACTCGAATCCGTCCATCGCTGTGGCTGAGGTGTCTCCCAGACTCGTCAGTGAATAGAACTTATCCCCACTGCATGGCCGTCCAGCGTAGACGCTGTCTGCACAACTGTAGACGTGCTTGACGGTGGTTTCCTGTCAAAATGGGACGTCTGGCGGGTCTTCTGGCGACAATCCCTGCACATCTGAGGCGACGACATACGGTTTGTGAAGATATTCGTCGAAGGCCAGAGATGCTTCTTGCAGTCTGGCTGTTGCTGGTTGGAATCGATTTTGTAGTGACCTGCCACTCCGAGGATGGTCTCTGATTGCATTCGTCTGTTGCCAACGTTGCCATAAACACCAAATGGTGTTTCTGTGGACGTTAAATTGTCTTGCAACTTCTCGTTGACTCGATCCTGCTTCAAGCATACCAATGGCTCGCAGATGCTCATTTTCGGACAGGCGTGGCATTTCGTAATGTTGAATAATTGCGTAGTTTTGTTGTTTTTCTGAGTGGTTGTAATACAATATTGAAAACCAAACTTTACTTGTTTGAAACGTACACTAAAATATTGGTGTCACAGGAACTTTTGTTGTTGAGTACATATCGATGATCTGATATCGTTCAAAAATGGTCAAATAGTCCCTTCAACTCTCCTACCCGCACGATTCCAGATAACCGTCTCACATGAATAGGTTTCCTCTGTGTCAATTTAGCATTATTTTCCTACAAAAATCTCTAAGATCGTCAATCGACGCTTGCTCAAATGATATTTGATCAGGTTTTCAATATCCAAGGGCATACGCATGCTTTCAAAACGTTTTAAGGTAGACATGTGGAGGACATTTCCAAATTTGACGCATTGGTGACAAAAATGGCCTGTAACATATGTTCCCATATCTTTTCCAGCTGAACAATTGACTACCCTTTGCATTTGTTTGGGATATGGTCGGATGTGTTCATTGGCCTTTTAGCATACATTTCTTATGATTGTGGAATGGGTTCTAAAACGAAATATGTGCATGTGTTATACTTTACCCATAATGGTAAATGGTAGCATTAAATGTATAATATCACCAAGACAAGAAGACAAGAAGTTTATTGTATGAAAGGCCTCCGGCCTATATACAAACACATACAATGTATACATACTTTCACCATGGAGACTGTTGCATCAGTGCCGAATGTCAAGTCCCTATTGGACAGAAAAAGGCTCAACTCATTTACATTACATTTTAAAGACCATACGTGGGTAGAAAGAACTAGAAGTTACTGGACTCACTAGCTATACGTCAAGCGGCGGAGTGAGATGGGTTTGCCTACATACCTTTTAGCCAACGATCATAATGAACGATACAGATAAAATTGAACAATATTAGAATCATGTCAAGAAATTGTTTCTCATGTACGTTGGTATGTATGTATTGGTAGAAGCAATATCACCAATTGTTTAAAGCTGATGCTCACGGAACAGTACGCACTGGGTCGCATTATGTAATTTATTAGATAAAACATTGAATAATATATATTTTTTCTTTTACCGCAGATCAGCTATTCTCTGACCTCGAACATGCCAAGTTTCCGTCAGAACATCGTATACGACATGTACTTGGACACTCCAGTTGGATTTCCTTCCCACGCATCCTTCAGTGAGGTGCGTGTCCAATACCCTACAGTCCTACTATACCCTACAGTCCTACTATACCCTACAGTCCTACTATACCCTACAGTCGGGCCTATGATGCCACTATTTTAGCAGTCAGTAGCGTGTTAATGCTTAGAGTCACAGTCCCAAGTTAGTTACGTTAACATTGCTGAGACAGCATAATTCTTGTTTAGAAAAATGGGTAAATTATGTTTGTCTGCGAAAAGTTATTTTTAAACAAAATAATAAGTCACGATATAACTTCATTCGTAGCCGCTCCCTCCCTGAAAATATAATGTTTAACATTATACTTGGGTAATTGTATTCCAATAAATATCGATTGCATTTTATCTTCATATATGTAGGAGTTCACGTATCTTTTATTTTACACAACAAAACTACAAGACAACATTGATGTGACAATAGTCATGGACGGTTATTTTACAGTTTCAGAAAATTGGAATTCGAGGTTTTTGAAAGAAAATCAAGTAATGATTACACGAGGTTTGATCATGTTCCAGGGATGGGCGTTGTATGCTGAAGGCCTCGGGGAAGAAGTGGGGCTCTACAAAGACGACATGGAACTGTAAGTTAATGACCCAGAAAACACATTTCCAAGCCTACATACATATTAACAAAATCTCCTTCAATGTATTCATCTGCACGACATTTACATACAAGACATGCATTGACTTAAGTGTTTCATCCAAATTCATGTGTATCCTTTCGCGAAACAAACTAACAATATCAAGTCATCATTGTGTAATGTCGTTTTGGTTCCCTTATCGGTGTATCCATTCCAAGCATGTCTCTTAGTGACAACAACTGCTTTATACCTGCATACGCTGTATCATAACTTTCTAGGAAATGCGCACAGAAACAAAGCCATTTCTGTAACCTCTCCAAAATTGTGGTTCTCAGACATGCACGGTTTTTCTCCGAAATGGGGACAAGACATTATTTTCAGGCCATCCTGCATGCCCCATGGCATTTAACAGTCGTTGTAAAACCTGTGGAAAATGTGTTTTCGACATTTTCGGGTTCATATTGCCCATCATTGTCTCAGAAAATCTGGGACTGATTTTATATATTTTTAGTGTTTTGTACAAACGGAATGTATTCTATTTCCAAGAAAACACTGTTTTGTTGTAGAATGGGTCGATACAGCTCGGAGATATTCCGTGCATGCCGACTGGTTGTGGACACTGGGATGCATTATTTCAAGTACGTGCACAACGTGTGGTTTGAGGTTTAGTTTTAAACAAGAAAGATTTATTTTTTCCAAAGTTCCATCGGCGATTTTACTATCAGTGATATAAATATTTTGAGTTTTCAGTTGTATTTCACAAGATAGTCACACGCCATCAGTATTTAGCAGAGTGCGGCGGGGTGATTATAACTTTGTGGTTAAAGCTTGTGTTCACGCCGAAAACCCACCTCCGATTCCCCAGTAGGGTCCAATGTGTCTGAGGCCCATTCATGGCGTGCCCGACCTTGATACAGCTTGAGTATTGCCAAAAGCCAACTAAACCCGCTTACTTCCTGATTCCATTCTTACTGACATTTGATCAATAGAGCCTCTCAGATTAAATCTACATGAATTTGTTTGTAGTTTATTGCCACATTCAACTAGTTTCTGCAACCTTCGTTGCAAAACTTTGTGACCTTCGCGCTAAGCACAGCATCGCTAGCAACCACATTTTAAGTTGTGATAACTTGTACCTGGCCTATTTCATATTGAAAGAATAGGTTAAAGCCATTAGGGCGGTTGTAATACTACCACTGTCCACTGTGAAGGAGTGTGTGTTACAGCTGGGACAGAGAACAGATTGTGTAAAGCCATTTGGACGGTTGTAATACTACCACTGTCCACTGTGAAAGTGTGTGTGTATTACATCTGGGACAGAGAACAGATTGTGTTAAGACATTAGGACGGTTGTAATACTACCACTGTCCACTGTGAAAGAGTGTGTGTTACATCTGGGACAGAGAACAGATTATGTTAAGGCATTAGGACGCTTGTAATACTACCGCTTTCAAGTGTTAAAGAGTGTGTTTTGCAGCTTGGAGAGAGAACAGATATGTTTAAGCCATAAGGAAGCTTGTAATACTACCACTGTCCACTGTGTGTGTGTGTGTGTGTGTGTGTGTGTGTGTGTGTGTGTGTGTGTGTGTGTGTGTTACATCTGGGACAGAGAACAGATTGTGTTAAGTCATTAGGACGGTTGTAACACTACCACTGTCCACTGTGAAAGTGTGTGTGTGTTACAGCTGGGACAGGGAACAAATTGGGTTAAGTCATTAGGACGGTTGTAATACTACCACTGTCCAGTGTGAAAGAGTGTGTGTGTTACATCTGGGACTGAGAACAGATATGTTTAAGCCATTAGGACGGTTGTAACACTACCGCTATCCAGTGTGAAAGTGTGTGTGTGTTACAGCTGGGACAGAGAACAAATTGTGTTAAGTCATTAGGACGGTTGTAATACTACCACTGTCCACTGTGAGAAAGAGTGTGATTTACATCTGGGACAGAAAACAAATTTGTTTAACCATTAGGACGGTTGTTATACTACCACTGTCCACTGTGAGAAAGAGTTTGATTTACAGCTGGGACAGAGAACAGGCCATCCAGTATGTCCTCAACTACACAGCCTTCACCTACGCTACAGCTGCGACTGAGATTGACCGCTACATCACCTGGCCAGGGCAGGCCCTCACCTACAAGATGGGCGAACTGAAGATCCTGGAGCTTAGGAAACGGGCAGAGCAAAGACTTGGTAGGAGTTTGTTGAGAATCTTGAATACAGTTTTATACGACTTTTTGAGCTGAGTAATTTCCATTATTACGACCAGTTTTTTTCAGTTACGACCAGTTATATGTTATCCTCAAGTGTTTAGACCTCGTAAAATAACGTAAATGAGAAGGTGTGTTCTGCACACGAGATGACGTTTTGCACGCGGAGGGATACTAGGATATCCTAGCGGTCGTCTGGCTTACATTTAGGGAAACTGATACGATTTGTAAATGTGGGTAATAACAAAACTGACCCAATCGACATTTGGTATTACGGATAATATGTCCCTCTTGAATTAAGCGTGTATAATGCGTAAAGGTTAATTTCACTCGTATCATGTCATCTGAAATTCCTCGTAGTCACTCTCTAATTACACACTCGGTACTACTTGAACAAATATTAAAAATTTGGTTGATACCCGAACTTTTACCTTTCCAGTTCTTCATATGATTCATTCATAAGTTTGATCACAAACGTACACAATAATGGATATCCTATAAAGTTGGTAAATTCATTAAAACACAGTTGTGTACGCCAAGCATTTGTGTACATAAATAGAGATATCCTGAATTACATACACGTTTCATATGCAATTTAATGTTTTAGGTCTTGTTTGAACTAAATTGAATTAAATGTAGAAGCGCCTACTGCCTGATTGTGTGCATACATGGCCGATCAAAGAGAATCGATCATGACAATGGGGCTCATGGACACAAAATGAAACTAGACAAACGCTGACCTACTGTACTTTGTGTGGTTTAAGGTAGAATACACGAGCGTGTCTCTCTGCGTGTCACACCTGTCGCAGCGCACACTAAGCCAGGAACCAGACAGGAAGTGACAATTGCAAGTGAACCGTGGCATCACATATTCGCTGTACCACCTATAGCCTTTACCAATGCATGTGTATTTCTCACAGATAATTGTCTCCCTTAGGTTACTCAAGCTACACCCATTCGATATTGGTTAAATATTTAAATCATTTGAACAGCAAATGTTTAAAATACAAAAATATATGTTTCCAGGGAATCAGTTTAACGTCCGGGATTTTCACGCTGTAATTCTTCAGAACGGGAGGATGCCTCTGAATGTCTTGGAGGAAATTGTCGACGATTGGCTGGAGAACTACGTTCCCATGACAACGGAAACACCCACTGTCTGCAGTAGTGCTGAGTCGCACGGGAGAGTGCTGTCTCTGGTTCTTGCGACACTGTTCTTGCCAGTCATACTCCGCAGTAACTTCTGAATGTATCAGAAGTTAACTGATCAGATAATCGTTTTTTCTGTACATAATTTACATAGCTGCAACTTCAAATACATACCACACCAACTGCTTCACATTTCCTGAATCACTGGCTTGTGTCCATTTGTAATGTTAATTTCAAACGTTGATACGATTTGATCATTATTTTTATGAGGATTAAACAACATTATCGTTTCTGGTTTTACCAGTCTCCAACCTCGAAACATAATTTCATGAACTCTTTAATTGACTCTTCAATTTACTTGTATTAGGTCAAATGTCTCAAATATGTTAGCGATTTCCGCTTTCTATATATATATTGCTGTATAAAATAACCCTCATTTAATCGTGCTGTGTATTAATATTTTGACGAAAATATTCTCTTTTATTTACAAAGTCAAACACTCGCAATGAAATACAGAAAGCTTTTATAAAATGTAAATACAAAATAACAACCAGACTCGATCATCCCACGAAAGAGATTCTACCTGGCGTGAAGGGCAAAATAGCTGTGGAAATTATGTGAATGGACCACTGTAAATCAGTAAATGTAACCATCGCCCCTATCTCCTCCTCTATTCAATGACTACATCATCAAGTACTTGTGACGTATTCAGAAACATACAGTGTTCTGTAACCAAGGTTTCAGCAGGTGTCATGCCTATCCTAAACATAATTAGAAAAGGGAAGATCTGGATGTTAGTATATCATGACCAAGACGAATTGATGCCTATCGTGGGATAGGCGTGTATGGCAATGTGTTTGCTGGCACGGCATATTGGAATTATGGGTACAATTCAGTGTACTGAGCAAGGGGAAGGCAGGGGAATTCATCATCCGTACACTACCTAATCTGTGCATGAAAAATATATGGATGTTTGCTTTGTTTTTATTTTTAAAAAGGTTGGACAACAGATACGGCAATTCTTATTGATATTTGATAGGGCTTCTTAGACGAATCACATGTAACTGAAAAAAACTAAAATTAATAAAACGCTTGGCAGTCAGAGGTATTTTTTAGCTTCCTATATATCTATTTTGAGTACTTGTATTTTTATCCGACAATGTCTGCAGACAGATATTTGTGTTCTATATTCTGGTACTACAATAAAAGTGAACATGACATGGCAATTTGTGATCTGTTTTTAATACATGTAGTTTAATAGGTGTACTAGTTGATTGTGTGAGTTGAACAGCATTTCAGTCATGTCACCGCATGGCTGTTTAATGTGGGAGGAAGGTCTGAAGTTACGCAGGTCTTAGACGTTTCCCTTTTGGTGAAATCGACGAGAATGTGTGGTGCTGACGCAAATAGAAACATAATCAGGGCGAATCTGGGAATCGAATCCACAAGACAGGTTTCTGGCGTGCCCAAGGGGCGCAACTCTGCACTGCAAGATGAATGGGACACCCGTGCCCCAGTAATTATAATAGTAGTAGTAGTTGTAGGGGTAGTAGTGGGTAGTGGTTGGAAGTGGTGGTTGTAGTGGGAATTGGAGTTGTGGGCGTTTTCGTAGTAGTACGCCAACCAAACACTACACGTCGACTTGATAGGACCGGGCCATCCGTGACGTTGATTGCGTATGTTATGTGTAGGGTAAAACACGTCCGACGGTTTTTATGAGATTTGAAACCCCAATCCGAGGTTTTATCCTGAGGGTGATAGTTTTTAATCTACTATAACACAGAGGGGGTAATTTATCTTACTCATAAACTGAATGAAAAATGTGAAACAACATTTATCTACAATTTTGTTTCAAACACCCTTTCTATAAAAACTTTAAGAAAGGGAAGTAAAATATATCTTGCTGACATACATGTACTTCAAAAAACGATTTGTAAAAGCATTGTGATTTATGCATGTATGTGTGTGTGTGTGTTCGTGTGTGTGTTCGTGTGTGTGTTCGTGTTCGTGTTCGTGTGTGTGTGTGTGTGTGTGTGTGTGTGTGTGTGTGTGTGTGTGTGTGTGTGTGTGTGTGTGTGTGTGTGTGTGTGTGTGTGTGTGTGTGTGTGTGTGTGTGTGTGATATTGGTGGAGGGATATTTTGTGTGTTAAATCGAGGGGAATTAAATTATGCCACAGCCTGGATTTTATCAATATTATATATCTAAATATAAATAAAAATATGTATGTTTAGACGTCGAAAGCTCCGACGTTCATACAGTTTGGTCCTCACTCCATGCAGGATCATACTCCAATGAATTTACACAAAGTGAAAGTCCATTCTTATAATTTCTTGTAGCGTAACATGACTTCATGTTTACACTGACAGTCATACAACAACCTGCTGCATCGCGGAAAAAAATAGTTCCACAAGAAGGTCGTTTGTTAACAAGAAATAAATTCAAATATTATCATCCTTGGTGTGAGACAGGTTTGTTAAGAGCTACCTCAATACGTCAGTCACAATGACTGCGCGTTGTAATACATTTACATCAAGTACAAGACGTCATAATGGCCGACACGATAAACGTTACGTGAGTGATATCCGTATGGGTAAATCAACCCGTGGCGGTTATATGTGTTATTCATCATTGATCAGTTCGCCGATTACTGAAAGTAGATTATAAAGATTTGTCAAGTATATAATATATATTACTGTAATAATATAAATTACTGTGGGCTGCCACTGTGAGCCTGGGCACGATCGATCGAGTCGATACTACTAGTGGATGTGCGTTTTCATGTTTTGTTCAGTAGGATTGGCTATGTGGGGGATATAAGTGAACGATCAAGCAGCCAAACCTTCCTACGTTTCTCAATGTTTGCTAAAACGCCGAGATCATGATTAAAGCGCGTGCATCGTCAGAAACAAAGCATTTGTATGTTTGTTTTTTGTGAAAGAGAATTCCAAGGGGTTTGTCCATGAATATGTAAGTAGTCCGTCAGTGTTTACCTCATTTCAACAAAACAGTCTCGGGACAACAGTCTCGTGAACGTCAAATTGAGTTGTTCGTACGCTTATGAACATCACTTTCGCTGTCATGTGTCTGGCCTCTCTTCCAGTGGAAAAGCCGTATATCGTGTGAACTTCAACTTAAAAAGATAAAATATATTTAACATCCAGGATCTTGTACAAAATGGGGATTTTATGAAATTCAAATTAATGAGAGGACACTGGGATGAATTAACTGCAGGTTGAAATTATGGATAATGAAATATGATGCTCTAATTGGGAGCGGCGTCTGTGGACGTTATCAGCCTACAGTACAGTTTGTGGGAGCAGTTGGGTGGCCTGACGGTTGCAGTATGCGCACTTCCCTCACAACATTCGGATTCGATCCCATAGAATCTCGTTTGTGGATATGCCGTTTGGAAGGTTAAAGATTGCAAAAGTGATTCTTCATGTGTTCAATTCGTTAGGCCAAAATGGTCAACACCAACTGTTATCATATACCTGTCATTGACATTAGGCATTTCCCATGTGCGATACAGCCAGCACGGAGACGGTCATATGACAGGGTGTGTAATAACCAGACCTGTATTACACCCCTGTCGAGCTGACATGGCTTGTCAATAGGTTTTGAATGGGCGATAAAGGGTGGTAAGAAATATAAATTACGTCCCTTAGTACGTCGTCTGCTCGTCTGCTCCGCCAGCTTTCCCGTGACAATGTCTTCCAAACAAGATGAAAATGTATTGCATTCACTTGCAAATAGATACATTTTCCAATGTGATGTTATGGTATAATGACAAAAATGTGATTATAAGTCAGTTTTCAAATCATATCCAATATCAACCCTCGATCCACATAGCACCTCTCTTGCCTTCGGCCCTCGAGCTGATATAGGGGGCTCGGGTTGATATAAGGGGCTCGGGCTGATATAGGGGTCTCGGGTTGATATAGGGGGCTCGGGCTGATATAGGGGGCTCAGGCTGATATAGGGGGCTCGGGCTGATATTGGAGGCTCAGGCTGATACAGGGGGCTCGGGCTGATATAGGGGCTCGGGCTGATATA
This sequence comes from Haliotis rufescens, assembly GCF_023055435.1. Lineage (NCBI taxonomy): Eukaryota > Metazoa > Mollusca > Gastropoda > Lepetellida > Haliotidae > Haliotis > Haliotis rufescens. The sequence goes on from NW_025964383.1 coordinate 8,129,077, forward strand.
GGAGGCTCAGGCTGATATAGGGGGCTCGGGCTGATATAGGGGTCTCGGGCTGATATAGGGGGCTCGGGCTGATATAGGGGGCTCGGGCTGATATAGGGACCTGGGGTTGATATGGTTTGGATATGAAAACAGCCATTTAAATACATCTAAGTAACATTTCCACATTATTAATACAGCAAGAATACCAGCTCACCGATAATGTTATGACACAGCATTCATTATTAACATATAATTTTTTGAGTAAATGGAAGGTTATATTTATGATCATTACCGAGAAACACCATCGATAAAATACAGTGGCGTTTGGACTGTGAGTTTCATAGATACAGCTATACAAGGGTCGAGTATGTACTAAATATGGATTGGCTATCATATGCGTCTGAGTACTCCGATGTCCTAGGTTGCAATCTCATTAAGATCAGATCTTACTTCTCGCTGACGCTATATAAGCGAGAACCTTGGTCTGATCTTAATGACATCTTAATCAATACAATCACAGACTCCTGAAGTGAACGTACTGGGGGATATCACAACTGCTGTGTCGTGCGCTTTAGTTATTTTTGCCATAGTACCTCTTGCTTTTCAGTGAACTTATTCCATCTGTTCTCCAGAGGCCCTTTGATATTATATCTGGTTAAAAGGATGGTGACCCTTCATTTCATTCGATAACATTCAAAGAACCCAACAGCATAGTGACCAGGCTTTCTCTTACCTAAAGCTTTTCCACATACTGTTGTAGATACATTTGTTGGATATGCATATGTAAGAATCGAGTGTTCTTTACCTTCTTTTGAACAGTATATATTTAAATTCTGACCTGATTTATTGAGAGGGTTTTAGCATGACCCGCCACGCGCTGACGGCGTGATGGTTCTATAAAACTCAAATAGGGACACATTTTACGCAGCAATCCGTGGATTGATTTGAAATCCCCTAGGTCTGTACAGTTGTTATGTTTAAGAGAAAAAAGTTATAATTTGAATGTGACTGGAAAAAAATGTCTTCCCTTTCTCATCTCGTGTTACCGCTTTCTGGATTTCTCGTCTCGTGGTATCCCCTTACCGCTTTCTCGCCTTCAATTACGGCCGCAAGAACAATACAAACGGCAAACCTTTCACAGATGTCGACGCTCATGAAGGGTTGATTCTGTTAGCCCACCCGAGAAATCTATGGTCTGGTGTCATAGGGTGTAATGTGGCTATTGTTCAGTCCTAGGTTTGGGGGGCATCAATGTTGTTTTTGGTTCATTGTGTTCAGACCTTTGATTGCAAAAGTTAAAAGGGTTTAACCATGAGAAGAGATCTCATTTGAGACCATCTCCGAATAACACGTATTCTTGCAAAGTTAAGTTACATGTATTTTGGACAGGTTTTGCATAGTTTCCAGGATTTGAAAGCACCGAATCCTGCCAGTCTCCTACACTATTCTGAATTTTTGAACGGAGACATGCCTGTTTCCAAACATTAGACTGTGACAAAACTCTGACAAAACTTCGTGAGTGTACAATCATTAATTATAGGGCCTGTTACTTAGTGCTGCTTCCGCGTATTTGAACCAAATTTGAAACTGTATATGTTTGAATATCATTTATTGATTGTTCATTGATCCTTTGATTTTAGTTCTGTACGTAGCCATTTCTTGGATAACCTTTGTTTTAATTGGAAAATCACCTCATAAACAATAACTTGGACTTTTTAATAAAAAATCTAGTATTGATTTTTGCATGTAATATTGTCTTATCATCGAAAGCGTTTGTGTCTGAATTAGACGCTGGATACTTTGAATCCTCCGTTTTTTACTACAAACAACTTGTATTCTTTTTTTCTTGTAAGGTTTATTTTACCAAACGAATACAAAGCATTTATTATGAAAAATATTCATAATAGTTTTTGGTGGGTTAAATATTGAAGAAAGAGAGATGATTAAGTTAAGGTAGAATAATGGAATCACGCACGTTGAGACGCCGAACGCTAACACCGTATTCGTGTGTCCATGATTCCCGTACCTTAAATTACCTTCCAGACTTTAAATGAGTAGATAACTACAGATTTACTTACAGTTGAATACTGATTATGATGACATGCATAATATAAACCTAATCATTCTAATGACTTATCTTGTTAACCCTTTGTCAAACACGGGACTTCACACGTGTTGTAATTATTGTAGGACGTGTATTTTGTAATCATGTTAGTTGTTAAGATAAGTGTTGATGCATTAATATCTGTATCCTCCGTTTCATTAATTTGTTTCATTTGACCATATTATGCTTTGGTTGATGTCCACAATTCACAACGCCTATCTTGTCCTTTCAATTCGATTCTATTGCGATAAGTACCCTGAGCCCATTCTCTACCATGGCTTCGTTTTTACGAATAGTGCACCACTAATAATACTTTCACAAGCGAGAGGAAGTCCGAGCTGGCTTAGAAATAGGAGCGTTCCAGGTTGTGACGTCACTACTGTGGTGGCGAATAGGTGCAGGGTGTTTATATCAAAATATGATGGAGATGGGCTATACGGGATAACGGAGGATGTCGAAGCGCACTTTGTCTGAAAATATGGATGAACATTTTCAAGAGGAATTAATTTAGATAAATGAGATGCAGACCCATAAGCAAGAGTGTGTTAGCAGTTGTCATGGTTATTGTAGCGGAAAGCGATTTTCGAGGAATGTATGATCATTAATTTGTAACCATGTGATATTTCTTTAGTCAGGCTTGTTATTTAGCAGTTCCATGTAAATTGATATGGTTTATGGTTTTGTCATAATGCCGCCATTGTTGAAAAGTATGCAATGCTTGGATATCTCAGGAATATCATATCAAGTATATATCTCTCATCACAATTATATCTGCCTTATCAAGTAATCTTGTGTATCAAGCGTATTTTCTATATCAATATATCTTCGATTTGACCCTTGCGACGTGTTTGGAGATATTGTTTGGTCATGTCAAGGATAAAGGTCATCTTCAAGGTCATACATAGCCCTGAAGGAGAAACATTTACTGCAGGTCAGTGAAGCTTGGTACATGTCATCCTGAGGTAGAGGCGGTGATCTGAAAAGATATGTAGAAGGTCAGTTTGCCATTTTCACTTAAATGACTTTTCCTGCAAATATGCTTACATTTTTTGAAGATATGGTCTCTACTTACATTTTATATTCATTATGATTATGTGAATATTGGGCAATATGTTGTGAAACATTAACATGCATACTGTTATGAGAAGAATGGAGTAGGGGTCGGGATGGACATCTAATAATTAATGTATTGTGTGTAATGGCAGACAAATTAGCATGCGAGGAGAAAAAGCAAATTCACATTCGAGCTTGCTGGGTTGGCTGATTGGATGGTCGAGCTTGCAGGGTTGCCTGATTGGGTAGTCGAGCTTGCTGGGTTGGCTGATTGGGTGGTCGAGCTTGCTGAATTGGCTGATTGGGTGGTCGAGCTTGCTGAGTTGGCTGATTGGGTGGTCAAGCTTGCTGAATTGGCTGATTAGGTTGTCAGGCTTGCTGGGATGGCTGATTGGGAGGTCGAGCTTGCTGGGTTGGCTGATTTGGTGGTCGAGCTTGCTGGGTTGGCTGATTTGGTGGTCGAGCTTGCTGGGTTGTCTGATTTGGTGGTCGAGCTTGCTGGGTTGGCTGATCGGGTGGTCGAGCTTGCTGGGTTGGCTGATTTGGTGGTCGAGCTTGCTGGGTTGTCTGATTTGGTGGTCGAGCTTGCTGGGTTGAGTGATTGGGTGGTCGAGCTTGCTGGTATGGCTGATTTGGTGGTCGAGCTTGCTGGATTGGCTGATTTGGTGGTTGAGCTTGCTGGATTGGCTGATTTGGTGGTCGAGCTTGCTAGGTTGGCTGATTTGGTAGTCGAGCTTGCTGGGTTGGCTGATTGGGTGGTCGAGCTTGCTGGGTTGAGTGATTTGGTGGTCGAGCTTGCTGGGCTGGCTGATTTGGTGGTCGAGCTTGCTGGGTTGGCTGATTGGGGGGTTGATCTTGCTGGACTGGCTGATTGGGTGGTCGAGCTTGCTGGATTGGCTGATTTGGTGGTCGAGCTTGCTGGGTTGGCTGATTTGGTAGTCGATCTTGCTGGGTTGGCTGATTGGGTGGTCGAGCTTGCTGGGTTGAGTGATTGGATGGTCGAGCTTGCTGGGCTGGCTGATTTGGTGGTCGAGCTTGCTGGGTTGGCTGATTTGGTGGTCGAGCTTGCTGGGTTGGCTGATTGGGTGGTCGTGCTTGCTGGGTTGGCTGATTTGGTGGTCGAGCTTGCTGGGTTGGCTGATTTGGTGGTCGAGCTTGCTTGGTTGAGTGATTGGATGGTCGAGCTTGCTGGGCTGGCTGATTTGGTGGTCGAGCTTGCTGGGCTGGCTGATTTGGTGGTCGATCTTGCTGGGTTGGCTGATTTGGTGGTCGAGCTTGCTGGGTTGGCTGATTGGGTGGTCGTGCTTGCTGGGTTGGCTGATTTGGTGGCCGAGCTTGCTGGGTTGGCTGATTGGGTGGTCGAGCTTGCTGGGTTGTCTGATTGGGTGGTCGAGCTTGCTGGACTGGCTGATTTGGTGGTCGAGCTTGCTGGATTGGCTGATTGGGTGGTCGAGCTTGCTGGATTGGCTGATTTGGTGGTCGAGCTTGCTGGATTGGCTGATTGGGTGGTCGAGGTTGCTGGGTTGGCTGATTGTGTGGTCGAGCTTGCTGGGTTGGCTGATTGGGTGGTCGAGCTTGCTGGGTTGAGTGATTTGGTGGTCGAGCTTGCTGGGCTGGCTGATTTTGTGGTCGAGCTTGCTGGGTTGGCTGATTGGGGGTTGATCTTGCTGGGCTGGCTGATTGGGTGGTCGAGCTTGCTGGATTGGCTGATTTGGTGGTCGAGCTTGGTGGATTGGCTGATTTGGTGATCGAGCTTGCTGGGTTGGCTAATTTGGTAGTCGAGCTTGCTGGGTAGGCTGATTGGGTGGTCGAGCTTGCTGGGTTGAGTGATTGGGTGGTCGAGCTTGCTGGGCTGGCTGATTTGGTGGTCGAGCTTGCTGGGTTGGCTGATTGGGGGGTTGATCTTGCTGGGTTGGCTGATTCAGTGGTCGAGTTTGCTGACTCGGCTAATTGGTTGGTCGAGCTTGCTGTGTTTGGTGTTGGGTGGTCGAGGTTGCTGAGTTGGCTGATTAAGTGGTCGAGCTTGCTGGGTTTGCTGATTAGGTGGTCAGGCTTGCTGAGCTGGCTGATTGGGTGGTCGAGGTGGCTGGGTTGGCTGATTGGGTAGTCGAGCTTGCTGAGTTGGCTGATTTGGTGGTCGAGCTTGCTTGGTTGGAATTGGCTGATTGGGTGGTCGAGCTTGCTGGGCTGGCTGATTTGGTTGTCGACTTTGCTGGGTTGGCTGATTGGGTGGTCGAGCTTGCTGGGCTGGCTGATTGGGTGGTCGAGCTTGCTGGGCTGGCTGATTGGGTGGTCGAGCTTGCTGGGTTGGCTGATCGGGTGGTCGAGCTTGCTGGGTTGGCTGATTGGGTGGTCGAGCTTGCTGGGCTGGCTGATTGGGTGGTCGAACTTGCTGGGTTGGCTGATTTGGTGGTCGGGCTTGCTGGTATGGCTGATTGGGTGGTCGAGCTTGCTGGGCTGGCTGATTGGGTGGTCGAGCTTGCTGGGTTGGCTGATTTGGTGGTCGGGCTTGCTGGGCTGGCTGATTTGGTGGTCGGGCTCTCGGGCTCGCTGATTGGGTGGTCGAGCTTGCTGGGCTGGCTGATTTGGTGATCGAGCTTGCTGGATTGGCTGATTTGGTGGTTGAGCTTGCTGGGCTGGCTGATTTGGTAGTCGAGCTTGCTGGGTTGGCTGATTTGGTAGTTGAGCTTGCTGGATTGGCTGATTTGGTGATCGAGCTTGCTGGGTTGGCTGATTTGGTAGTCGATCTTGCTGGGTTGGCTGATTGGGTGGTCGAGCTTGCTGGGTTGAGTGATTGGATGGTCGAGCTTGCTGGGCTGGCTGATTTGGTGGTCGAGCTTGCTGGGTTGGCTGATTTGGTGGTCGGGCTTGCTGGGTTGGCTGATTGGGTGGTCGAGCTTGCTGGGTTGGCTGATTTGGTGGCCGAGCTTGCTGGGTTGGCTGATTTGGTGGTCTAGCTTGCTGGGTTGGCTGATTGGGTGGTGGAGCTTGCTGGACTGGCTGATTTGGTGGTCGAGCTTGCTGGATTGGCTGATTTGGTGGTCGAGCTTGCTGGATTGGCTGATTTGGTGGTCGAGCTTGCTGGGTTGGCTGATTGTGTGGTCGAGCTTGCTGGGTTGGCTGATTGGGTGGTTGAGCTTGCTGGGTTGAGTGATTTGGTGGTCGAGCTTGCTGGGCTGGCTGATTTGGTGGTCGAGCTTGCTGGGTTGGCTGATTGGGGGTTGATCTTGCTGGACTGGCTGTTTTGGTGGTCGAGCTTGCTGGATTGGCTGATTTGGTAGTCGAGCTTGCTGGATTGGCTGATTTGGTGATCGAGCTTGCTGGGTTGGCTGATTTGGTAGTCGAGCTTGCTGGGTAGGCTGATTGGGTGGTGGAGCTTGCTTGGTTGAGTGATTGGGTGGTTGAGCTTGCTGGGCTGGCTGATTTGGTGGTCGAGCTTGCTGGGTTGGCTGATTGGGGGGTTGATCTTGCTGGGTTGGCTGATTCAGTGGTCGAGTTTGCTGACTCGGCTAATTGGTTGGTCGAGCTTGCTGTGTTTGGTGTTGGGTGGTCGAGCTTGCTGAGTTGGCTGATTTGGTGGTCGAGTTTGCTCGGTTGGCTGATTAGGTGGTCAGGCTTGCTGAGTTGGCTGATTTGGTGGTCGAGGTGGCTGGGTTGGCTGATTTGGTAGTCGAGCTTGCTGGGTTGGCTTATTGGGTGGTCAAGCTTGCTGAGTTGGCTGATTGGGTGGTAGAGTTTGCTGAGTTGGCTAGTTGGTTGGTCGAGCTTGCAGGGTTGGCTGATTGGTTGGTCGAGCTTGCTGAGTTGGGTGATTGGGTGTCTTGATTTTTTTTCATGTTTTCATTTCAGATCTGGTCTAAGTGTTTACTTGCAAACATGTGGCTTTCAACCAGATTCACTTTACTTAGGCAAGGAAATATTGTGGCTAACGTATTCTACACAACCTTGAATTAAAAAGCGAAAACATCTATCCAGGCACACTATAAACCATCAACTGTCTGTGTCACTTTTTAAATTTTGCATGCATATCAGAGTAGTGTATCCCTTCACTGTGGCGTATTTTTCACTTCCGGTTCCGTTGCATGCTGGGATACGCCGGGACCGGCATTGCCACCATTTTTTTATAAAAACGTCCTATCACGATTAGTTTATTTACTGACAACTGCACGCAAGATCCAGACTGAAACTGAATGAACCTGTGAACACACTGTCGTGCGATTGCTCTTGCGTCTTTCTAACCATACTCTTAAAAAAATTAAAAAAACGCAAAGCCAGATTGGTGTGAGGTAGGAAAAAAAACATTTATACGAGGAACCGTACAAGGTATTGAGCCAAAATGTTGTGGAGAGAACAATTGGGGATTGTAATCATCTCAGTTATCGGTACATAGGAAACGTCCAAAGTGAAGGTCAGCTACCATCAATCACGAGTATGTCCTCCGTTGGAATCGATAACGGCCTGACATCTCCTGTCCATGGAAGAGACGTGTATGCGAATCACATACTGGGGAATGGTAGCCCATCCGGCCTGCAACGCAAAAGCTGCTGCAACGGCTGGGGTTGTGGTTGACGTCGGCGTAGACTTCTTTTTAATTCAACCTAGAGGTGCTCTATCAGATTCAAATCCGGGGATCTGGAGGACTAGGGGAGAACATCAACGTTGTTATTGTGATGACAGGCTCTTGCGATCCCTGCTGTGTGCGGTCAAGCGTTGTCCTGCAGGAATACACCGTTGCCGTTGGCTGCAATTGGGAGAACGTGTGGAAGGAGAATTTCGTTGATGTATCGCTGAGCCATAGACCTGTGCTCTTCCATCCCTTCGACGGAGGAGAAATCTTGATTCGTCGCTGAAACAGACATCTCTTCATCGCAATTGAGTCCATACCCTGTGTTGATGACACCAATGCAGTCGTTGTTGACGATGTCGTCGACTCAATATGACGCGTCGAACAAGATGTCTTGCTCGTAAACCTGCTGCTCTTAAACGGTTTCGTACGGTCAGGTCGGATATTCTAATCAGTCCGGGATTTTGAGATGCGGTTGTAGTGATTGTGGTCGCCCTTTCACGTAGGTGGTGCAGTCGGATGTAGCTATCTTGGGCGGGTGTGGTTACCCTTGGTCGTCCCGACCTTGGCCGATCACGTGTTGATCCATGCTGTTGAAACTGATCTCATACCCTTGTGATGGTGCTGGGCGCAACATTGAAAACCCTGGCTACAGCTGATCGGGATTCCCCTGCCTGCAAGCGACATATGACGTTGTTTCTTTGCACTTCTGTTAATTTTGGCATGTTGTTGAACTGTCACTGTTCAATTGATGCAGATGCAAGGCAATAAAAAATCCTGCACTTTAATTCCGTTCATAGTGCTGCTGCACGTGCAGTAGGTGAAGCTCAATGGCCCTCTTGTTAATGCACTGTGTGCATTTTACCGAATCGTACGTGTTTCCTGACTAATGGTTTGCATGTCCAGTTAGCCAGTTAACTTTTCTACCCAGTGAACATGACAGTCATATTGAAAAATCTTTATCCGACCCTTTTTTTAACGAAATATATTTTGGTATTTGCTTAGTTTTTTGTGTGTAATTCAACACTTATGTACCGGTTTTTTTGCAACTTTTTTTTATATATCTTATCTTGATTTGACCATGCTTTTAAATTCTATTAAAATGCAGATTTGGCTCAAGCTTCAAAATTTCTAAGCTCTGAGTTTCAAATATTAAACTGTTGACATTATATACTCATCCAGGCAGGACAGTGGTACAGTGCCTTGACAATATTTTTGTCTGTTTGAGCATGTACGTCCCGCCTATTGACCAGAATTTCTGAAAACAAGGCTCAGTAGTTCACCTAACTGATGAATAAATCAGTTGATGACACTTCGACCTTCAATTGGTACAAACATCCACATTTTCCTGCCATACATGCATATATGTATGTCTTTTATTCCTGCTGCAAAGGTCTGCCGGTAGATTGAAACAAACTATTTCCATTGTGAAGATGCACTGTCTTGCTCCTCTCCTGGTACGTTCTCTAAAATTATAGGTTCGATTGGCCTGGTGACATGTAAGCTGTCTTTGGATTGCAACACTACTTGAAACATTATGCTATAAAACACATATAGCTGATCCCCATGACGTCAACGTGTTCGAGTTCACCACTTCACTCTGATACTATCTTTGAACAGGCCGGCTTCGTGTAACGTGAATGTCATGAGGTTATCTGTGTTTGTTTCCACAGCACCTAATTGTAGAAGTTGATACCACTTGTGTTCCCTCGTTTGGCCATCCACTGCATATATCCACAATCCCAGGACAGGGCTAACTGCAAAACAACAGTGAAAACGGTGGCAGTGAGGATGAAACACACAAATAGAGTCAGGCAGATAGGGTTAGATTACTGCATATATTTCATAGTAAACAAGTCACGCTGACACGACGATAGGGAACCAGCCTTGACCTACTTACGCGGCTGTCGTGGTCTATTGTTAAAAGAGTCGCCGTGTCTCGCGAGCCGCGATGGCGTCCGAAAGACTAATATATCGTCGATATTTATTACAGAGACACTTTTATTACACAATTCATTTCTACCCTCTAATATTGTTTCTATGGCTGATTTAAGCCTCGGCGTTGGTTTCATATATTTCCAGTCTGTCGTGGCTCTTGGAGTAGTATAGATGATAGGGGTTCTGGCTCACTTCCACTAGAGCCAGATTCATATACCTATACCACGACTACAGTTGGATTTTTTTTTATGTCAAAATGATGATGTGATTCAAGGATCGTCATGATTCGTTTTAAAAGAATCATCAATATTAATTAATAATGAATAAACTTTACTATAGCCCTCGAGGATAATGGAAAGGTATAGGAGCAATAAAAAAATTAGCCACCGCAGCTAAGGTATCTAAAGATTTGGCCAAGGATTGGTTAAAGAAACAAGCGATGTGGCAAATATACTTACCGGCACCGCGTTATATACCGAGGAAGAAGTTTGATATTTTTACAACGAATGAAGTTCATCAGGCTGACCTCTTGTTTCTTCCTCATGATAAGGTAAGACGCAAAACGTATAAATACGCTTTAACCATAGTGGATATGGCTAGTCGCTACAAAGAGGCTGAGCCATTAAGCTCGAAAGATTCAACAGATGTAGCTAATGCATTGAGTCACATATATAAATGCGGACCACTAAAATGGCCTAAGTTATTTCAAGTAGATCCCTGGTTGTGAATTTATGGGATTGGTAACTAAACTGTTAACAAAGCATGATGTTGAAATCAGGCAAGGTAAAAAAGAGGCCCACCATAGTCAAGCTATCGTTGAAAGATTTAACCGTATATTAGCGGAACGTTTGTTTGGCTATCAGTATGGGATCGCAATGAAATCCGAACGATTGAGATCAACCGAATGGGTGACACGTTTATTAGCTAATGTATCAGCGCTGAATAATGAAGTAACGAGATTAATCGGGAAGAAACCATCCGATGCGATTAAAATTAAATCTGTGACTTCCGAGTCTTCAGCACCGAGGAGAGGCAAAGAACAAAAACTTCCGGATAGAGTAAGCGTAAGATATTTAAACCAGCCAGGTGAAGGAGGCCTACATTGCGCAACCAATCCGATTTGGTCCCTTAAGACATATAACACTAGTCGGTTGGTTATGACAGAAGGAGAGCCTATTCTTTATTATCTTAAAGATGGACCGGGCAGGGCATTTGTATGAGAAGAGTTACTCATAGTTCCCAACGATACAGTATTACCGCCTAAATAACCATAAGCATAGGTAGTTACACCATCCTAATGAATCCATCTCTTTGTATCTAAGGGGGATAATGATGTCTTGTTCATTCTTAATCCATATATCCTATGATTGTAACTTCTTAAAGAGTTCATCTCTTGTTTGAATGTTCTACCGTTGAAGAATGCTTCTTTGTACTGTTCGTGTTTGATATACTTTTTCACCACATACTTCTTAACACCCTTAACTTTTCTTATCTCTCCATTATCGGACTTCTTTATAGAATACATCTTAGGTCTTAATCCGACATACTCCACTGTAGGAGTCCCAGCACATTCATCCTTCATCTTACCTAGTACCTTTTTATTCACTTAGCTGTGCAGTGGATTATCTTTTGGGTAATAGCTTGTGTCGTACATATCTATTTTTTCTGCCATATCTTTATACACATCCTCGGTTTCTCCACCATATTCGAGGTTGGCGAACATGATTTCGATACCATCTTAGATGGTTGACTCGATTACGGTGTGTCAGGATGGGACGTATGGCAGGGCGTCGTGGTCGAATCCCGTACTGACGTAAACGATTCCTGACAGTGTTGGGATGCATACGGCGCAGTCCAAGAATTGTCTGGGACGTCGTTACTGCCGTTTGGAACCTGTGTCGGAGATGTATAACTAGAATCCATCTGTCCTGTCTTGGCGTCGTTACTCGGGGACGTCCTGAACATGGGTGGTCGGCAACGTCATTTGTGTTCTGATAACGCCTCACCAATGCCGATATCATGTTACGATGGCATTGGAAATGTGTTGCCACCTGTTGTTGCCTCATTCCCGCTCGGATCATTCCAATGGCTTCATGATGCTGTGCAGCTGTCAATCTTGGCATGATTTGCTTGTGATATGCTTGTGTCTGCACCTGAGAAGTTTTGAATTTTTGAATGACCACAGATCATGCTTTCCAAAGTGACAGCGAATTTTGAGTTGCACATGCTGTGTACAGCTGCACAGGATGCACATGCAGTAACACATTGCACGTCCATAGGCCCCCATCAATGATTGCTGTGTTCAAACCTATCTTTCATATATGGACGGTGTGCCCTTATATCTATATTTTCTCCATGCACAGTTTCTTTATGTGGCAAGTATATATACAATATAAGACATTTGTCTAAATGGTTAAATTTCCATATATCTTATTGGTCGCTATATAAGTGCAATAATCTTGGACGCGACGTTAAACCACATTTCACCTCAACTCACCATATATCTTATTCTCCCCAACCTATTCCTCTCGTTGATGTAATCTCTCTTCTTAGCATAAATAATCTGCTTCCTAACCCTATCAGCTCCGTGTTTCTTACATAAACAATAACAATATCTGACACCTATCCCACATACAGAACACGTATAATTTACATTTCCTTGTCTGATGTAAAAAGCGTGAATACCGCAATATACACCAACGCATAGTTTCTGACATTGAATTGGCTTCCCCACGAGTGTTAATCTACACAGATTCATGATTATACACCTATCATATCATCTGTCTAAATGAAAAGCGCATATCGAGTCTCTCAACCAGCCAGATCTATTTATAGCTTATGCATAATTGTGTAGCTATAAATAGCAACTGCAGAAAACCCAAACACTATAACTGCTATCTCATGGTCCTTCTGAGCCTCTGATGGTGTATAAAACTGAGAGAGTGTTGGCCTCGGCATTGGGTCAAGTGTCTTTCCATAAACGAGGAAGTATTCGTGCATGGCAGATTCAACATCCTTAAAAGTTTGAATTGAATGTCCTTGTTTACGCAGTTTATCATTTATAAAATCTAATCTCTCCATTCTACCCCTGGCCCATTGTCACTGGGCTGCTTCGAGTTGTTCTAATGCTTTATTATGTCGTTTACGCTCCTCTTCAACTTCTTTAGCATTTGATTCCCTCAGAGTAGAAAATATATAATTACTCCCCGAAAAAGCTAGAGCATTAACAATAGCTCCACCGACCATCATCACAATTGTTGCCATGATGTTTTGAACTGTGTTCAATAATACTATGCTTATAAAATATTCAAATGTTTAATTACTTCATTATATCTTCTGGGATAAGCCCTTGTTTGATGAGCATATCCTTTGTTGCCATTGCTAATCCTATATCAAGAATCATCATACCGATATCATAACCATTAAAATCTAGCTTTGGTGGTGTGGCTTTAGTAATCATTTTAGCTATACGGTCATAGCCAATGGCCGAGCCACTGACCACCGCTGAATGAAACATTGCGTTTACCAACATTTTACCGTCTGTAACTGGAGTAGTCATTACATGAGGGCTTAACTCTAATTGAACCTCATCTAATTTTTGAACTTGTGACGTTTTCTCTTCTCCGGTCTTATAAAATAACCATACCACTGTTATAGCAACAACCCTTAGTACGTAGGGGGCCCAAGTTTTAATCGGACGACTATGTTCAGTATTATGCATTAGTTTCGCCTTCCTCGCCAACCCACCCTTCCTACTTTTCGTGGATTCTTAGTCACTCTGACTTGTTGTGGTGATTGTGCAATCGCTGGTATTTCCTCATTCACTTGTTGTGGTAATTCCTCGTTCACTTGTTGTGATACAATCGGGGTTTGAACTTGTTGTGATTGACTCTCCATTATTATTAAGTGGGCACATATGTTTAAATTGACAATACCTAGCCGTTATTAAAGCTGTGGTGATTGGAGCTAAGAATATTCCGTATCTATGATAAAACTCACAGCTTACTGAGCTTATAGCGTTTTCGATAAATGGGTCTTTCTCGAGAGATTCGCATAAATACGGGCGATGTTCTGCCGGGATAGGGGAGAAACGTACTAGCTACGACTGTATACAGTTGTAACATAGCCGAAACTATTGTTTTAGTCATGGTAGCTCCCAGTCTAGACTCGTAATGCGCGTACATTTTTTTATATCTTCATCGGTCATGTTATCAATTTTTTAAATGTTATAATTTCCCCCCAAATATAGGGAACATTTTCCACCAGCTGCCAAAGCGGCGAGTCTTTTTCCATGTTTATCTAAGGATTTATCTACATCTTGATCTGGCTCATCTTTGAGCATTTGTTCGATGAGTTCGTCTCATTCCATAATGTAATATATAAGGAGATATTTAAGTCTAACATAATGGAATATAACATATCCAATACAGCTAGAAATAATAAACTGTTGAGAAAGAATTAGCATTTCAAACCACATTATTACATAACAACCGCGAATGTTCAATTTGCAATATTTTTGCTATATTTGCTATAATTTTGCCATAATTTTGCTATTTTTGCTATAATTTTGCTACATTTTGCTAAGCTATTGCATAAGCAGCTGGTTGATCGGTTTTTAATACAAGTTTACAGTGCTTCGTTGCTGCTTACAGTTTTCTGACTTTATCTCGTTCGGACTTGGTATAAATAACATCATTTTCGTGTAAACATTCCTCGAATGGATCTCGGTCTTTACAATGAAACAGGGCTACCCATTTGGTCTGCTCTCTGAGATCTTTCAGGACAGAGTTGTATTTTTGAGTAAGTACCCAAACGCTATGTTTGAGTATGCCGTCCGGAGAATGCTAAATATGAAAGCATATCTTTCTTTTTGGTTAGTTCTTTACTTGCACTACAATCGTCTATTACAAAAAGGGTTGATTCTCCTTTGTATTTTTAGTGCCATACTCGTAAACAGTCTTGTAAACGATCGCTTGGATCAACTCTGTGTACCCCATCGTCATTCATTACCCAATCTCTCGATAGGTATGTTTTATTGACATTTATAGTCGCACACAAAATAATAATATGGTCGAAAACGTCCAAATAATGACTTTGTAAAATATCTAGAATAAAAGCTGTTTTTCCACAACCCGTTTGCCCGCAGATGATAGCGCAGTTCGGTTCTTTGGGTAAAAGATTATTAATAGATCGCTTGCACGAATCTTCCATTCTGTATATTAAGCTGCGCGTCCATAATAACATACAAATATATATTTAATTTACCATTGGATTCCTTGAGCTTTGTTATCGGCATAGTAACACCCTCGCTAGCATTTTCTATTCTCCGCCCACTACCGTGTAGTTGGTCATCATCCATGGTTCGCATGTCGAGCCATAGCACGTACTTTGTGGTGAGGTATTCACCCATCGATACATACCTGAGACACAGATCTTTCACGACCGTGTTAACTTCTGGGCTTCATTTTATAGAAGGGAGTTTTTTAATCTCATCACATTGTTGATACGCTAGCATTCCTTGACTATATAGTTGATTAGGCATGCCCTCGATAGTCAATTCTACTTTTGTAATCTTGGGATTGTAGAACTTCTCGATATTTCTTTTAAAAGCTTCAGAAAGGTCCTCGAACAACATTAAAATACCCTTCAACGATCTCGTGGGGATGTTTAGATTGATATTCCACGTCATATTTTTTTTGCTCCTCGTGATCTTTCGATGTCGAAGCACACCATCGTACAAAATAGCTAAACTTCCGGTATGCTGGTTACGAATTTGACTGGCTAATTCGGAATCTGTTACCATATCATACTCCAGTGAGATATTGTCAATGAAATAGCTAGCATCTTCAGCAGCTCTGATTACTCTACCGTAGTCATTAAAAGTGAGTTCGTATTCTAACCTATCACCTAGGGATGCTTGATAGAAGGGCATGTGGGAATCTAGTAATTCAAAGTCTCGCGGAATAAAGAACCGGTTACCTAATGCATCAGCAACAGCGAGATCTTTAACGATGGTATTATCACCATTATCAGCACCCACACGCTGTCTTAATGTGTTCCGATTACTAATACCCTGGTACTGTAAGTTTTCCCGCTCTTTATCTGTTCTCCAGAGATCCATGTAACAGAAATATACATCACTATCGTTGATACTCAAAACCTCATTACCGCTAATTTTAATCGCGATTTTCTTAACAATCGCACAACCTATGTTCTGAACAGGCTCCCTGCTAGCATCTGTAGAATTCAAACTAATCGTAAATGCTAGTCGGACAGTTCCCGGAACTAACTCATGGTGTGCGCCGAGATTAGGAAAGCGAACCAGAAGCGTTTGAATCTGATCGATGGTACTCAGGTTATTAGTTATAGTTACAGACTGACGAATTGCTTTGACCCCTAATGGATCTCAAAGTCTACGTTGTGGGTTTAACTTGCGTCCGTATTGCGAAGACATTGTTATATTGAAATTATGTAACCTTATGTTTAATATAAAAATGGATGATTTTAATCTAGATGACTTTGATAACCCTAGTACAATCGAAGAGGGTACTGATGAAACCAGCTTTGGTGGCATGAATCTTAACGATGAACTTTTACAATCAACCGTTAATGATTATTACGATACCTTTAAAGAAACCCCAATTGTCATGGCTATTCAAAGTTTACGATAGATAGTAAAGGAATATTGTGACTACGCGGTGAACCTGATATTGACCTTCTACATTATCGTACTTGTAAG
This sequence comes from Haliotis rufescens, assembly GCF_023055435.1. Classification (NCBI taxonomy): domain Eukaryota; kingdom Metazoa; phylum Mollusca; class Gastropoda; order Lepetellida; family Haliotidae; genus Haliotis; species Haliotis rufescens. Next base: position 8,145,454 of record NW_025964383.1, read on the forward strand.
CCCCTAGCTTTGTCTACGATAGCCACTAAACACAGAATCAACATTGTTTGTAATGAATTAGGTTTTGTAGACTACTTTTCGCGAAGACTACTAAGGTTCTTCAGACTGTGCGTGATGAACTCGGTACCATAGATAAATTGAAAAAAAGCTCGAAGCTGGCCTCGGACGGACTCGGAGAAATCTTGGATACCTACTACGATAATTCCATGGTCAGTGTACCATCCTCAGAGTTCAGTATTAGGGAATTACGAGGTCTTGACAAGGCAATGCAAACAATTCGGGGAGAACTCATCAATAATATAGCCAAGCTTTTCCGAACTCGACAAGCACATAGCTTATGAGAAAACAAAACTTGAACAGGTGAGTGATGAATTTAGTAGACGTCGCGTTGCAGAAAGATTACATGACTTACGAGATGAAAGATCGGCCCGCCTTGAGGCTGCTTTGAGTAATAGAAAGGCACTTCGTTCACAAATCAGTCGAATTCGAGAAACTATTGATCAAGTCCTCAACGATGACACTACACTGGCTGATAAAATTAGAACATTGTTCAGAGAACCGGGGATAACCATTGCCAGTATTTTAACCGCATTGGGATTTATTATTTCGACTTTGACTCTCGCATTAACCGGTGGTACAGGAGGTGGTGCACCGCCTAGTGATAGGGGTGGTATAAAAGAGTGGATAAAAAAGCATTTAAAAGCATTAGGTTCAGCACTGGGAAAGCTCGCTGGGAAAGCTCGCTGGGAAAGCCGCGTCTGCACTTCCCGGTATAATAGGGAGTGTTGTTTCCTGGCTCTTGAATTTATTAGCTAAGACCACCACTTGGCTTAGTCAAAACTTGTGGGCACTGATCGTAGCAATTGCAGGGCTGTTGTACGTATCCGCTAAGAACTAATTAACCAAATCATGAGTAAACCAGCTGCGACTCCACCTACTATAAGCGCTGTTTTTTCATCGATATGTTGTTGATTTTTAGCCGCAATATGCCGTGGCATTTGTGGTTGTGCGTCAGTAGATGTGTTAGTAGATATCTGTGGCTTGACTATTCCCGTTTCGCCTGTGTTTGTTTGCGTTATTAATTCGGTGTTAATATCAGAATTTATACCCGTTTTTTGTTGATCGGTAGCAATAACAATTTTATTATTATAGCCTATCACTTGACCGATCTTAAGTTCCATATTACTCGGAAAACATGTATAGTCCCGGCACATAAACGTAGTCTACTTTGGATTGAGCCTACTGTAATACATCTTGATAACGCTTTATAGAAGATGGTATGTCAACCGGTGAATTAATAGCATCCTCCACGTTTGCACGTTTGTGCATCGAGCGCCATCCCTGAACCGATAATTCCCGTTCGTGTTTGCGATTGTGCACCAAGAATTGCCCATACATAAGTTCTTATTGATTCATTAACTCTTACAACTCCTGGGCTAGTAAAATTATTTTCTGTTTTATCATTAAGAAATTTATTCCAAGCATTTCCAGGTGGTTGCCCCACCTTTTGGATGGTGAAAGCAACACCACCCTTAAAGTTCATACGATCATCTCTCCACTCGTTACTTGAGAGAGCAAAGATCGGAAGAAGCCGACCCCTTTTCAGTAAATCATCGCTGACTTCTTTAACAGAGTGTGTACCAGCGTATGGAATACCTAGACCATTGTTAACTCCACTCAGACGCCAATCTTTACTCATAGAAACATTAAATTCCTGACAAATACGTTCGAATGCCCACCTATTGTACGGATTATTTGATGCATTCCATGCTCGATCCTGTGATAATGGAGCACTAATTTCTTTAAGTATACGTCTAATCTGAAAGTGCACGTGAAATGATAAAACAGACTTATTTAGTTCAAATCTTGGGGCATAATGAGATACACCACATCCTGTTGTGGCACACCATATGGCAAAGTTTAACTGATTCTGCCAAAATTGCATCGGATTGTGAAACCAATCATGCACCATTTTATCAATAGTTGCCGTGAACCTGTATTTTTCAAAGATATCAGGGAATTTAACAAAAAAAATAGCACCAGAGGCACTTACTAAAATCGACTGATTAGTAATGTAAGTTGATTTCATATTTAAGTTATGATATAGTATCTTTGTATATTTCATATGTATGTTACACTCCCAGGAATAACAAATGGACAGTCTATTGAACTGCTTCATACTATTGATAACTCAGCTGGTCAACTTGAAATTGCTCTATGTGATGTAACATATTACCCGCAGTGGACCAATATAAGTGCTGCTAGAGGTAATATTAATATATATATAACTGAAAACAATGTTATACCTGATGGGTATTACAGCGTATGCTCACTCGATGATGAAATTTTTAAGCCTTTGGGAGCTAGTCTCACACAAAATGAGACGAACGGGATACTAATTATAAGCGATGGAGAAAGGGAAGTATTTATTTTTTGGGACTTATCAGAAACACTTTGATTTGTAAGAGAAGGAGAAGAAAGAAAATCGATAGCAATAGAACCCAACCAAACAGTGCATGGAGTTAAATTACCCGATTTAGTTCCCTATAAAGTGTTGTGTATCCATCTTGATCAGATAATATTCAACTCGAAAGTCCTTCTACTCTGTTGAGAGCTATTCCAGTCAAAGATGAAAAATATAATAGCGGTAGAACGGAATCTTTCTCAACATTACAATATAAAAAATTAAAGCGGGGTATTATTTCAGATCTCAAAATTTCTGTATTAGATGTAAAACATCAACCTGTGCATATAGGATACTTGAGTGTAACACTCCATATTATAAATAATGTTTGATTCATCAGGCTCTGGAACACATAACCTTAGACAATGTAATACAATTGCGCTTTCCGATCTAGGAGACACAGAAGGATTCGGTAAACCCAGCACCAATGGCAAGTTATACGCTTAACACTTACAAGATAATGTATACAAGCGGAAAGAAGTTGCATTCACGGGTAATCTAGGAGATTTAAGCGATGTTGACATTAGTAGACTCCATAAAAACACTTCATACAATCTTACTCACAACGATGATAATAAATGGACTATGGTCGAAGCAAAAATCGATGGCTATTGAATATCGTCATTACCCCACCATATGTGATGATGGGTAAGGGACATCAATTAACTAAGATAATGAATAGTGGAATTGTACTCGGGGCTTATATCCCATCAAAACGAAAAAGTGTGTTAGTCTCTCCCCTGACAGAAAACCCAGGTCATATTTAGTCGCCCGGCATAAAAAAATGTTAGTTTAAATTTGGTTACTGAATTCAATGATATTAAAGATAACTTGAGTGCAATACCTAATCTCTCTACGCTTATTATTGAAGTCTTGTTCTGAGATGCACTGGAAGATGCCTTCGAAATATTACCAGGTCTATCTATAAAATGGTTAAAGAAACACCAACGTCGACGTTGCAGTATTATTCATATTGGAGCATCACCCGTTGCAACCCTTGAGGGTGTCCAAATTATTAAAAGTGGCAGCATTTCGCTTGCTAAGATATTCATGCCGTATAATATACATTTGATTAGGTTGATGTATACTCTCAAAACATTTAAGCAAGACCAATTAAAGACTATTATATAATATAATAATAAACACTATGGGTTTATATCCAGCGCTCAATGAGGCATCTGAAAAGTTGGATACTGTTGATGGATTTCGATTACATCAAATAAGCGATATAAACCATCGAACAGAGAAGGAGAGGGGGTTTAGACTTGGATTGTATAAAAAGTATCGAAGAGCCCTGAATGCCCTCGACGGAGTTGACACCGCGCTTGTAACGACTAGCATGGGACTCGGTGTAGCCGGTGTCAGTTTATTATCAACTATAATCGCTGCGCCTATCGTACTTGGTATGGAAATAGCGGCCGGAGTCTCAGGACTGGCAGGAATAGCGATAAAATTCATTTCTCATAAGTTGCAAAAGAAAGCATAAAAACATGATAATATTCGGATACTCACCGAAGCAAAGTTGAACAGCATTGAGGACCATATTTCAACAGCATTAGATGATTGTAAGATATCCGAGGATGAGTTTCGTTTAGTGATGTCAGAACTCACCAAATACAATGCAATGAAGCAGGAGATTCGATCCAATTCTCATAAGACCAGTGGTATTAGTTAAGATGAGAAAAAAAGTTCATAGAACAAGGGAGACAACAAGCGCGTCAATTATTCCGTGCCAAAACCAAAGAACTAGTTGGAGATTAAAAATAGATTGCTTCCTATCATTGGATCATATTTAAATGAATGCTTACGTTAGTAAAAAAAATTATGATTCTTTTAATACAAATCATCACGATTGTTGAATCAGATCATCATTTGGACATAAAAAATCCATCTGTAGTCGTGGCATAGGTATATGAATCTGGCTCTAGTGGAAGTGAGCCAGAACCACTATCATCTATACTACTCTTGGCAACATGTGCTTATGATGCTCTCACTGATATAGTTTACCAATTGACCTCTTTACACACGTACTGGTGTTATCTATCCACATCAGGTGAACCGGCCGAGCCACAGTTTAAGATAACGTTGTTTAACGCGTCAGTTAGAAATAGTCAGAAGCGATATCACAACGATTTGCATATAATCGAAAAACCTTGATATCGGGTACAATGACGTACACTCGTCCAAGCCACAGAGCCTGACAAATTGCCTCTAACGACGACCATGAGGTAATGGTGGCCTAAGGTGACCAGGATCCCCGGATCATAAGGCATATTTCAACCCTCACTTCATTGTTCAGGGATGTGCATATACTCACACCAGAACCCCGTAATGGTATTTAACCCTTATATTTGTGAAACAATTCAAAACATGCAGTTAATTTATTATGTCTTAATACATCGCTAATAACCATTTGAACCTTGGTTTAACTGGATAAAGTTGAAGCCAAGCTTGAACTCCTACTTCCATTGATGCCGTTCATTTTAGTTGCCCCACACACTACCACAAACTAACCTAGCTAGGACACTTGGTGATGCTAAACACAATCATGCTGGCATCTGTATTGTTTTACAGTCAGTATTTGTGACTAAACACCCCATGTCATACACCATCATGCTGGCATCTTCATTCTATTACAGCCACTATGCGTGACTAAACATCTCATGTCATACACCATCATGCTGGAATCTTCAAAGTATTACAGTCTGTACTTGTGACTAAACACCCTATGTCATACACCACCATGCTGGCATCTTCATTGTATTACAGCAACTATGCGTGACTAAACACCCCATGTCATACACCACCATGCTGGAATCTTCATAGTATTACAGTCTGTACTTGTGACTAAACACCCCACGTCATACACCAGCATGCTGGCATCTTCATTCTATTACAGTCAGTATTTGTGACTAAACATCCCATGTCATACACCATCATGCTGGCATCTTCATTGTATTACAGCCACTATGCGTGACTAAACACCTCATGTCATACACCATCATGCTGGCATCTGTATTGTATTACAGTCAGTATTTGTGACTAAACACCCCATGTCATACACCATCATTGTATTATTGTCTGTACTTGTGACTAAACTTTCTATGTCATACACAATTATGCTGGTATCTTCACTGCATCACAGTGTGTACTTGTGACTAAACATCTCATGACACACATCATCATAATGGTATCTCATCGTATTACAGTCAGAACTTGTGACTAAACTTTCTATGTCATACACAGTCATGCTGCCATCTTCATTGTATTATTGTCAGTACCAGTGACAGATCATCCCATAACATACACAATCATGCTGGCATCTTCATTGTATTACAAACAGTACTTGTGACTAAACATCCCATGTCATACACCACCATGCAGGCATCTCATTGTATTACAGTCAGTACTTGTGACTAAACACACCATGTCATACACCATCATGCTGGCATCTGTATTGTATTACAATCAGTACTTGTGACTAAACACACCATGTCATACACCATCATGCTGGCATCTGTATTGTATTACAGTCAGTATTTGTGCCTAACACCTCATGTCATACACCATCATGCTGGCATCTGTATTGTATTACAGTCAGTATTTGTGACTAAACATCCCATGTCATACACCATCATGCTGGCATCTGTATTGTTTTACAGTCAGTATTTGTGACTAAACACCCAATGTGATACACCATCATGCTGGCATCTTCATTGTATTACAGTCAGTATTTGTGACTAAACGTCCCATGTCATACACCATCATGCTGGCATCTGTATTGTTTTACAGTCAGTATTTGTGACCAAACATCCCATGTCATACACCATCATGCTGGCATCTTCATTGTATTACAGTCAGTATTTGTGACTAAACACCCAATGTCATACACCATCATGCTGGCATCTGTATTGTTTTACAGTCAGTATTTGTGACTAAACATTCCATGTCATACACCATCATGCTGGCATCTTAATTGTATTACAGCCACTATGCGTGACTAAACACCCCATGTCATACACCACTATGCTGGAATCTCATTGTTTTACAGTCAGTACTTGTGACTAAACATCCCACGTCATACACCATCATGCTGGCATCTCATTGTATTACAGTCAGTACTTGTGACTAAACATTCAATTGCAATCACCACCATGCTGGCATCTTCATTGTATTACAATCAGTACTTGTGACTAAACACACCATGTCATACACCATCATGCTGGCATCTGTATTGTTTTACAGTCAGTATTTGTGACTAAACACACCATGTCATACACCATCATGCTGGCATCATCATTGTATTACAGTCAGTATTTGTGACTAAACACCTCATGTCATACACCATCATGCTGGCATCTTCATTGTATTACAGTCAGTATTTGTGACTAAACACACTCATGTCATACAACATCATGCTGGCATCTTCATTGTATTACAGTCAGTATTTGTGACTAAACACCCCATGTCATACACCATCATGCTGGCATCTGTATTGTTTTACAGTCAGTATTTGGGACTAAACATTCCATGTCATACACAATCATGCTGGCATCTTCATTCTATTACAGTCAGTACTTGTGACTAAACACCCCATGTCATGCACCATCATGCTGGCATCTTCATTGTATTACTGTCAGTATTTGTGACTAAACACCCCATGTCATACACCATCATGCTGGCATCTGTATTGTTTTACAGTCAGTATTTGGGACTAAACATTCCATGTCATACACAATCATATTGGCATCTTCATTGTATTACAGTCAGTACTTGTGACTAAACATCCCATGTCATGCACCATCATGCTGGCATCTTCATTGTATTACAGTCAGTACTTGTGACTAAACATTCAATTGCAATCACCACCATGCTGGCATCTTCATTGTATTACAATCAGTACTTGTGACTAAACACCCCATGTCATACACCATCATGCTGGCATCTGTATTGTATTACAGTCAGAACTTGTGACTAAACTTTCTATGTCATACACAGTCATGCTGCCATCTTCATTGTATTATTGTCAGTACCAGTGAGAGAAGATTCCATGTCATACACCATCATGCTGGCATCTGTATTGTATTACAGTAAGTATTTGTGACTAAACATCCCATGTCATACACCATCATGCTGGCATCTGTATTGTATTACAGTCAGTATTTGTGACTAAACACCCCATGTCATACACCATCATGCTGGCATCTCATTGTATTACAGTCAGTACTTGTGACTAAACATCCCATATCATACACAATCATGCTGGCATCTTCATTGTATTACAATCAGTACTTGTGACTAAACATCCCATGTCATACACAATCATGCTGGCATCTCATTGTATTACAGTCAGTACTTGTGACTAAACACACCATGTCATACACCATCATGCTGGCATCTTCATTGTATTACAGTCAGTATTTGTGACTTAACACCCCATGTTATACACCATCATGCTGGCATCTTCATTGTATTACAGCCACTATGCGTGACTAAACACCCCATGTCATACACCATCATGCTGGAATCTCATTGTATTACAGTCAGTACTTGTGACTAAACATCCCATGTCATACACCATCATGCTGGCATCTCATTGTATTACAGTCAGTACTTGTGACTAAACATCCCATATCATACACCATCATGCTGGCATCTTCATTGTATTACAATCAGTACTTGTGACTAAACATCCCATGTCATACACAATCATGCTGGCATCTCATTGTATTACAGTCAGTACTTGTGACTAAACATTCAATTGCAATCAACACCATGCTGGCATCTTCATTGTATTACAATCAGTACTTGTGACTAAACACACCATGTCATACACCATCATGCTGGCATCTGTATTGTATTGCAGTCAGTATTTGTGACTAAACAACTCATGTCATACAACATCATGCTTGCATCTGTATTGTATTACAGTCAGTATTTGTGACTAAACATCCCATGTCATACACCATCATGCTGGCATCTGTATTGTTTTACAGTCAGTATTTGTGACTAAACACCCCATGTCATACACCATCATGCTGGCATCTTCATTGTATTACAGCCACTATGCGTGACTAAACACCTCATGTCATACACCATCATGCTGGCATCTTCATTGTATTACAGTCAGTATTTGAAACTAAACACCCTATGTCATACACCACCATGCTGGCATCTTCATTGTATTACAGCCACTATGCGTGACTAAACACCCCATGTCATACACCACCATGCTGGAATCTTCATAGTATTACAGTCTGTACTTGTGACTAAACACCCCATGTCATACACCAGCATGCTGGCATCTTCATTGTATTACAGTCAGTATTTGTGACTAAACATCCCATGTCATACACCATCATGCTGGCATCTTCATTGTATTACAGCCACTATGCGTGACTAAACACCTCATGTCATACACCATCATGCTGGCATCTGTATTGTATGAAAGTCAGTATTTGTGACTAAACACCCCATGTCATACACCATCATTGTATTATTGTCTGTACTTGTGACTAAACTTTCTATGTCATACACAATTATGCTGGTATCTTCACTGCATCACAGTGTGTACTTGTGACTAAACATCTCATGACACACATCATCATAATGGTATCTCATCGTATTACAGTCAGAACTTTTGACTAAACTTTCTATGTCATACACAGTCATGCTGCCATCTTCATTGTATTATTGTCAGTACCAGTGACAGAACATCCCATATCATACACAATCATGCTGGCATCTTCATTGTATTACAAACAGTACTTGTGACTAAACATCCAATGTCATACACCATCATGCTTGCATCTGTATTGTATTACAGTCAGTATTTATGACTAAACATCCCATGTCATACACCATCATGCTGGCATCTGTATTGTTTTACAGTCAGTATTTGTGACTAAACACCCCATGTCATACACCATCATGCTGGCATCTTCATTTTATTACAGCCACTATGCGTGACTAAACACCTCATGTCATACACCATCATGCTAGCATCTTCATTGTATTACAGTCAGTATTTGAAACTAAACACCCTATGTCATACACGAACATGCTGGCATCTTCATTGTATTACAGCAACTATGCGTGACTAAACACCCCATGTCATACACCACCATGCTGGAATCTTCATAGTATTACAGTCTGTACTTGTGACTAAACACCCCATGTCATACACCAGCATGCTGGCATCTTCATTGTATTACAGTCAGTATTTGTGACTAAACATCCCATGTCCAACACCATCATGCTGGTATATTCATTGTATTACAGCCACTATGCGTGACTAAACACCTCATGTCATACACCATCATGCTGGCATCTGTATTGTATTAAAGTCAGTATTTGTGACTAAACACCCCATGTCATACACCATCATTATATTATTGTCTGTACTTGTGACTAAACTTTCTTTGTCATACACAATTATGCTGGTATCTTCACTGCATCACAGTGTGTACTTGTGACTAAACATCTCATGACACACATCATCATAATGGTATTTCATCGTATTACAGCCAGAACTTGTGACTAAACTTTCTATGTCATACACAGTCATGCTGCCATCTTCATTGTATTATTGTCAGTACCAGTGACAGAACATCACATATCATACACAATCATGCTGGAATCTTCATTGTATTACAAACAGTACTTGTGACTAAACATCCCATGTCATACACCATCATGCTTGCATCTGTATTGTATTACAGTCAGTATTTGTGACTAAACATCCCATGTCATACACCATCATGCTGGCATCTTCATTCTATTACAGTCAGTATTTGTGACTAAACACCCCATGTCATACACCATCATGCTGGCATCTGTATTGTTTTACAGTCAGTATTTGGGACTAAACATTCCATGTCATACACAATCATGCTGGCATCTTCATTCTATTACAGTCAGTACTTGTGACTAAACACCCCATGTCATGCACCATCATGCTGGCATCTTCATTGTATTACTGTCAGTATTTGTGACTAAACACCCCATGTCATACACCATCATGCTGGCATCTGTATTGTTTTACAGTCAGTATTTGGGACTAAACATTCCATGTCATACACAATCATGTTGGCATCTTCATTGTATTACAGTCAGTACTTGTGACTAAACATTCAATTGCAATCACCACCATGCTGGCATCTTCATTGTATTACAATCAGTACTTGTGACTAAACACCCCAAGTCATACACCATCATGCTGGCATCTGTATTGTATTACAGTCAGAACTTGTGACTAAATTTTCTATGTCATACACAGTCATGCTGCCATCTTCATTGTATTATTGTCAGTACCAGTGAGAGAAGATTCCATGTCATACACCATCATGCTGGCATCTGTATTGTATTACAGTAAGTATTTGTGACTAAACATCCCATGTCATACACAATCATGCTGGCATCTGTATTGTATTACAGTCAGTATTTGTGACTAAACACCCCATGTCATACACCATCATGCTGGCATCTTCATTGTATTACAGTCAGTATTTGTGACTTAACACCCCATGTCATACACCATCATGCTGGCATCTTCATTGTATTACAGCCACTATGCGTGACTAAACACCCCATGTCATACACCATCATGCTGGAATCTCATTGTATTACAGTCAGTACTTGTGACTAAACATCCCATGTCATACACCATCATGCTGGCATCTCATTGTATTACAGTCAGTACTTGTGACTAAACATCCCATATCATACACAATCATGCTGGCATCTTCATTGTATTACAATCATTACTTGTGACTAAACATCCCATGTCATACACAATCATGCTGGCATCTCATTGTATTACAGTCAGTACTTGTGACTAAACACACCATGTCATACACCATCATGCTGGCATCTTCATTGTATTACAGTCAGTATTTGTGACTTAACACCCCATGTCATACACCATCATGCTGGCATCTTCATTGTATTACAGCCACTATGCGTGACTAAACACCCCATGTCATACACCATCATGCTGGAATCTCATTGTATTACAGTCAGTACTTGTGACTAAACATCCCATGTCATACACCATCATGCTGGCATCTCATTGTATTACAGTCAGTACTTGTGACTAAACATCCCATATCATACACAATCATGCTGGCATCTCATTGTATTACAGTCAGTACTTGTGACTAAACATTCAATTGCAATCAACACCATGCTGGCATCTTCATTGTATTACAATCAGTACTTGTGACTAAACACACCATGTCATACACCATCATGCTGGCATCTGTATTGTATTGCAGTCAGTATTTGTGACTAAACAACTCATGTCATACACCATCATGCTTGCATCTGTATTGTATTACAGTCAGTATTTGTGACTAAACATCCCATGTCATACACCATCATGCTGGCATCTGTATTGTTTTACAGTCAGTATTTGTGACTAAACACCCCATGTCATACACCATCATGCTGGCATCTTCATTGTATTACAGCCACTATGCGTGACTAAACACCTCATGTCATACACCACCATGCTGGAATCTTCATTGTATTACAGTCAGTATTTGAAACTAAACACCCTATGTCATACACCACCATGCTGGCATCTTCATTGTATTACAGCCACTATGCGTGACTAAACACCCCATGTCATACACCACCATGCTGGAATCTTCATAGTATTACAGTCTGTACTTGTGACTAAACACCCCATGTCATACACCAGCATGCTGGCATCTTCATTGTATTACAGTCAGTATTTGTGACTAAACATCCCATGTCATACACCATCATGCTGGCATCTTCATTGTATTACAGCCACTATGCGTGACTAAACACCTCATGTCATACACCATCATGCTGGCATCTGTATTGTATTAAAGTCAGTATTTGTGACTAAACACCCCATGTCATACACCATCATTGTATTATTGTCTGTACTTGTGACTAAACTTTCTATGTCATACACAATTATGCTGGTATCTTCACTGCATCACAGTGTGTACTTGTGACTAAACATCTCATGACACACATCATCATAATGGTATCTCATCGTATTACAGTCAGAACTTTTGACTAAACTTTCTATGTCATACACAGTCATGCTGCCATCTTCATTGTATTATTGTCAGTACCAGTGACAGAACATCCCATATCATACACAATCATGCTGGCATCTTCATTGTATTACAAACAGTACTTGTGACTAAACATCCAATGTCATACACCATCATGCTTGCATCTGTATTGTATTACAGTCAGTATTTATGACTAAACATCCCATGTCATACACCATCATGCTGGCATCTGTATTGTTTTACAGTCAGTATTTGTGACTAAACACCCCATGTCATACACCATCATGCTGGCATCTTCATTTTATTACAGCCACTATGCGTGACTAAACACCTCATGTCATACACCATCATGCTAGCATCTTCATTGTATTACAGTCAGTATTTGAAACTAAACACCCTATGTCATACACGAACATGCTGGCATCTTCATTGTATTACAGCAACTATGCGTGACTAAACACCCCATGTCATACACCACCATGCTGGAATCTTCATAGTATTACAGTCTGTACTTGTGACTAAACACCCCATGTCATACACCAGCATGCTGGCATCTTCATTGTATTACAGTCAGTATTTGTGACTAAACATCCCATGTCATACACCATCATGCTGGTATATTCATTGTATTACAGCCACTATGCGTGACTAAACACCTCATGTCATACACCATCATGCTGGCATCATCATTGTATTACAGTCAGTATTTGTGACTAAACACCCCATGTCATACACCATCATGCTGGCATCTTCATTGTATTACAGTCAGTATTTGTGACTAAACACCCCATGTCATACACCATCATGCTGGCATCTGTATTGTTTTACAGTCAGTATTTGTGACTAAACATTCCATGTCATCCACCATCATGATGGCATCTTCATTCTATTACAGTCAGTACTTGTGACTAAACACCCCATGTCATGCACCATCATGCTGGCATCTTCATTGTATTACAGTCAGTACTTGTGACTAAATATTCCATGTCATCCACCATCATGCTGGCATCTTCATTCTATTACAGTCAGTACTTGTGACTAAACACTCCATATCATGCTCCATCTTCCTGGCATCTTCATTGTATTATAGTCAGTATTTGTGACTAAACATCCCATGTCATACACCATCATGCTGTCATCTGTATTTTTTACAGTCAGTATTTGTGACTAAACACCCCATGTCATACACCATCATGCTGGCATCTTCATTGTATTACAGCCACTATGCGTGACTAAACACCTCATGTCATACACCATCATGCTGGCATCTTCATTGTATTACAGTCAGTATTTGAAACTAAACACCCTATGTCATACACCACCATGCTGGCATCTTCATTGTATTACAGCAACTATGCGTAACTAAACACCCCATGTCATACACCACCATGCTGGAATCTTCATAGTATTACAGTCTGTACTTGTGACTAAACACCCCATGTCATACACCAGCATGCTGGCATCTTCATTGTATTACAGTCAGTATTTGTGACTAAACATCCCATGTCATACACCATCATGCTGGCATCTGTATTGTTTAACAGTCAGTATTTGTGACTAAACACCCCATGTCATACACCATCATGCTGGCATCTTCATTGTATTACAGCCACTATGCGTGACTTAACACCTCATGTCATACACCATCATGCTGGCATCTTCATTGTATTACAGTCAGTATTTGTGACTAAACACCTCATGTCATACACCATCATGCTGGCATCTTCATTGTATTACAGCCACTATGCGTGACTAAACACCTCATGTCATACACCATCATGCTGGCATCTGTATTGTATTAATGTCAGTATTTGTGACTAAACACCCCATGTCATACACCATCATTATATTATTGTCTGTACTTGTGACTAAACTTTCTATGTCATACACAATTATGCTGGTATCTTCACTGCATCACAGTGTGTACTTGTGACTAAACATCTCATGACACACATCATCATAATGGTATTTCATCGTATTACAGTCAGAACTTGTGACTAAACTTTCTATGTCATACACAGTCATGCTGCCATCTTCATTGTATTATTGTCAGTACCAGTGACAGAACATCACATATCATACACAATCATGCTGGCATCTTCATTGTATTACAAACAGTACTTGTGACTAAACATCCCATGTCATACACCATCATGCTTGCATCTGTATTGTTTTACAGTCAGTATTTGTGACTAAACATCCCATGTCATACACCATCATGCTGGCATCTGTATTGTTTTACAGTCAGTATTTGTGACTAAACACCCCATGTCATACACCATCATGCTGGCATCTTCATTGTTTTACAGTCAGTATTTGTGACTAAACACCCCGTGTCATACACCATCATGCTGGAATCTTCATTGTAATACAGCCACTATGCGTGACTAAACACCTCATGTCATACACCATCATGCTGCCATCTTCATTGTATTACAGTCAGTATTTGAAACTAAACACCCTATGTCATACACCACCATGCTGGCATCTTCATTGTACTACAGCAACTATGCGTGACTAAACACCTCATGTCATACACCATCATGCTTGCATCTGTATTGTATTACAATCAGTATTTGTGACTAAACATCCCATGTCATACACCATCATGCTGGCATCTGTATTGTTTTACAGTCAGTATTTGTGACTAAACATTCCATGTCATCCACCATCATGCTGGCATCTGTATTGTTTTACAGTCAGTATTTGTGACTAAACACCCCATGTCATACACCATCATGCTGGCATCTTCATTGTAATACAGCCACTATGCGTGACTAAACACCTCATGTCATACACCATCATGCTGGCATCTTCATTGTATTACAGTCAGTATTTGTGACTAAACATCCCATGTCATACACCATCATGCTGGTATATTCATTGTATTACAGCCACTATGCGTGACTAAACACCTCATGTCATACACCATCATGCTGGCATCTGTATTGTATGAAAGTCAGTATTTGTGACTAAACACCCCATGTCATACACCATCATTGTATTATTGTCTGTACTTGTGACTAAACTCTCTATGTCATACACAATTATGCTGCTATCTTCACTCCATTACAGTCTGTACTTCTGACTAAACTTCCCATGTCATACACCATCATCCTGGCATCTTCATTGCATTACAGTCTGTACTTCTGACTAAACATTCCATGTTGTACACCATCATCTTGGCAGCTCCATTGTATAATTGTCAGTACCAGTGACAGAATATCCCATGTCATACACCAACATGCTGGCATCTTTATAGTATTACAGTCAGTACTTGTGACTAAACATTCCATGTCATACAACATCTTGTTGGCATCTTCATTGTATTACAGTCAGTACTTGTGACTAAACATTCCATGTCATACAACATCTTGCTGGCATCTTCATTGTATTACAGTCAGTACTTGTGACTAAACACGTCATGTCATACACCATCATGCTGGCATCATCATTGTATTACAGTCTGTACTTGTGACTAAACATCCCATGTGATACACCATCATGCTGGCATCTTCATTGTATTACAGTCAGTACCAGTGACAGAACATCACATATCATACACAATCATGCTGGCATCTTCATTGTATTACAGTCTGTACTTGTGACTAAACACCCCATGTCATACACCAGCATGCTGGCATCTTCATTGTATTACAGTCAGTATTTGTGACTAAACATCCCATGTCATACACCATCATGCTGGTATATTCATTGTATTACAGCCACTATGCGTGACTAAACACCTCATGTCATACACCATCATGCTGGCATCATCATTGTATTACAGTCAGTATTTGTGACTAAACACCCCATGTCATACACCATCATGCTGGCATCTTCATTGTATTACAGTCAGTATTTGTGACTAAACACCCCATGTCATACACCATCATGCTGGCATCTGTATTGTTTTACAGTCAGTATTTGTGACTAAACATTCCATGTCATACAACATCATGCTGGCATCTTCATTGTATTACAGTCTGTACTTGTGACAAAACATTCCATGTCATACACCACCTTTCTGGCATCTTCATTGTATTACACATGCTACAGTCAGTACTTGTGACTAAACATTCCATGTCATACACCATCATGCTGGCATCTTCATTGTATTACAGTCAGTACTTGTGACTTAACATTCCATATCATACACAATCATGCTGGCATCTTCATTGTATTACAGTCAGTACTTGTGACTAAATTTTCTATGTCATACACCATCATGCTGACATCTCATTGTATTACAGTCTGTACTTGTGATTAAACATTCCATGTCATACACAATCATGCTGACATCTCATTGTATTACAGTCTCTACTTGTGACTAAACTTTCTATGTCATATACAATCATGCTGGCATCTTCATTGTATTATAGTCATTACTTGTGACTAAACATTCCATGTCACACATCATCATGATGGTATCTCATAGTATTACAGTAGGTACTTGTGACTAAACACGTCATGTTATACACCACCATGCTGGCATCTCACTGTATTAGAGTCTGTACTTGGGACTAAACATTCCAGGTCGTACACTATCATGTTAGCAGCTCCATTGTATTATTGTCAGTACCAGTGACAGAACATTCCATGTGATACACCATCATCCTGGAATCTCCAGTGTATTACAGTCAGAACTTGTCACTAAACATTCCATGTCATACACCATCATGCTGGCTTCTTCATTGTATTACAGTCTGTACTTGTGACTAAACATTCCATGTCATACACCATCATGCTGGCATCTTCATTGTATTATAGTCAGTACTTGTGACTAAACACCCCATGTGATACACCATCATGCTGGCATCTTCATTGTATTACAGTCAGTACTTGTTACTAAACATCCCATGTCATACACAATCATGCTGACATCTCATTGTATTACAGTCTGCACTTGTGACAAAACCTTCCATGTCATACACAATCATGCTGAGATCTCATTGTATTACAGTCTGTACTTGTGACTAAACTTTCTATGTCATACAACATCATGCTGGCATCTCACTGTATTAGAGTCTGTACTTGTGACTAAACATTCCAAGTCGTACACCATCTTGTTAGCAGCTCCATTGTAGTATTGTCAGTACCAGTGACAGAAAATCCCATGTCATACATCATCAAGCTGGCATATCCATAGTTTTATTGTCAGTACCAGTGACAGAACATTCCATGTCATACACCATCATGCTTGAATCTCCAATGTATTACAGTCAGAACTTGTCACTAAACATTCCATGTCATACACCATCATGCATGCATCTTCATTGTATTACAGTCTGTACTTGTGACTAAACATTCCATGTCATACACCATCATGCTGGCATCTTCATTGTATTACAGTCAGTACTTTTGACTAAACACCCCATGTCACAGACCATCATGCTGGCATCTTCATTGTATTAAAGTCAGTACTTGTTACTAAATATTCCATGTCATACAACATCATGCGGGCATCATCATTGTATTACAGTCAGAACTTGTGACTAAACATCCCATGTGATACACCATCATGCTGGCATCTTCTTTGTATTATAGTCAGTACTTGTTACTAAACATTCGATGTCACACAGCATCATGCAGGCATCTTCATTGTTTTACAGTCAGTACTTGTTACAAAACATTCCATGTCATACACCACCATGCTGGCATCTTCATTGTATTACAGTCTGTACTTGTGACAAAACATTCCATGTCATACACCACCATGCTGTTATCTTCATTGTATTACAGTCAGTACTTGTGACAAAACATTCCATGTCATACAACATCATGCTGGCATCTTCATTCTATTACAGTCTGTACTTGTGACAAAACATTCCATGTCATACACCACCATGCTGGCATCTTCATTGTATTATTGTCAGTACTTGTGACAAAACATTACATGTCATACAACATCATGCTGGCATCTTCATTGTATTACAGTCAGTACTACTGACAAAACATTCCATATCATACACCACCATGCTGGCATCTTCATTGTATTACAGTCTGTACTTGTGACAAAACATTCCATGTCATACACCACCATGCTGGTATCTTCATTGTATTACAGTCATTACTTGTGACAAAACATTCCATGTCATACGCCATCATGCTGACATCTCATTGTATTACAGTCTCTACTTGTGACTAAGCATTCCAGGTCGTACACCATCATGTTAGCAGCTCCATTGTATTACAGTCAGTACCAGTGACAGAACATTCCATGTCATACAACATCATGTTGGCAGCTCCATTGTATTACAGTCATTACTTGTGACAGAACATTCCATGTCATACACCATCATGCTGGCATCTTCATTGTATTACAGTCTGTACTTGTGACTAAACATTCCATTTCATGCATCATCAGGCTGGCAACTCCATTATATTACAGTCAGTACTTGTGACTAAACATTCCATGTCATACACCACCATGCTGGCATCTTCATTGTATTACAATCATTACTTGTGACTAAACATCCCATGTCATACACCATCATGCTGACATGTTCATTGTATTTTAAGTCAGTACTTGGGGCTAAACATTCCATGTCATACACCATCATGCTGGCATCTTCATTGTATTACAGTCAGTACTTCTGACTAAACATTCCATGTCATTCACCATCATCCTGGCATCTTTATTGTATTACAGTCAGTACTTGTGACTAAACATTCCATGTCATACACCATCATGCTGGCATCTTTATTGTATTACAGTCAGTACTTGTGACTAAACATCCCATGTCATACACCATCATGCTGACATGTTCATTGTATTTTAGTCAGTACTTGTGACTAAACATCCCATGTCATACACCATCATGATGGTATCTCATCGTATTACAGTCAGTACTTGTGACTAAACTTTCTATGTCATACACAGTCATGCTGGCATCTCATTTTATTACTGTCAGTACCAGTGACAGAACATCCCATATCATACATCATCATGCTGGCATCTTCATTGTATTACAATCAGTACTTGTGACTAAACATTCCATGTCATACACCATCATGCTGGCAACTCCATTATATTACAGTCAGTACCAGTGACAGAACATTCCATTTCATGCATCATCAGGCTGGCAACTCCATTGTATTACAGTCAGTACCAGTGACAGAACATTCCATGTCATACACCATCATGCTGGCATCTTCATTGTATTACAGTCAGTACTTGTGACTAAACATTCCATGTCATACACCATCATGTTGGCAGCTCCGTTGTATTATTGTCAGTACCAGTGACAGAACATCCCATGTCATACAACAACATGCTGGCATATCCATTGTTTTATTGTCAGTACCAGTGACAGAACATTCCATGTCATACACAATCATACTGGCATCTTTATTCCCTACAGTTTGTACTTTTGACAAAACGTTCCATATCATACACCATCATGCTGGCATCTTCATTCTATTACAGTCTGTACTTGTGACTGAACATTTCATGTCATACACCATCATGCTGGCATATTCATTGTATTACAGTCAGTACTTGTGACTAAACATTCCATGTCATACACCATCATGCTGGCATCTTCATTGTATTACAGTCAGTACTTTTGACTAAACACCCCATGTCACAGACCATCATGCTGGCATCTTCATTGTATTAAAGTCAGTACTTGTTACTAAATATTCCATGTCATACAACATCATGCTGGCATCATCATTGTATTACAGTCATTACTTGTGACTAAACACCCCATGTGATACACCATCATGCTGGCATCTTCATTGTATTACAGTCAGTACTTGTGACTAAACACCCAATGGCATACACCATCATGCTGGCATCTTAACTGTATAACAGTCAGTACTTGTGACTAAATCTTCCATGTTGTACACCATCATGTTGGCAGCTCCATTGTATTATTGTCAGTACCAGTGACAGAACAGCCCATGTCATTCAACATCATCCTGGCATCTTCATTGCATTACAGTCTGTACTTCTGACTAAACATTCCATGTTGTACACCATCATCTTGGCAGCTCCATTGTATAATTGTCAGTACCAGTGACAGAATATCCCATGTCATACACCAACATGCTGGCATCTTTATAGTATTACAGTCAGTACTTGTGACTAAACATTCCATGTCATACAACATCTTGTTGGCATCTTCATTGTATTACAGTCAGTACTTGTGACTAAACATTCCATGTCATACAACATCTTGCTGGCATCTTCTTTGTATTACAGTCAGTACTTGTGACTAAACACCCATGTCATACACCATCATGCTGGCATCATCATTGTATTACAGTCTGTACTTGTGACTAAACATCCCATGTGATACACCATCATGCTGGCATCTTCATTGTATTACAGTCAGTACTTGGGACTAAACATCCCATGTCATACAACATCATGCTGGCATCTTCATTGTATTACAGTCTGTACTTGTGACAAAACATTCCATGTCATACACCACCATGCTGGCATCTTCATTGTATTACACATGCTACAGTCAGTACTTGTGACTAAACATTCCATGTCATACACCATCATGCTGGCATCTTCATTGTATTACAGTCAGTACTTGTGACTAAATTTTCTATGTCATACACCATCATGCTGACATCTCATTGTATTACAGTCTGTATTTGTGATTAAACATTCCATGTCATACACAATCATGCTGACATCTCATTGTATTACAGTCTCTACTTGTGACTAAACTTTCTATGTCATATACAATCATGCTGGCATCTTCATTGTATTATAGTCATTACTTGTGACTAAACATTCCATGTCACACATCATCATGATGGTATCTCATAGTATTACAGTAGGTACTTGTGACTAAACACGTCATGTTATACACCACCATGCTGGCATCTCACTGTATTAGAGTCTGTACTTGGGACTAAACATTCCAGGTCGTACACTATCATGTTAGCAGCTCCATTGTATTATTGTCAGTACCAGTGACAGAACATTCCATGTGATACACCATCATCCTGGAATCTCCAGTGTATTACAGTCAGAACTTGTCACTAAACATTCCATGTCATACACCATCATGCAGGCATCTTCATTGTATTACAGTCTGTACTTGTGACTAAACATTCCATGTCATACACCATCATGCTGGCATCTTCATTGTATTATAGTCAGTACTTGTGACTAAACACCCCATGTGATACACCATCATGCTGGCATCTTCATTGTATTACAGTCAGTACTTGTGACTAAACATCCCATGTCATACACAATCATGCTGACATCTCATTGTATTACAGTCTGCACTTGTGACAAAACATTCCATGTCATACACAATCATGCTGAGATCTCATTGTATTACAGTCTGTACTTGTGACTAAACTTTCTATGTCATACAACATCATGCTGGCATCTCACTGTATTAGAGTCTGTACTTGTGACTAAACATTCCAAGTCGTACACCATCTTGTTAGCAGCTCCATTGTAGTATTGTCAGTACCAGTGACAGAAAATCCCATGTCATACATAATCAAGGTGGCATATCCATTGTTTTATTGTCAGTACCAGTGACAGAACATTCCATGTCATACACCATCATGCTTGAATCTCCAATGTATTACAGTCAGAACTTGTGACTAAACATTCCATGTCATACACCATCATGCATGCATTTTCATTGTATTACAGTCTGTACTTGTGACTAAACATTCCATGTCATACACCATCATGCTGGCATCTTCATTGTATTACAGTCAGTACTTTTGACTAAACACCCCATGTCACAGACCATCATGCTGGCATCTTCATTGTATTACAGTCTGTACTTGTGATTAAACATTCCATGTCATACACAATCATGCTGACATCTCATTGTATTACAGTCTCTACTTGTGACTAAACTTTCTATGTCATATACAATCATGCTGGCATCTTCATTGTATTATAGTCATTACTTGTGACTAAACATTCCATGTCACACATCATCATGATGGTATCTCATAGTATTACAGTAGGTACTTGTGACTAAACACGTCATGTTATACACCACCATGCTGGCATCTCACTGTATTAGAGTCTGTACTTGGGACTAAACATTCCAGGTCGTACACTATCATGTTAGCAGCTCCATTGTATTATTGTCAGTACCAGTGACAGAACATTCCATGTGATACACCATCATCCTGGAATCTCCAGTGTATTACAGTCAGAACTTGTCACTAAACATTCCATGTCATACACCATCATGCTGGCATCTTCATTGTATTACAGTCTGTACTTGTGACTAAACATTCCATGTCATACACCATCATGCTGGCATCTTCATTGTATTATAGTCAGTACTTGTGACTAAACACCCCATGTGATACACCATCATGCTGGCATCTTCATTGTATTACAGTCAGTACTTGTGACTAAACATCCCATGTCATACACAATCATGCTGACATCTCATTGTATTACAGTCTGCACTTGTGAGAAAACATTCCATGTCATACACAATCATGCTGAGATCTCATTGTATTACAGTCTGTACTTGTGACTAAACTTTCTATGTCATACAACATCATGCTGGCATCTCACTGTATTAGAGTCTGTACTTGTGACTAAACATTCCAAGTCGTACACCATCTTGTTAGCAGCTCCATTGTAGTATTGTCAGTACCAGTGACAGAAAATCCCATGTCATACATCATCAAGCTGGCATATCCATTGTTTTATTGTCAGTACCAGTGACAGAACATTCCATGTCATACACCATCATGCTGACATCTCCAATGTATTACAGTCAGAACTTGTCACTAAACATTCCATGTCATACACCATCATGCATGCATCTTCATTGTATTACAGTCTGTACTTGTGACTAAACATTCCATGTCATACACCATCATGCTGGCATCTTCATTGTATTACAGTCAGTACTTTTGACTAAACACCCCATGTCACAGACCATCATGCTGGCATCTTCATTGTATTAAAGTCAGTACTTGTTACAAAACATTCCATATCATACAACATCATGCTGGCATCATCATTGTATTACAGTCAGTACTTGTGACTAAACATCCCATGTGATACACAATCATGCTGGCATCTTCTTTGTATTATAGTCAGTACTTGTTACTAAACATTCGATGTCACACATAATCATGCAGGCATCTTCATTGTTTTACAGTCAGTACTTGTTACAAAACATTCCATGTCATACACCACCATGCTGGCATCTTCATTGTATTACAGTCTGTACTTGTGACAAAACATTCCATGTCATACACCACCATGCTGGCATCTTCATTGTATTACAGTCAGTACTTGTGACAAAACATTCCATGTCATACAACATCATGCTGGCATCTTCATTCTATTACAGTCTGTACTTGTGACAAAACATTCCATGTCATACACCACCATGCTGGCATCTTCATTGTATTAAAGTCAGTACTTGTGACAAAACATTCCATGTCATACAACATCATGCTGGCATCTTCATTGTATTACAGTCAGTACTAGTGACAAAACATTCCATATCATACACCACCATGCTGGCATCTTCATTGTATTACAGTCTGTACTTGTGACAAAACATTCCATGTCATACACCACCATGCTGGTATCTTCATTGTATTACAGTCAGTACTTGTGACAAAACATTCCATGTCATACACCATCATGCTGACATCTCATTGTATTACAGTCTGTCCTTGTGATTAAACATTCCATGTCATACACAATCATGCTGACATCTCATTGTATTACAGTCTCTACTTGTGACTAAGCATTCCAGGTCGTACACCATCATGTTAGCAGCTCCATTGTATTACAGTCAGTACCAGTGACAGAACATTCCATGTCATAGAACATCATGTTGGCAGCTCCATTGTATTACAGTCATTACTTGTGACAGAACATTCCATGTCATACACCATCATGCTGGCATCTTCATTGTATTACAGTCTGTACTTGTGACTAAACATTCCATTTCATGCATCATCAGGCTGGCAACTCCATTGTATTACAGTCAGTACCAGTGACAGAACATTCCATGTCATACACCACCATGCTGGCATCTTCATTGTATTACAATCAGTACTTGTGACTAAACATCCCATGTCATACACCATCATGCTGACATGTTCATTGTATTTTAGTCAGTACTTGGGACTAAACATTCCATGTCATACAACATCATGCTGGCATCTTCATTGTATTACAGTCAGTACTTCTGACTAAACATTCCATGTCATTCACCATCATCCTGGCATCTTCATTGTATTACAGTCAGTACTTGTGACTAAACATTCCATGTCATACACCATCATGCTGGCATCTTCATTGTATTACAGTCAGTACTTGTGACTAAACATCCCATGTCATACACCATCATGCTGACATGTTCATTGTATTTTAGTCAGTACTTGTGACTAAACATCCCATGTCATACACCATCATGATGGTATCTCATCGTATTACAGTCAGTACTTGTGACTAGACTTTCTATGTCATACACAGTCATGCTGGCATCTCATTGTATTAGTGTCAGTACCAGTGACAGAACATCCCATATCATACATCATCATGCTGGCATCTTCATTGTATTACAATCAGTACTTGTGACTAAACATTCCATGTCATACACCATCATGCTGGCAACTCCATTATATTACAGTAAGTACCAGTGACAGAACATTCCATTTCATGCATCATCAGGCTGGCAACTCCATTGTATTACAGTCAGTACCAGTGACAGAACATTCCATGTCATACACCATCATGCTGGCATCTTCATTGTATTACAGTCAGTACTTGTGACTAAACATTCCATGTCATACACCATCATGTTGGCAGCTCCGTTGTATTATTGTCAGTACCAGTGACAGAACATCCCATGTCATACACCAACATGCTGGCATATCCATTGTGTTATTGTCAGTACCAGTGACAGAACATTCCATGTCATACACAATCATACTGGCATCTTTATTCCCTACAGTTTGTACTTTTGACAAAACGTTCCATATCATACACCATCATGCTGGCATCTTCATTCTATTACAGTCTGTACTTGTGACTGAACATTTCATGTCATACACCATCATGCTGGCATCTTCATTGTATTACAGTCAGTACTTGGGACTAAACATTCCATGTCATACACCATCATGCTGAAATCATCATTGTATTACAGTCTGTACTTGTGTCTCAACATTCCATGTCATACACCATCATGCTGGCATCTTCATTGTATTACAGTCAGTACTTGGGACTAAACATTCCATGTCATACAACATCATGCTGACATCTTCATTGTATTGCACATGTTACAGTCTGTACTTGTGACAAAACATTCCATGGCATACACCACCATGCTGGCATCTTCATTGTATTACAAATGTTACAGTCAGTACTTGTGACTAAACATTCCATGTCATACAACATCATGCTGGCATCATCATTCTATTACAGTCAGTACGTGTGACTAAACATTCCATGTCATACACAATCATGCTGGCATCTTCATTCTATTACAGTCAGTACTTGTGACAGAACATTTCATGTCATACAACATCATGCTGGCATCTTCATTGTATTACAGTCTGTACTTGTGACAAAACATTCCATGTCGTACACCATCATGCTGACATCTTCGTTGTATTACACATGTTACAGTCAGTACTTGTGACTAAACACTCCATGTCATACAACATCATGCTGGCATCTTCATTGTATTACAGTCTGTACTTGTGACTAAACATTCCATGTCATACACCACCATGCTGGCATCTTCATTGTATTACACATGTTACAGTCAGTACTTGTGACTAAACATTCCATGTCATACAACATCATGCTGGCATCTTCATTGTATTACAGTCTGTACTTGTGACAAAACATTCCATGTCATACACCATCATGCTGAAATCATCATTGTATTACAGTCTGTACTAGTGTCTCAACATTCCAAGTCATACACCATCATGCTGGCATCTTCATTCTATTACAGTCAGTACTTGTGACTGAACATTCCATGTCATACACCATCATGCTGGCATCTTCATTGTATTACAGTCAGTACTTGGGACTAAACATTCCATGTCATACACCATCATGCAGAAATCATCATTGTATTACAGTCTGTACTTGTGTCTCAACATTCCATGTCATACACCATCATGCTGGCATCTTCATTGTATTACAGTCAGTACTTGGGACTAAACATTCCATGTCATACACCATCATGCTGGCATCTTCATTGTATTATAGTCAGAACTTGTGACTAAACATTCCATGTCATAGAACATCATGCTGGCATCATCATTGTATTACAGTCAGTACTTGTGACTAAACATTCCATGTCATACACAATCATGCTGGCATCTTCATTGTATTACAGTCAGTACTTGTGACTAAACATTCCATGTCATACATCATCATGCTGGCATCTTCATTGTATTACAGTCAGTCTTGTGACTAAACAGTCCATGTCATACACCATCATGCTGGCATCTCATTGTATTACAGTCTGTACTTGTGATTAAACATTCCATGTCCTACACAATCATGCTGACATCTCATTGCATTACAGTCTGAATTTGTGACTAAACTTTCTATGTCATACACCATCATGCTGGCATCTTCATTGTATTATAGTCAGTACTTGTCACTAAACATCCCGTTTGACACATCATCATGATGGTATCTCATAGTATTACAGAATGTACTTGTGACTAAACACCCCATGTTATACACCACCAAGCTGGCATCTCATTGTATTACAGTCAGTACTTGTGACTAAACATTCCAGGTCGTACACCATCATGTTAGCAGCTCCATTGTATTATTCTCAGTACCAGTGACAGAACATCCCATGTCATACAACACCATGCCGGCATCGTCATTGTATTACAGTCTGTACTTGTGACTAAACATTCCATGGTGTACACTATCATGTTGGCAGCTCCATTGTATTATTGTCAGTACCAGTGACAGAACATCCCATGTCATACACCAACATGCTGGCATCTTCATTGTATTACAGTCAGTACTTGTGACTAAACATTCCATGTCGTACACCATCATGTTGGCAGCTCCGTTGTATTATTGTCAGTACCAGTGACAGAACATCCCATATCATACACCAACATGCTATCATATCCATTATTTTATTGTCAGTACCAGTGACAGAACATTCCATGTCATACACCATCATACTGGCATCTTTATTCCCTACAGTTTGTACTTTTGACAAAACGTTCCATATCATACACCATCATGCTGGCATCTTCATTCTATTACAGTCTGTACTTGTGACTGAACATTCCATGTCATACACCATCATGCTGGCATCTTCATTGTATTACAGTTAGTACTTGGGACTAAACATTCTATGTCATACATCATCATGCTGAAATCATTATGGTATTACAGTCTGTACTTGTGTCTCAACATTCCATGTCATACACCATCATGCTGGCATCTTCATTGTATTACAGTCAGTACTTGGGACTAAACATTCCATGTCATACAACATCATGCTGGCATCATCATTCTATTACAGTCAGTACGTGTGACTAAACATTCCATGCCATACACAATCATGCTGGCATCTTCATTGTATTACAGTCAGTACTTGTGACAAAACATTTCATGTCATACAACATCATGCTGGCATCTTCATTGTATTACAGTCTGTACTTGTGAGAAAACATTCCATGTCGTACACCTTCATGCTGACATCTTCGTTGTATTACACATGTTACAGTCAGTACTTGTGACTAAACACTCCATGTCATACAACATCATGCTGGCATCTTCATTGTATTACAGTCAGTACTTGTGACTAAACATTCCATGTCATACACCACCATGCTGGCATCTTCATTGTATTACACATGTTACAGTCAGTACTTGTGACTAAACATTCCATGTCATACAACATCATGCTGGCATCTTCATTGTATTACAGTCTGTACTTGTGTCTCAACATTCCAAGTCATACACCATCATGCTGGCATCTTCATTCTATTACAGTCAGTAATTGTGACTGAACATTCCATGTCATACACCATCATGCTGGCATCTTCATTGTATTACAGTCAGTACTTGGGACTAAACATTCAATGTCATACACCATCATGCAGAAATCATCATTGTATTACAGTCTGTACTTGTGTCTCAACATTCCATGTCATACACCATCATGCTGGCATCTTCATTGTATTACAGTCAGTACTTGGGACTAAACATTCCATGTCATACACCATCATGCTGGCATCTTCATTGTATTATAGTCAGAACTTGTGACTAAACATTCCATGTCATAGAACATCATGCTGGCATCATCATTGTATTACAGTCAGTACTTGTGACTAAACATTCCATGTCATACACAATCATGCTGGCATCTTCATTGTATTACAGTCAGTACTTGTGACTAAACATTCCATGTCATACATCATCATGCTGGCATCTTCATTGTATTACAGTCAGTCTTGTGACTAAACAGTCCATGTCATACACCATCATGCTGGCATCTCATTGTATTACAGTCTGTACTTGTGATTAAACATTCCATGTCCTACACAATCATGCTGACATCTCATTGCATTACAGTCTGAATTTGTGACTAAACTTTCTATGTCATACACCATCATGCTTGCATCTTCATTGTATTATAGTCAGTACTTGTCACTAAACATCCCGTTTGACACATCATCATGATGGTATCTCATAGTATTACAGAATGTACTTGTGACTAAACACCCCATGTTATACACCACCAAGCTGGCATCTCATTGTATTACAGTCAGTACTTGTGACTAAACATTCCAGGTCGTACACCATCATGTTAGCAGCTCCATTGTATTATTCTCAGTACCAGTGACAGAACATCCCATGTCATACAACACCATGCCGGCATCGTCATTGTATTACAGTCTGTACTTGTGACTAAACATTCCATGGTGTACACTATCATGTTGGCAGCTCCATTGTATTATTGTCAGTACCAGTGACAGAACATCCCATGTCATACACCAACATGCTGGCATCTTCATTGTATTACAGTCAGTACTTGTGACTAAACATTCCATGTCGTACACCATCATGTTGGCAGCTCCGTTGTATTATTGTCAATACCAGTGAGGGAAACATCCCATATCATACACCAACATGCTATCATATCCATTATTTTATTGTCAGTACCAGTGACAGAACATTCCATGTCATACACCATCATACTGGCATCTTTATTCCCTACAGTTTGTACTTTTGACAAAACGTTCCATATCATACACCATCATGCTGGCATCTTCATTCTATTACAGTCAGTACTTGTGACTGAACATTCCATGTCATACACCATCATGCTGGCATCTTCATTGTATTACAGTTAGTACTTGGGACTAAACATTCTATGTCATACATCATCATGCTGAAATCATTATGGTATTACAGTCTGTACTTGTGTCTCAACATTCCATGTCATACACCATCATGCTGGCATCTTCATTGTATTACAGTCAGTACTTGGGACTAAACATTCCATGTCATACACCATCATGCTGGCATCTTCATTGTATTATAGTCATTCCTTGTGACTAAACATTCCATGTCTTATACAATCATGCTGGCATCTTCATTGTATTACAGTCAGTACTTGTGACTAAACATTCCATGTCATACACCATCATGCTGACATCTCATTGTATTACAGTCTGTACTTGTGATTAAACATTCCATGTCATACACAATCATGCTGATATCTCATTGCATTACAGTCTGTACTTGTGACTAAACTTTCTATGTCATACACAATCATGCTGGCATCTTCATTGTATTATAGTCAGTACTTGTGACTAAACATCCCGTTTGACACATCATCATGATGGTATCTCATTGTATTACAGAAGGTACTTGTGACTAAACACTCCATGTTATACACCACCATGCTGGCATCTCACTGTATTACAGTCAGTACTTGTGACTAAACATTCCAGGTCGTACACCATCAAGTTAGCAGCTCCATTGTATTATTCTCAGTACCAGTGACAGAACATCCCATGTCATACAACACCATGCCGGCATCGTCATTGTATTACAGGCTGTACTTGTGACTAAACATTCCATGGTGTACACTATCATGTTGGCAGCTCCATTGTATTATTGTCAGTACCAGTGGCAGAACATCCCATGTCATACAACATCATGCTGGCATCTCCATTGCATTATTGTCAGTACCAGTGACAGAACATTCCATGTCATGCATCATCAGGCTGGCAAGTCCATTGCATTATTGTCAGTACCAGTGACAGAACATTCAATGTCATACACCATCATGCTGGCATCTTCCTTCTATTACAGGCTGTACTTGTGATTACCATTCCATTTAATACACCATCATGCTGGCATCTTCATTGTATTACAGTCAGAACTTGTCACTAATCATTACATGTTATAAACCATCATGCAGGCATCTTCGTTGTATTACAGTCGGTACTTGTCACTAAACATTACATGTCATACACCATCATGCTGGCATCTCATTGTATTACAGACAGTACGCGTGACTAAACACCCCATGTTATACACCATCATGCTGGCATCTTCATTGTATTACAAGCAGTACTGGTGACTAAACATCCCATGTCATACACCATCATGCTGGCATCTTCATCGTAGTACAGTCAGTACTTGTGACTAAACATTCCATGTCATACACCATCATGCTGGCTGCTCCATTGTATTGCAGACAGTACGCGTGACTAAACACCCGATGTTATACACCATCATGCTGGCATCTTCATTGTAATACAGTCAGTACGTGTGACTTAACAGCTCATGTAATCCACAATCATGCTGGCATCTTTATTGTATTACAGTCAGTACTTCCGACTAAACATTCCATGTCATACACCATCATGCTGGCACCTTCCTTGTATTGCAGACAGTACGTGTGACTAACACCCCATGTTATACACCATCATGCTGGCATCTTCATTGTAATACAGTCAGTACGTGTGACTTAACAGCTCATGTAATCCACAATCATGCTGGCATCTTTATTGTATTACAGTCAGTACTTCCGCCTAAACATTCCATGTCGTACACCATCATGTTGGCAGCTCCATTGTATTATTGTCAGTACCAGTGACAGAACATTCCATGTCATACACCATCATGCTGGCATCTTTATTGTATTTCTGTCTGTACTTGTGACTAAACATTCCATGTCATACACCATTATCCTGGCATCTCATTGTATTACAGTCAGAACTTGTAACGAATCATTACATGTTATTAACCATGATGCTGGCATCTTCGCTGTATTACAGTCTGTACTTGTCACTAAACATTCCATGTCATACACCATTATCCTGGCATCTCATTGTATTACAGCCAGTAAGCGTGACTAAACACCCCATGTCATACACCATCAGGCTGGCATCTCCATTGTATTACAGTCAGAACTTGTAACTAATCATTACATGTTATCAACCATGATGCTGGCATCTTCGCTGTATTACAGTCAGCACTTGTCACTAAACATTCCATGTCGTACACCATCATGCTGGCATCTTCATCGTAGTACAGTCAGTACTTGTGACTAAACATTCCATTTCATACACCATCATGCTGGCACCTTCATTGTATTACAGACCGTACGCGTGACTAAACATCCCATGTCGTACACAATCATGCTGGCATCTTCATTGTATTACAGCCAGTAAGCGTGACTAAACACCCCATGTTATACACCATCATGCTGGCATCTTCATTGTATTACAGTCAGTACTTGTGACTAAACATTCCATGTTGTACACCATCATGTTGGCAGCTCCATTGTATTATTGTCATTACCAGTGATAGAACATCCCATGTCATACATCATCAAGCTGGCATCTTTATTCTATTACAGTCAGTACTTGTGACTAAACATTCCATGTCATACACCATCATGCTGGGATCTTCATTGTATCACAGTCAGTACCCGTGACTAAACACCCTATGTCATACACCATCATGCTGGCATCTTCATTGTATTACAGTCAATACTTGTGACTCAGCACCCCATGTCATACGCCATCATGCTGGCATCTTCATTGTATTACAGTCTGTGCTTGTGACTAAACATTCCATGCCATACACCATCATGCTGGCATCTTCATTGCATTACAGTGAGTAATCGTGACTATACATTCCATGTCATACCCCATCATGCTGACATCTTCATTGTATTACAGTCAGTAATCGTGACTAAACTACTATGTCATACACCATCATGCTGGCATCTTCATTGTATTACAGTCAGTACTTGTGATTTAACATTCCATGTCATACACCATCATGCTGGCATCTTCATTGTATTGCAGTCAGTACTTATGACTAAACATTCCATGTCATACACTATCATACTGGCAACTCAATTGTATTACACTCAGTACTCGGAATGCCCACTGAGAGTCTGCATCACTTCATAGACAAACATAGAGTGTTGGTGACCTGTGCTACCCGGAATGCCCATTGAGAGTCTGGGGCACTTCACAGACAAACATAGAGCGTTTTGGGCCTGTTCTACCCCGGAATGCCCACTGAGAGTCTGCGACACTTCGTAGACAAACATAGAGTGCTGCTGACCTGTTGTACCCGGAATGCCCAATGAGAGCCTGGGATACTTTAAAGACAAACATAGAGTGTTGGGGACCTGTTGTACCCGGAATGCCCACTGAGAGTCTGGGACACTTCATAGACAAACATAGAGTGCTGTGACCTGTGCTACCCCGCAATGCCCACTGAGAGTCTGGGACACTTCAAACAAAAATATAGAGTGTTGGGGACCTGTTGTACCCGGAATCCCCACTGAGAGTCTGGGACACTTCATAGACAAACATATAGTGTTGGTGGCCTGTTGTACCCGGAATGCCCACTGAGAGTCTGGGACACTTCATAGACAAACATAGAGTGTTGGTGGCCTGTTGTACCCCGGAATGCCCACTGAGAGTCTGGGACACATCAAAGACAAGCATAGAGTGTTGAGGGCCAGTTGTACCCGGAATGCCCACTGATAGTATGGGACACATCATAGACACACATAGAGTGTTGAGGGCCTGTTCTACCCCGGAATGCCCACTGAGAGTCTTGGATACTTCATAGACAAACATACAGTGTTGGTGGCCTGTTGTACCCGGAATGCCGACTGAGAGTCTGGGACACATCATAGACAAACATACAGTGTTTGTTACCTATTTAGTGTCGGGGGCCTGTTGTACCCTGGAACGCCCACTGAGAACCAGGGACACTTAATAGGCAAACATAGAATGTTTTGGGCCTGTTGTACACGGAATGCACACTGAGAGTGTTGGGGGCCTGTTCAACTCCTGAATGCCAGCTGAGAATCTAGGACACTTCATAGACAAACATACAGTGTTGGGGCCTGTGCTACCCTGGAATGCCCACTGAGAGTCTGGGACACTTCATAGACAAATATAGAGTGTTGGGGGCCTGTTCTACCCTGGAATGCCAACCGGGAGTCTGTGACATTTAATAGACAAACATAGAATGTTTTGGGCCTGTTGTACACGGAATGCACACTGAGAGTGTTGGGGGCCTGTTCAACTCCTGAATGCCAGCTGAGAATCTAGGACACTTCATATACAAACATAGAGTGTCGGGGGCATGTTGAACTCCTGAATGCCAGCTGAGAATCTAGGACACTTCATAGACAAACATAGAGTGCTTGGGGCCTGTTCTACCCCGGAATGCCCACTGAGAGTCTGGGACGCTTCATAGACAAACTTAGAATGTTGGTGACCTCTTCTACCCCGGAGTGCCCACTGACAGTCTTTGACACTTCATAGACAAGCATAGAATGCTGATGACCTCTTCTACCCCGGAGCCCACTGAGAGACTTTGACACTTCATAGACAAGCATAGAATGCTGGTGACCTCTTCTACCCCGGAGTGCCCACTGAGAGACTTTGACACTTCATAGACAAGCATAGAATGTTGGTGACCTCTTCTACCCCGGAATGCCCACTGAGAGTCTAGGACACTTCATAAACAAATATAGAGTGTTGGGAGACTGTTCTACCCTGGAATGCCAACCGAGAGTCTGGGACACTTCATAGACAAGCAAGTGGGCACTGGTGGCCCAGTCGTCTAAGGCGCCGCGATTCGCTGTGCACAGTTGCGTCCCTTTGGCACGCCAGAAACCTTTGATTGTGGTTTCGAATCCCGTTTTCCCCCAATTATGTTTCTAGGTTTGTCAACACCATACCCGTGCTCGTGGGTTTCACCGAAGTGGTAGACGTCTTGGACCTCACTTCGGGCTTTCCTCTCACATTAAGCTGACATGCCGTGAAATATCTGGAATAATGTTAAAAGCGGTGATAAACCCAACTCATTCACTCACTCGATCACTCATAGACAAGCATAGAGTGTTGGGGGCATGTTCTACCCTGGAATGCCTACTGAGAGTCTTTGACACTTCAGAGACAAGCATAGAATGTTGGTGACCTCTTCTACCCCGGAGTGCCCACTGAGAGACTTTGACACTTCATAGACAAGCATAGAATGTTGGTGACCTCTTCTACCCCGGAGTGCCCACTGAGAGACTTTGACACTTCATAGACAAGCATAGAATGTTGGTGACCTCTTCTACCCCGGAATGCCGACTGAGAGTCTAGGACACTTCAAAGACAAACATAGAGTGGTTGGGGCCTGTTCTACCCCGAAATGCCCACTGAGAGTCTTGGACACTTCATAGACAAATATAGAGTGTTGGGGGCCTGTTCTACCCTGGAATGCAAACCGAGAGTCTGGGACACTTCATAGACAAACGTCGAGTGTTGGGAGCCTGTTCTACCCTGGAATGCCCACTGAGAGTCTGGGACACGTCAAAGACAACCATAGAGTGCTGGTGACCTGTTTTACATTGGAAAGGCAACTGAGAGTCTGTGACACCTCATAGACAAACATTGAGTGTTGGGGACCTGTTCTACACCGGAATGCCCACTGATAGTCTTGGACGCTTCACACGACAAACATAGAGTTTTGGGACCTGTGGTACCCTGAAATGCCCTCTGAGAGTCTGGGAGATTCCTTAGACAAACATTGAGTGTTCGAGACCTGTTCTACCCCGATGACATACATAGAGTGTTTGTGGACCTGTTTTACCAATGAATATTGCTGGGTGCTGGGGTTTTGAACAGATAACTTCGGATCCATATTTTTGTTTTGTATTGACGATCCCTAAAATGTACAAGATTATTACTCGTCAATTTGATATAGAACCACTTTAGCCTTGATCGTCATCCGGGTCTTAGTCGGAGCTTAACGTCACTTGTGAACAATATTTTAGTTACGATGTACATGACAGTCAAAGTTGTTAGTACATGTATTGATAGAAACCCATTCCAGATTGGAGATTTATGTAACGATGCATATCGTTCAGCATGTATACTGATGATAAACAATATGAAATAGTGAAACCAGAATGGGAATTGCGATCGACCACGAGGTTTGTGATAACAGCTAAACTGGTACTGCGCTACTGGGAAGGCAACCTTGTCATTGAATAACCCGACTATGACGACACGTTATCTTTACCCAATGAATGCAGGTGTCTAGAGCGTCACGCGAGTAGGCATCACTCAAAGTCCGAGTTTCGTTTAGTAGCTGAACAAGGCGACGGCCATATTTGACTTCTTGTTGTGCCTGTGTCGTGTAAGTAAAACATATCTACACATTTCTTGTGGTTATATTATCATCTTCTTAACATATATTATGTTGTGCCTCTTGATGAGTGTTTACAGCTGTATGACTGCCTTTCTAGATCTTAAAGCAACGGTGTGAACTAAGTTGAATCTAGTGTGTGTGTGGTTATGAGGAGGAATGCAGTGGGTAGGTCAGGTTGGGTGGGGTAGTTTTGGAGAGTATGGACTCAGCGTTGATAAAATGACACTATATGGCCCCAGATATTGCCATGGTCAGTTATGCATGTTAACACATATTTTTAGTTGTATGTTGGCACAGACGCTACTTTCATCATTTGCTTAGACACTTGATACGTGCGAGGTAACGGATCATCCAAATACAGGCCATTTTTCGCCAAGTAATGTTTAGATAAGTTAGAAATTCGCCAATCAGCATCACTGATGCAAGGGTCCAGCAACGTTATTGCAGACACTAATTTGTAAGTGTTGTTCAAGTAGAGGTAGGGCGGTGGGAACGACACGCCATGTTGTAACATGCTACACAAGCTGGCCACGGCTGGTGCTGAAGTCATTCTATAGGTTGTTATGGCTGCCACTCTGTCGTCACCATGTATGAATAGCGCTTCGACATGCTTGTCAAGTGCGCGAAATGAGCGGCACAGTCGGGTATTGTGAAATCGGGTCACGCATGTCATCATGTCATCTGTCATCATTTCCCCTGTTTGTAATTCATTGGTGAACGTTCCTCGAACACAGTTTCATACAAAGACACATTGCTGTGGTGGGGATCGAAATCTACTCTATGCTTGACAGGATATTTCACTGTTAAGACATTTATATCACGGCACGGCATCTTGATGTAGGAGGAAAGCAAGCAAGCATGGGTATGGCGCTGACAAACCCAGAAACATAATCCCAACGAACTGGGATTCGAACCCGCTACAATTGGTTTCTAGTGTGCCAAAGGGTCGCAGCTTTCCACAGCGAAATGCGACCGCCTCCGTGGTCTAGTGGTAGAGCGTCCGCCCGGAGAGCGGAAGGTCCAGGGTTCGATCCCGGGCCGCGTCATACAAGAAACGTTAAAAGATTGTACTTGTTGTTACCCTGTCTGGCGCTCGGCATTAAGGGGCTAAAACAAGGACTGGTCGGCTCGGAGTCAGTATACTGTGTCTGAGTGGGGTATTCATGTTAAACTGCGGCATGGTATCTCAGTGAGCTAGCACTATAAATCAGCATCAGTCCGGACTAGTACAAGCAGCCACACGCATACATACACGTACATGCACGTCGCTATACAAGTGCAATAATCTTGGACGCGACGTTAAACCCAATTTCACCTCACCCCACAGCGAAATGCGGCAATTTAGACGACTGGGAACCCGTGCCCACCAAGTTCAATGTCCATTCACCTACAGTGCATTTCGCCTACAGTGCCCATCACCTACAGTCAAGCTGGATATTAGTTCACTTTGCCTACACTGTGAAAATCGCACCCTAAAATTAATTAAGTGTTTTGGATGTTACTACTTTACTCTCTGTTGACAAACCTGTGGGATGCCATGAGAGATGTTGTTTACACCATGTACAAATGTCCTCTCAACACCCAGTACAAGAAAGGGGATCTCTATGGGTTTTCATGAATTATTACTCCCGTGTAGAATCATCAAGATAGTTGTGTTCATAGTCAACCTCTTGTACATCAACCCCTTTTCCCTCAACCATTAACACCCAACACCCAACAGCCAACCACCAACCCGGAAACACAATGCGAGGGCGATTTACTGATCAGATTGTCTGACATGTAGTTTCGTAGCACTGTACAAGGCTTATTCCATAACATACATAAACATAGTGATGAGTTGGAGCCTCATTGTTGATACACTCATTGTAAGACTTCAAGAAGCTAACAATAATTGAACAAAATGGAAGATTTTGTATGCACATTATTTTGTATAGTATTGGAGTTTAAAGGGGCAAGATAATATCCCAATTCATTGAACCTGTAAGTATGCAACATGGAGAATAATTAACAAAAGCATGACGTTCACCAGAAAGAATTTGACCAGGACTTCTGACGCAGTATGCAGGAACTTTCAATTTCAGTTAGTTATGTTTTCCATTTACTTTTTAGATCTGTAGCTTAGTCCCAGCGAGATACCCACACACCTGACGTCAGAAGATGGCTGCCCCCCACGTTGTCGTCATCCAGAGGAACCACAAGTACCTGAAGGAGAACCTTCAGGTGGACCCTGTGCTGGACGCCTTGTTGCAGGACGGTGTCTTCACACAGGCGGACTATGACAGGTGTAGACAGGCTGGGCCGGAGATGCTGTTAGAAATATTAAAGAAGAAGGGACAAGACGGGTACCGGACACTGTGTGCTGTCCTTGATTCCTCACAGCCGTTCATCAAAAAACGGCTTGATGACACCTCCATGGAAGCAGGTATGTAAGAAGGGTTATCATATGTGATCACAAGCTGCCAGAACTACCAACAGCAGTTTGACTAGTACTGCTGTAATATCAGCCTGGATATAACATGGAGTTCACAGCCAGAAATTCACAGGGTCACATCTCGTTTCATTCTCTTCCATCCATTAAAATTCATTATAGCTTAAATGGATAGAATAATCATTGAACCGCCCGCATGTTATCAGAAATGAGCAGGCCACTGTAACTTGATGATGCCCTCATATTGCTTGACGGGCCATTATCACGCCCATTGTTAGGTGACGTCATATCATCCACAGACATGTCTAGTTTGTAGCTAATCCAACAGAAGAAACAAAAAGTCTTCAAACAACGAGTTATATCTCATTTCGTACTGTTTTTACTACATGCACAATGTTCTACTCTTCAGGTAGTTCAGATCTCGTCTATGTCAACAAGTTCAAGCTGGAAGCTCAGTACAAAAAGGAACTTGGTGACAAAGAGGACCAGATAGCTGAACTGCAATCTGTGAGTAGTCCGAACACAGTAAAAACTTGTCTGATCCTCATGTTAAGATACCCCTGTATTCAGATAAGATAGATATGTATGAATTAGTACTGCATATGTATTAGGTATCAGATGTGCAATTTTAGTGAATGTTCGCTTCCCGCAACTCTCTTAAACATCAAGTTTATATTACATTTTCCGAGACTAGTGAAACAGGCAATACATGTAATAAGCTGCAATGTCTAGGTGTATTTATATGTAGTGGATGTTCAGGTGATTACCCCTCGTTCACGTCTGTTTTCAGGTAATGGAAAGACTTCAGGAACAAATAAAACAAAAAGACTTGGACCACGCTGAACGGGAGGAAGCAATTAAAAAGGAAAGAGAGGACCACATAGCACAGCTAGAAAAGCAGAAGGAGGAAGTTGAAGCTCGTAAGCTGATGTTTCCTTTCCGGTTTCAAATCTATCTTTTATTTACAACTTTAATTTTGCCCATGCCACAATAGCCACACGATGTCATTGCCACGTTGAAACATGCCACATAATTTGAAGTTTGATCAATTCTCTAATGCGATCCTTGTAATCAAATTTCAGTGAAGATGCAGCTGTCAAAGTCAAACGATGATTTGCAGCAGAGTCAGGCAGAATGTGACGACGTGAAGAAGGTAGGAATGATGTTATCCTAAAGGAAATACTCGGAAATAGAAACACTGTTGCATAACTACACATGTAAATTAAAAAGGACCATATGAAGCAATGGTACTTGTCATTTCAGAGACTTCATAAAGAACAGGAGGCATACGAGGCCTTGACAGGGGATCCTAGGCTACATTCCCAAGATATGGAAGACATTGCAGTGCAGGTCCAACATACAGGTACACTGAGAAAAGGGACAATCAATCTCACAAACGTAAATAGTCAGAAACATAATCATAATGAGGTGAGGTGAAATGTAGTTTAGCGTCACGTTCAAGATTATTGCACTTGTAAAGCGACGTACATGCACGTGTTTGTGTGCGGCTGCTTATACCAGTCCGGACAAATGCTGATTCTATAGTGCTAGCCCAATGAGATACCATGCCGCAGTTTAACATGAATACCCCACTCAGACACAGTCTTTGCTGACCAGTCATTGTTTCAGCCCCTTAATGCCGTCATGGCAGGGTGACAAGTATAAGCTGGTAGCGTATTTTGGTGTGACGCTGCCGGGGATCGAACCCCCGACCTTACTCTCTCCGGGCAGACACTCTATCCACTAGACCACGGAAGCCGACTAATCATAATGACGAGCTCAGTATGATATTGAATCGATACATCTTAATGTGTTTTTTTACCCCCAGGTGCAATTGACAGAATGTGCCAGTTTTCAACTCAATCTTGCTGTGATGAAAGTCAGCTTTGTCTCCTTCCATGCCTCCATTCTGCCTGCAAACCATGCATTGATCACCACACCGCCCTAGCGAAGCAGAAGTGCCTCCAATGTCCCTGTGGTCGTGGGTTCAACACAGAACAGACTGAAGTAGATCATGTTGGACGCAATGAGGCTGCCTATGCTGCCAACGTTGAGGGAGACAAGCAATGTAACTACATCGAGGGAGATCATGACGCAAAGGCTGAGGTGTACTGTCACGAATGTGATAACCTGCTCTGCTCCGACTGTCATAAACTACATGACCGACCGAAGCGGAATAGAAACCACAGAGTGGAGGAGGTCAATCAGACAGAGAATATCCCTATGAGGCATTGGCTGAAGGAACCTAATTGCAGAGACCACCCTGAGAACAGGCTGCAGCTGTATGACCACACATGTAAGAAGGCTATCTGTATTGTATGTCTACATGGGGCCCATAGAGATCACAAGAAAGAAGACTTGAACCATGCCCATGAGGAGGCAAAGGGTCAGCTGGAGGAACAGTTGCAGAATCAACGACGTAAACTGCAAGATGTCACAGACAGAATGGCAACTGTCAACAGTCACCAAGATGAACTGGGCGATAAACAGAGAAAGCTGGAACAAGCCATCATTACGGTTTGTAAAAGTGTGGCTGTAAAGTCCCTTCATCGACAGCGAAAACTGAGGGAAGAAGTTCAAATGAGTCTGGAGGTCCCAAATAAAACAGTTCAAGAGACACTTGACACTATACATGACGTCCATACTTCCATTGCATCCACGATAGACTACACACAGAGAACACTGGAATCTACAAGACGAGAGGAGCTCATCACTCTCACTGCTGCAATACTGAAGAAATGTGATGAAAATCTGAAGAGGGAACTTCCAGAAGATGACACAAGAGATACAAGGATCCTCCTTTCCTTTCAAGGCCAGAAAGCCCTGGAGGAACTCATCGATACATTTGGTGGCCTTGTCTCCTCTCTTCACTTGGATCATATTCCAGACACACAGCCTACTTATCAAGGTAGGTATATTTAAGAACATTCATGTTTAGATAATACTCAGCGACACATTGACCAGTTTCTCATTCAACTATTAAGATCTGAGCCTTTGCGTAAATGTCAGCTTTATTCATCATACCTACGCCAGTACCAAAGCATGTTATATTGCAGAATATTGCAGTAACACTTATCTAAACATAGAAATGACTTATCGTCATTATAAAGTACCATTAATTGCAAAATAAGTTTTGAATTTATCTGTTCAATATTTGTCTCCAGGTCTGCTTCAACAGATACACCTGCTGACATTGAGAGAACAAGAAACAAACACGGTAATATGTTGTTTAAAGGGAAATTAAATGTATCTAAATAAGTTGAATGCAAATATTGTTGGAATCATGTTAGAATATTTGTCTGATGAACGTGGTTGGGAGTTCTATACCAGTTCTATGTTATATAAGAACGTCAGGTTACAAACTGATCTCTTTGATGCCAGTGTTGTTGTTTCAGCTACATGAAGGACGATGGCGCCAGCTTGTCAAGATTTTATTTCGCCTCCCAGGTACAGTATGCTAGTATGATGGAGGTCGGGAAGAGCAGATTAAATAAATCACTTGGATAATATCATCTCTCAAATCTTAAATGCAAAACATGAACGTATCTTACGCATACTTGAATTACTCGAAGTGATTCATACATACATACATACATACATACATACATACATACATACATACATACATACATACATACATACATACATACATACATACATACATACATACATACATACATACGTACGTACGTACGTATGTGCGTGCGTGTAATACATTCAAACATACATACGAACGTGCGTGGATGCGTGCGTGCGTGCGTGACTGAGTGCGTGTGTGTTAACATTTAGAGTCGGAGATTGCTTTCAAATATGTTTGTGTTTGTCTTCCAACAGGAATCAAGGAATCCGACTCTACTGTATCTGGATCACAGGAACTCCAGCCTGCACAGCTGACATCACAAGACGTTTATGATTTTGTGACCAAAGTACGTTCAATAACCCAATGAGGTTCCGGGTCTGAATATGTCCCCAGAACCAATGCTGATTGTAAACAGGCGAACAGATAGATCTGGTGATCAGGCTTGTTGATAGCGTGTCATTGTTCCCCGACGGCGTAGGGCATGGACACATACTATCAATCATTGGTTTGTTTGGCCCTGATACGATTATTTACATGCCGCCACCATAAAGATGGAATATTGCCGAGTGCGGTGTTGAACAACACACACAATTTTTAACAACATACCAATCCTCTCCCTCTGAATTTCAGCTTTGTAGAGTGAAAGGAAATAAGTCGCTGAGTATTATTTGGCCATTCTATAATTTTAGTTACAGCTTGCACTATTAAAATCTTTCAAAACCTTTGTTTTCAGTTCATAATTGGATCACTCATGTCCACGGAGACGCTTCCACGTGGAATTTGCTTGACAGGTACGTGCCCGACAATTCCATACAATCTGAATAATGTGAATGACAGTGAGTTTGTGACTGACTTGTCAGCAGTATTCTTAAAGTCAATTAAGTTCAAATCAAGTTGTAACGAGGGAGTAAAACATCCCTCAGTCGCTGATGAAGAGATCCCGATCGTATCATAATAAACTGTTCCACTTACACGTGGCTGTGTCAGATGAGCATTGCACGGAGTATTCACGATATATATCATCTATGTGTGTTGGTTAAAATGAAAATTATGAAACTACA
The DNA here is from genome assembly GCF_023055435.1 of Haliotis rufescens. Classification (NCBI taxonomy): domain Eukaryota; kingdom Metazoa; phylum Mollusca; class Gastropoda; order Lepetellida; family Haliotidae; genus Haliotis; species Haliotis rufescens. The sequence continues at coordinate 8,188,728 of NW_025964383.1, forward strand.
ACATGACTAAACTGTGTGTTTCATTGTGTGAGAGTGCTTCACCATTGTGTGTTTCACTTGTGTGAGGGTGCTTCACCACTCGATGTTTCACTTGTGTGAGGGTGCTTAACCACTGGATGTTTCACTTGTGTGAGGTTGCTTCACCATTGTGTGTTTCACTTATGTAAGAGTGCTTCACCACTGGATGTTTGACTTGTGTGAGGGGGTTCACCATTGTGTGTGTCACTAGTGTGAGGGTGCTTCAACACTGGATGTTTCACTTGTGTAAGGTGGTTCACCATTGTGTGTGTCACTTGTGTAAGGGTGCTTCACCACTGTGTGTTTCACTTGTGTAAGGGGGTTCACCACTGTGTGTTTCACTTGTGTAAGGGGGTTCACCATTGTGTGTATCACTAGTGTGAGGGTGCTTCACCACTGGATGTTTCACTTGTGTAAGGTGGTTCACCATTGTGTGTGTCACTTGTGTGAGGGTGCTTCACCAGTGTGTGTTTCATTTGTGTGAGGGTGTTTCACCATTGTGTGTTTCACTTGTGTATGAGTGCTTCACCACTGTATGTTTCACTTGTGTGAGGGTGCCTCACCATTGGATGTTTCACTTGTGTAAGGGTGTTTCACCACTGTGTGTTTCACTTGTGTAAGGGTGCTTCACCACTGGATGTTTCACTTGTGTAAGGTGGTTCAACATTGTGTGTGTCACTAGTGTGAGGGTGCTTCACCACTGGATGTTTCACTTGTGTAAGGTGGTTCACCATTGTGTTTGTCACTTGTGTGAGGGTGCTTCACCAGTGTGTGTTTCACTTGTGTGAGGGTGTTTCACCATTGTGTGTTTCACTTGTGTATGAGTGCTTCACCACTGTATGTTTCACTTGTGTGAGGGTGCCTCACCATTGGATGTTTCACTTGTGTAAGGGTGTTTCACCACTGTGTGTTTCACTTGTGTAAGGGTGCTTCACCACTGGATGTTTCACTTGTGTAAGGTGGTTCACCATTGTGTGTGTCACTAGTGTGAGGGTGCTTCACCACTGGATGTTTCACTTGTGTAAGGTGGTTCACCATTGTGTTTGTCACTTGTGTGAGGGTGCTTCACCAGTGTGTGTTTCACTTGTGTGAGGGTGTTTCACCATTGTGTGTTTCACTTGTGTATGAGTGCTTCACCACTGTATGTTTCACTTGTGTGAGGGTGCCTCACCATTGGATGTTTCACTTGTGTAAGGGTGTTTCAACATTGTGTGTTTCACTTGTGTAAGGGTGCTTCACCACTGTATGTTTCACTTGTGTAAGGGTGCCTCACCATTGGATGTTTCCCTAGTGTAAGGATGCTTCACCACTGGATGTTTCACTTGTGTGAGGGTGCTTCACCACTGTGTGTTTCACTTGTGTGAGGGTGCTTCACCATTCTGTGTTACACTTGTGTGAGGGTGCTTCACCATTGGATGGGGGCGGTTGGGTAGCCTAGTGGTTAAAGCGTTCCCTCGTCACGCCGAAAACCCGGGTTCGATTCCGACATGGGTACAATGATTGAAGCCCATTTCTGGTGTCCCCCGCGGTGATATTGCTGGAATATTGCTAAAATCGGCGTAAAACCATACTCACTCACTCACCATTGGATGTTTCACTAGTGTAAGGGAGCTTCACCACTGTATGTTTCACTTGTGTGAGGGTGCTTCACCACTGTGTGTTTCACTTGTGTATGGGGGGTTCACCATTGTGTTTTTCACTTGTGTGAGAGTGCTTCAGCAATGTGTGTTTCACTTGTGTGAGGGTGCTTCACCTGTGTGTGGGACACGATTGACCCAGTCCTCTGAGGCGAACAATTCGCCGTGAAGACTTACATCACTTCTCATGGCACTCCCCAAACCAAACTGACACACCACGATACAACTGAAACACTGTATGCAAGCTGTGCAGGGCTACTGTGAAAATAAACCTTACTCACATTTCAGCAGAAACAAATGCGCCAAAATGGTGTTTTAAACTTAAACTATACTTTTGCAGGCTCTTTCTGTCCAATGCACATCCTCAGAAAGGGCAGCAGTGTTAAATACATCCTCTGTAAGTATATTGTACTCTTTGTAACATGCTTTAGTGAAACTCAACCTGACTCCCCGAGTGTCATTATGCACTGACGCTAAGGAATGTTACTTTCCACCACTGGTGTCTGGTCAGACTTGTATATTAACAGATCACTGTAGGGAAGCCGGAACACTGCTCAAACAGACGTAGAACAACCCATTTAATCCGACGTACATAGTGAGTGAATGAGTAGATATTAAGTCACCTTTGGCAGTATTCCAGCTATATCACAGCTGGAGACACACAAACTGGGCTTGTACTCTTGTCGGGAATCGAACTGATGTTTTTGACCTGTCAGACGCTTTAACCACTAGGCTACTTCCAGCAGTTTATAATATCCAGTACTTCAAATACCTGGAGCATCTCAGTTGTTTTCAGTGGACGCATTTTTGTAGAGGTGTTGATTTCCGAGTGTTGACATTACCACGTTCGGTTGTCCTCCAGATGTTATTAGCATGCCGGCATTGAGTTTTAATACCTCCCGTCACTTTTATGTTGAGTCGTAGTGACATGGATAATATTTACAGACGATTCTTACTCTAAGCTTATGCAAATGTTGTGAAACGTAAAACCTAATCATTCCACAACAATTGAGTGAGTGAGTAAGGTTTTACGCCGCTTTTAGCAATATTCCAGCAATATCACGGCCGGGGACACCAGAAATGGGCTTCATACATTGTACCCATGTCGGGAATCGAACCCGGGTATTCGGCGTGACGAGCGAACGCTTAAACCACTAGGCTACCCGATCGCCCCTATTCCACAGCAAACTGAAACAAAGTCGATTCAGAAATTCACGTAAGAACTATGATATTATAGATTTCAGTTTATCAGTTCACCTGACGGAGTATTTCCCCCTTGTCGACCCCTGTCGCTAAGGACGTTGCTATGGCGGTTAATTTCATTGGTAACAATCATTACGGTAAAACATTCTTTTTGCGTTCGGGTTAACGTTCCTCTTCAATACTGTTTCTGAATGAAACTTTTAGACAAATTGTTGTAATGTTGCACTTGATACTTTGTGGAGACATTTATTTCATTTTAGAATCTGATGGAAAACGATGCTTGTCGTAAGAGGCGACGTGCCCGACATGGTTGATGAATGATTTAATGAATTTCTTTGTTTCTTTGGCTGGTAACAATTCACATCCATAAAAGCTTGTAGATAAAATCATTCTTTTCCATATATTGACACGTGCAACTGGGTGGAGGTCTGAATCGTTAAGGCCGAGTGATCGTAGTGAATTAACACATTTTCTTTCTTTTAAGCAACACGTCATGATTCCTTCTTTACATGCTAAATTTCTGTTTATGATTATTCCGCCATATTTGACTATATCCGAGTGCGGCATTAAACAACATACAAAACAAATCAACAGAAATCTTAATTATAATTCACATTTCACTTTAATATTATTGCATTGTCACTTTAAACCGCGCCACAACACGTGCATGGCAATGATTGTAAAGGTTTATAAGTATTAACAAACTCATGTATTATGATATACATGCTTATCGTAAATGTGATACTGATGATGAAAGCCGTGCATGTTGCTATGGCAGCGATACTCGTCTGGCGCAATGAGAATATCATCATGTTTAATGCCTCTTTCTTAATAACTTGGGGCACTTGTAGTCTAGTGGGTAATGCGTTCGCTCGTCACGCCTAAGGATCGGGTTCGATTCCTCACATGGGTACAATGTGTAAGGCCCATTTCTGGTGTCACCAACCGTGAAATCGTTGGAATATTGCTAAAGGCGGCGTAAAACCCTACTCACCCAATCACTCTTAATGACGAAGTTTTCGAATTTTGTCTTGAAAACAGTGGCGTCAGTGGTCAATATGAGAAAGAACATTTCTGAATCTGACTTCTAACGAGAATTATCGCTCGGGTAAATGAATAAATATTTGGAGGTTGTATTGCAAATCAAAAGTGATCAACTTATCTTGTGCAGATCTGACCGAGGAGGACATTTCTGTATTACTTAAAGGTATGAATTTCACCCCCACTCCATTAAAATAGGATTTACATGAACTAGAAACAGATGTGTCTGATTTTTGTAGAAAATTGAGCTTACTAAATCATTTTGATATTGATGCCAATAACGAAGATACTTCATTAGTTAGAAACAAAAGCACCTTCACTCAAATACCTGATAGTAACAAAGTGTAAGACAATGTTATTCAAAGATTTAAGCTTTACTGTAAACCCTCAAAGAGGTAAATCAAACATAACAAAACATGAACGAGCGGCTCTGAACAGATTATCAAACAACGAGTCAATTGCTGTTAAAGAAGCTGATAAGGGAGGCGCTATACTAATTTTGGACAGCAATTATTACCAAGAACTCTCATTGGAAATGTTGAAAGACGAATCTTGTGACAGAAAGCTTTCAGACAGTTCGGAAAAATCTGTATTACTTAATCTTAAAAGATTAGTTTATTCACATTCTCAATGCCTTACTAAAAACGAAGAGGATTATTTAATTAATATTGAATCGAAAGAAAGTATTTTTTATGGGAGCCCTAAAGTTCATAAGAGCGCACAGATCCAATAAAAATGTCGAACATTGATTTCTGCTTATGTCAAAATACATCCCCCCCCCCGTAAATGATTTAAAATTACAGCCAATTATTGCAGGACCCAGATGTCCCATACACAGAATCAGTGACCTTATGGATAAAGTGTTGAAATCAATAGTTAAACGTGTCAAGATCTACATAAAAGATACCACTGATTTTCTGAACCAACTTCCCACCTCAGTCGAAAATGGTACAAAACTGGTCAGTTTTGATGTAGTTTATATTTAAACATTCCCATGATCTCGGCACAGAAGCTGTTGAATACTGGATAAATAAACACCGTTCGGAAATCCAAGAAGACATTTTCGTTATCGATAGTATTAAATTTATTCTAAACAATAACACTTTTAATTTTGATGGTTTGCATTACAAACAAATTAAAGGCACATCAATGGGGACAAAAATGGCCCCTACTTATACAACCCTTGTACTTGGTTATTTAGAGGAAAAACTGTACTAAAAAAATGATGAAAACTTCGGCACTGAATTTGGACAGGGATTTCAAGATAAATGGAAAAGATTTTTAGATGATTGTTTTGTTCTGTGGAATCGGAATGAAGTATTTGATAGATATTTTACAGACACTCCATCCAGGTTTAATCTTTACTTTAGAGATGAGCGATAACAATATATCGTTTCTAGATGAAATGGTTACAATTTCAAACAATAACATTGAAACAAATGTATATTACACACCAACTGATTCCAAGCAACACCTCAATTACAATTCCTCTCACCCCCGTCATACTAAAAACAGGGCGTAGAATCTGTGCGATAGTATCTACTTCAGATCGTGCACAATGTAGACTCGATGAACTGAGCGAGTCACTTTTAGAAAGAAACTACCCTAGAAAAATAGTAAAATAGTAGAAGACGCAATAAACAAGGTTAAATCACAAAACCATTGTGATCTTTTGAAACCTAAAGATAAACCTAACGAGAGTGTTCTCCCTTTAGTTACAACCTTGAATCAGACAGGGGACACCCTAAGAGCGAGAGTGAGGGTCCCCCGACAACAAATAAGGGACCCCTCTTGCCGGTGTATCCCACTCAGTCAACACATCGATCAGTGTGTCGGGAATACAACACACAATTTTGTGATATTCCCGTTTTACAAATGTGACAATGATGCACTGAGAAACATAAAAGAAAGTCATTTTATTAATACTTTCAAACCAAAATTAAATGACCTGTAATAATTGAATTATTTTATACAATTACATGTATTGTACATTTTACTGCTACTACATTAACTACACAACGGCAAATTAGTCAGTGATCATTTAGCATTTTTTGACTTGTCTATCCGCAGGATAATATAGGCTTTTGCTCAATGTAGATCGTTGTTATTTATATATTGTTTAGTTATTTTATGTTTAATGTCTGTGGGAACAGTTATAGAAGTGGATGCATTAAATACTGAGAATGTATTAAATGATATCTTTGACAACATCTTTAATAATCGTCATGTGACAATAATCTACATCGTGTCCCAGTCACAACACATAACGCGACATCCTCCCGTCCAGCGAGTGTGCTGAAACTGTGGCCAGTGACTGAAGCGGACGTAGAAGTTACCTGTTCACACTGTGTCTGTTGAACACTCAAGTGTAAAAATATCGTCAAACAACAGCTTTTTCCATCTTATTGTTTACAAAATTGTACAAGAAGAGTTTAGAATTGCCATGATGATAGTTTTATCATGGAATAATGTGGAAACACTTGTATATTTAGGCCGTTGTCGTCTATTTCTGATTGCTGACACAAACCAGCTCAACTACAACTTTGTAAAAAAGTATTTTAAACAGTATTCATTTGTTTACAAATGCACACAAAAATGTATGGAAAACATTTTGAATACCCACTCAAATAATTTCACAGCGTTATTGTCACTATTTAGGACATTGTTATGTTGAAATTCACAGACAGACGAAAATGGCAGCCGATCGTTCAGTGCGGTGTTTTGTAAACATTGAAACGAGGTTCACAATAAAATGACCAATTCGTTATCTGAAGTCAGGAAATTTGGTAAACTGTAAACAAAATGTATATTTCCAGGTCCTAAGCTACAACTGGACGCTGCTCGAGCCAACACAGACTGCTGCCACGTAACTACAGACGGTGAGCTGGTCAACTCGCGGCCCGCCACACGACACAGCGACAGCGGCAGGTTCCAGATATACCTCGGCACCTGTAGTTCCACCCCCATCCCCCTTCCTCCACCCCCCTCTAATGTCACCCCTGCCCCACACACACCACGATACTGGGAGACCCACTCCAGGGTGGGTGTGGTGGATGGAGGGTTGGTGTGGCCTGTCCTGGAGATGGGTGTGGGGGAGGAGAGCCAGGTGGACAGTGAGTGGCGTGCTTGTGCACAGCCCCGCTACTGGTGTGTCTGTGTAGGGAGATGTGGCACACACTGGGGGAGTCTCTGTACCAGGGTGTATCAGCCGGGGAAGATGGGTGAGTGTTACAGAAACACAATGTCCGACACACCCGGCACACAGGCCACCCTCCACTATGGCGTTGTGCTGGACGTGGGGAGGGGGAGAGTGGCCTTCATCGATCTCCACAGGGAGATTGTTGTGGCCAAGTTGGATCTTGAGTGGAGGGAGTCTCTTCTCCCCGTGTTTTGTGTTGGGCGCCCAGATCACTCGACAGTCAACATGAAGGTGGTCAGCGGGGTGGACATCACCATGACTGACTCCAAGAAGTCACTTATTTATAACGCCCTCACATAGGAAATAAAATAAACATGACATTGTGTAAACTTGTAAGTGTGACATAGTTATTTACACTGTCAAATGTAATGTGATTTTATTTATTGAGGCGGACCAAAAAGTTACCTGTCTATGTGTTGTTTGTTGTGTACAAGTATGTAACAAGGTTAGCTAAATGTGTTGTTTTCTACTTGACTAGTTTCTGTTGTGTATTAGAAACATTTTTCCTTCTCACATGAGTATTGTTATGATTATTAATCTGCGGTAATCGATCAGTTTATCACACATTTCCTACATTTCTGGGAAATGGCACGACAAACAACTGAGTGCACAGATTCATCAAAAGTTGTTACAAATCATGAATTTGTTGACATGTTTCGTTTCATCTCTGTAATATAATTGTTTTAAATCCCCACATGAATAGTGTTGTGCTGAAAGTATTGTAGTTGTGCCACCACATTGCCACATTTGATGTTGGTGAAGAAATGGGATGAAAGTGATTGAAGCGGACATAGAATGTACCAGGGTACATGTGACGTGTGTACAGAAATGTTACAAAGTTCACTGAATATTTTGTTCCTCTATTCTCATGTGTTTGCTGGGGGGGGGGGGGGGGGGGGGGGGACACTTAGAATACCCACAGTAGTGTTTGTTGAAGTATCTGCTCTGACTATGTCAAATATTGTGTGGACATAAGGTAGCACACGGTGCTGTGCACAGCGAGAAGGCACAAGTCAGGTGAAGTGAAGCAACGTCGTTCGCAGAGAAGATTGTTGGGCGAATGACCGTGTTCGGCAGCTTGGCTTCTGAGAGATTCTAGGGCTTCGGTCCTACCCCACACTGAAGCACATGTAATTTAAGACACGTGGTGTCTCCTTGGGCATGTGGCTTTGTTCGAAATGTGCCTCTGTTCACCCAGCAGTACCCGAGATGATGAGATGGTAATGTGGCTGTTAACCTTTCAGCGCCTCACGGGCAGGTTGGGTTGTATACTCCCCAGGGAGGTGAGAATGAAAATATCGAGTGCACACTTTTTCATTGATCGGGGTAATAATGTTGGCGCTTGAGCATACACCTTGTGTAAGGGGTTTAGCGCATTATATACGTACAGGGCACGTCAGAAACCTATGATTGTGGGTTCGAATCCCGGTTCGCCCCGATTATGTTGCTAGGTGTTCATGGGTTTCACCGAAGTGGTAAACGCCTTCGGGCTTCCCTCCGACATTAAGCTGACACGCCGTGACATAACTGGAATACTGTTAAAAGCGGCGTTAAACTCAACTCACTCACTCCACGTTTGTGATATTATAAGCATGCGTATCGTTACGTGATACTGTCCTGTGAAGTTGCTTGGATACCAGTTTATGCAAACATTTATATTTTGAATAAAGTAATTACTTAATTATTGTTAATTCAATTAAATGTTTGGGAGCATGTTGGTTGTTTATTTGGCCTTTTCCATATTTTTACCACTTAATGAGATCATTTCAAACTGACAAACTATCAGCGCTTAAAACTGCAGAATTGAGCCTTCAGTGCTTCATAGGATGATGATGGCGAGTATTGGTTTGATACAGTTTTACAGTTTGAGTGATTCTCCCCCTTCATATTCACGTTTTACCCGTTAAACCTAACTTCCGTAATGGAGAAATCATGCGAATCGTCATATTCGAGTGACTTCTCCGTTCTAACTCATGTTATGGTTGATATATAATTTCATTAAGATTTTGCAAAATGACCTATAGTTGATGCGGGGTAGAATAGGTCTTCAGCAACCCACGCTTGACGTAAAAAGCGACTATGTTTGTCGTAAGAGGCGACTAACGGGATCGGGTGGTCAGGCTCGTTGACTTGGTTGATGCATGTCATCGATCCCAATTGCGTGGATCGATGCTCATGATATTAATCACTGAATTGTCTGGTCCAGACTCGATTATTTACAGACCGCCGTTATACAGCTGGAATATGTTCTGAGTGCGGCGTTAAACAACAAACCAACTAACCAACCAAATATAACTTCACTAAGATTTTGCATAATGACCTATAGTTGTTTGTTTGTTTGTAGTTTGGAGGAAATTTTCTACTTCAGTAACTTTAGTAACTTCGACACATTTAAATGAAGACTTGCTGTAATAAATAGTTAGATATACCTCCATAAAGACATATCCAGATTAAAAGTCAAACAAATCGGACCCGGAACTAGTGTCCATTACTCAATAAAATATTGTTACAAAATTCGATAATTCGCTAGCGGATGACACTTTCTTCTACGTAGATTATAGTATCGTATACGTAGACGAAAGTACCTTCTGCGATTAAAGTATTATCTTCGAAGATGAAAGTATCATGTACGAAGATGATATACTTTGTAGACTCATACGCATCCATATTCCGTCAAAGGCACTTTTCCGGAAACCTGTATTTGACAGCTTTACTTAGATCGTGAGCGGACGAAACATGGTCTTCTATATGAACGCCATATCGGTATTTGTAATACATTTGTATTGTTATGTATAAAGGTATACAGTCGACGGCGAAATTTGCTTTTTCCCTGTGAAATCGAAATACTCAGGACACAGAAAAGGGGCATAACTCCGCTATGCTTAAATGAAGTTCATTGAATTACTGCAGTCCTTGTGGTACTTTTACGATCTGATTGTGTCAGTGTACTGTGTCCCTGATTCACCTGATTGTGTCAGTGTACTATGGCCCCTGATTCACCTGATTGTGTCAGCATACTGTGTCCCTGATTCCCCTGATTGTGTCAGTGTACTGTGGCCCCGAGTCTCCTGATTGTGTCAGTGTACTGTGTCCCTGATTCACCTGATTGTGTCAGTGTACTGTGGCCCGGAGTCTCCTGATTGTGTCAGTGTACTGTGGCCCCGAGTCTCCTGATTGTGTCAGTGTACTGTGTCCCTGATTCACCTGATTGTGTCAGTGTACTGTGGCTCTGATTCACCTGATTGTGTCAGTGTACGGTGTCCCTGATGCATCAGATTGTGTCAGTGCACTGTGGCCCTGATTCACCTGATTCTGTCAGTGCACTGTGGCCCTGATTCAACTGATTGTATCAGTGTACTGTGTCCCTGATTCACCTGATTGTGTCAGTGTAATGTGGCCCTGAGTCACCTGATTGTGTCAGTGTACTGTGACCCTGATTCACCTGATTGTGTCAGTGTACGGTGTCCCCTGAGACACCTGATTGTGTCAGTGTACTGTGGCCCTGATTCACCTGATTGTGTCAGTGTACTGTGGCCCCGAGTCTCCTGATTGTGTCAGTGTACTGTGGCTCTGATTCACCTGATTGTGTCAGTGTAATGTGGCTCTTATTCACCTGATTGTGTCAGTGTACTGTGTCCCCTGAGTCACCTGATTGTGTCAGTGTACTGTGGCCCCGAGTCTCCTGATTGTGTCAGTGTACTGTGTCCCTGATTCACCTGATTGTGTCAGTGTACTGTGGCTCTGATTCACCTGATTGTGTCAGTGTACGGTGTCCCTGATGCATCAGATTGTGTCAGTGCACTGTGGCCCTGATTCACCTGATTGTGTCAGTGCACTGTGGCCCTGATTCACCTGATTGTGTCAGTGTACTGTGGCCCCGAGTCTCCTGATTGTGTCAGTGCACTGTGGCCCTGATTCACCTGATTCTGTCAGTGCACTGTGGCCCTGATTCACCTGATTGTGTCAGTGTACTGTGGCCCTGATTCACCTGATTCTGTCAGTGTACGGTGTCCCCTGAGTCACCTGATTGTGTCAGTGTACTGTGTCCCTGATTCACCTGATTGTGTCAGTGTACTGTGTCCCCTGAGTCACCTGATTGTGTCAGTGTAATGTGGCCCGGAGTCACCTGATTGTGTCAGTGTACTGTGACCCTGATTCACCTGATTGTGTCAGTGTACGGTGTCCCCTGAGACACCTGATTGTGTCAGTGTACTGTGGCCCTGATTCACCTGATTGTGTCAGTGTACTGTGGCCCCGAGTCTCCTGATTGTGTCAGTGTACTGTGGCTCTGATTCACCTGATTGTGTCAGTGTAATATGGCTCTTATTCACCTGATTGTGTCAGTGTACTGTGTCCCCTGAGTCACCTGATTGTGTCAGTGTAATGTGGCCCTGAGTCACCTGATTGTGTCAGTGTACTGTGGCTCTGAGTCACCTGATTGTGTCAGTGTAATGTGGCTCTGATTCACCTGATTGTGTCAGTGTAATGTGGCTCTGATTCACCTGATTGTGTCAGTGTAATGTGGCCCTGATTCACCTGATTGTGTCAGTGTACTGTGGCCCCGAGTCTCCTGATTGTGTCAGTGTACTGTGGCCCCGAGTCTCCTGATTGTGTCAATGTAATGTGGCTCTGATTCACCCGATAGTGTCAGTGTAATGTGGCACTGAGTCATCCAACTGTGTCTGTATAATCTGGCCCAGAGTCGCCGATTAGGTCAGTGTAATGTTGCCCATGATCACAAACACTATGATTATGATCATTGTCATTGTCAAATATAATGAACTTCAGAATTATAAGCTTTTTCAACATAGCATAATTAAGTATTTTTTTAACATTTGAAAGATGTCTTCAAGATACACTAAATGACACAAGTTTCTCATTTATTTTAGTTTGACCAAGACATGCATCTGTTAGGAATTCATTGCATATAAATCAAAGACCGAGAATTGTAAATAAAAAAAGATAATTTAACCAGCATATAATCCAGTGAATCGGAGATGAAACACATTGTCAACCAGATTAGTAGAAACTTGTGAAAACATATACACATTTTGCCCTAACGTCTTTAGACAAGCACTATTTTACTTCAACATCACCTTCAGGTTCGCCAAGCTTGGTGTAGACTGCATCTGAGATTCAGAAGACAAGACTGGGACTTTATACTAGTTTCATCTGGACAGCTCTGATGGTCGTGCATGCTTCTACAGGCGAAGTGGTGGCATGTGGTACTGTGCACAACACAAAGGACCAGATACAGACAGTAAAACTAGTTCATTTGGGCCAATCTTTGGTTGACATTTGGAACAACATTCCCTAGGCTGTTGTCATTCATCTTGTGTCTTCAGTGGCCACTGCCTGGCCTTTATCAACACAAAATAATGGTGATCACACCTAACATTGTTAATTGTGTTGTTACACCATCCCTCTTTTAGAGCAAATAGCAACCTGTTGCCAGATATGTCTTTGGTAAATGAATAACTTGAATGAAAATACATATAAATACTAAAGCCAGTCAGTTGTCACATTCACATTTTGGCAAACCCAAAGCATTTTGAGTTTGACTTCACAAAGACAGCATGTCTTCTGGGGACGATCTTTCATTAGGATGCCTCTTACAACCAACAGTTGAAATACTTGAATCCCCAAGAGTATGGTGATGTACATCTGAATGAGCATGCTAAATCACACCGAAACAAATAACAAATATGCTCTTGAATGACAGCACTTTATTGATAATCAAGACATAGTGAATGTAATCTAGAATGGAGATAAGCATTGTAGGTATTATGGAATATACTCATCATCAGCCAAGATGGATGACAACTTTGATGATGATGCTATCAAGTACATGGAGATGTATATCGGCTGTTTATACTCTTGTCCAACAAAACCATTTTGAACTCACCTGGAACACTTCTCCCACAGCAATTAATTATTTCAACTACAACTAGAAGTAATGAACTCATGTGAAACTTTGAGTCAACCTACATGTGGATATTAGCCAATACACATTTGTCAGAATCACACAGCAGTAATCCCTAGTCATGAAAATAAATTGACAACAGAAGAAAGAAGAAATTATTAGTTTGCTACAGACATTGTAGCAAGGATATTATTGCCATGATCAGGAAAAACAGACTTTTGTCTGATTGAAATGTACGATAAGTGTAAATTGTAGACTAGTAAGACTGTCAGTGCTGTGCAAATTTCACAACAAACAGGCTCTTTTGTGTTAACTCTCGGGTGAAGATGTCATATATGATAATGCATCAAATTATTCCTTTGCAGGATTATTCAGGATCTTGCATGAGACAATATCAGTACATAGGTTCTTTGTGCAGTTAATGAAAGCGTTTACGTAAACATTTTTTAAAAATGAACGGTACCAAAGTTTGATATGAAAAATAAAACGCTACATCGATACAATCATTATACTGGCATTCTTTCAAATCTCTCTTACTACAATAAACTACAGTATCATTCCATAACAACATGCTGTAAGCTTTAAGGTACACATCATGCTCACCAAGCGAGCCATGCTGAATGCAAGCATCTTTCACTCAGATATTCATCTTGTCAACATCACTACAATCATTCGTTGATTTCATATTCTCACTGAGTTAACTACAATCAAATTGCACACATAATTAGCACACATTTATGACACACTTCGTTATATCATAACATGTAAAAAACAAGCATGTTTATAGATGAGTATCTCGATTATGACAGTCTAAAATAAAATTTAATTCAACATGTTTCTAGGTACAACCATGTAGTGCTCTATACTGTTTTAACAGTAAAATATATGTTAATGTGTTAACTGTCACAATTACCTTTTAATCACACACCAGAAGCATCACCACCTTAGTGTCGATATCACGAATGAATCCTAATGTGGTGTAACTCCATAACAATATTTTAATAATAAATGACTGACATGAAAAATTTAACATTCAACCAAATAACTCTGAAACTGTTCATTCATGACTACAGAACATCACATTTCAATCAGTAAATAATGGTGTAAAATTCTGTGACTTGATATATGAGAAAGTAAATAAAGCAACAAAAAGTGTAAACTGACTCAAACTGGATTACTGAAAATAAAAATAATCTGACCATAGTTTTTAGATTGATTAAACTTAAACAAAATGATAATCATTGTAACAATGAGCAGAAATGGTAATCATAAATAATTGGCTATATATTTCTCTGCATACTTTGTGATGGGATATGATGTGCCATAAATATCAGATCTTCTTGTGAGTGGATCATTGAGTAACACTGATAATCTGAAGCTGATTACAAGACAAGCGTGACACAAGCTTAGAGATAATTAAGATACATTCATGATATAAAAACAAGGTAAGTAAATGTACATGTGGTATGTATGTGTGAGTAAATTAAATATGATATGAGCAAAGCCATCTTCCCACTATGTCACTGGTCCACGTACACACAGCATGATTTGTGTTATACTATTATGTGGATAATGATCATGTAATATTTCCTTATATCCCACTTACTAGGTATCAACTCAATTTTCAGTTTTGAGGAAATCTTTCTTCAAATTAAATGCATATTCACTCATAAACGTCAACTAATTTGACATATTTGCCAATTGACAATGAATTTGAAATGAGAGAACAAGTTCAACAAATGACAAGTGGCTCTCCAAATGCAAATCTTTACCATCAATGAACGTTTCACCACTATGACTTTCATCTTGAGTTTCATCTCAGTGAGTGAGTGAGTGAGTGAGTGAGTGAGTGAGTGAGTGAGTGAGTGAGTGAGTGAGTGAGTGAGTGAGTGAGTGAGTGAGTGAGTGAGTGAGTGAGTGAGTGAATGAGTGAGTGAGTGAGTGAGTGAGTGAGTGAGTGAGTGAGTGAGTGAGTGAGTGAGTATGGTTTTACGCCGCTTTTAGCAATATTCCAGCAATATAGCGACGGGGGACACCAGAAATGGGCTTCACACATTGTACCCATGTCGGGAATCGAACCCGGGTCTTCCGCGTGACAAGCGAACGCTTTAACCACTAGGCTACCCGACCGCCCCTCATCATAAGTAGCATCTTATAATACACATAAAGAGGTTTAAAGCAAGTCAGAGTTTTGTCTACACATGCTTTTCTTTGTTTTTTGTTTAACACTGATCTCTTCAATACAGCAACATTATGCTGGCGGCCTGTTAATTATCAAATTTGAACTAAAGGCAAACCAGTGACTGATATTATGAGCAGCATCCCACGCTGATGATGTGCAATCAACCAAGTCACTGCTTCTGACCACCTGATCTTTTCATTTGCCTCTCTTACAACAAGCATATGTTGCTGGGGATCAATTGTAACCTGGAATCCCAAGGGAAACGATGTGTAGATGGACCTAGACACAATGGGATACAATTTACTACCGAGTAAATTGTCTCTTGTCACTACACTCAAACTGCAACACAGCAACATTAACTTCACACTGCAACATTGTCACAGTGTATTCCCGGCAATATCACCGCTGGCTACAGCAAGGTAATCCAGACACTGTCTGCTACCACTAAACACATGGAATGTTTCACACACTAGAGGGTAACACTGTATACTCAAATTCTTAAACTTAACAACAAAAAGTTTAGCAAAGGGATGGAGGGAATAGAAGTAGGAACATGAACTTGAGCAGAAAATATCTTAAAAGACAATACTTATATAAACTATGCTAAAAAGCAAAAGGGGAAAGTTAAGTTATAGTTCTGTATAGCACATCTAGGACAATTGGTTAATGGTGCATGTAGTATCAGTAAGTCACCAGAGCCAATCAGCGTTATAGGATATGTAACTCACACTGTGTGGAACTAGTTTCAACCTTGAGTGGTTGTCTCTACTCATTTATCCCATGTGACTTGCCCCTTCTATGGTCAACACTCCCACCACACAACACACTTTAAGTAGGCTTTAATGTCAACTGTACATGGAGCGTATGTCAGCCTTGAAATGTGCCTCAATGTTTCTCCGCTTCAGTTTGAAGGCATCAGTCACCAGACCAGCCTCTGGTGTCCAGCCTTCAGGGCACAACTTGATCATCTGGGGGATCTCAAACTTCTCTAGCTTTGCTGTGGAAAAAAGATAGGAGGTATATTAGTCCATTATCTGGTTGTTTCATAGTCTTGTAAGTTACATAGGGGATGCAAGTCTGACAGCACATTTTCACATCACTATGACCTTTTGAACAATCTATGTCATTACCCAAATTTGAAAGAAAATCTTTTGGATGACATTCAGTCCTAGAACATGAACTCATCTGAAACCACTGCACTGATCATCACCCCAACATGTTATCAAGGATACAAAAATAACATGCACTGTGTTCTGGGGCACTGACCAATCACATGAAACATCCTGCATGAAAACATTTCAGCTCTCAGGCCCCCAAGAAGGAAAATGAGTGAGACGATGTGACACTCAACAGTCAACAATATTAAAGTTATGCAAATACAACCTGAAAATAATCAAATCTGGGACTTACAAACCAGTGGTTGAAATCATAAGCAATTTAGTCAACAAATTTGGGGTAAGATACAAAGGTAACAAAGTCAAACCTGTAACCACCCAAGAAACTAGGGTCTTCAGCATGACACAAAATTTAAATCACCTCACAGCCTCTAACTGCCTGAGGAACAAATATTTTCAGTTTCTCTTGCCATAGGATAAATCAATTTACAGAGTAAGGACTACTTGCCAAATAGCCACGTGGTAACAATGTCTTATGCAGTTCACTTTACTTGTAAAAGTATTTCAGAAAATTATTACGTCAAATACACAGAACAAATTACACATCATGTAAAAGCCTGTATAATGATACATGATACTAACATTTAGCTGACAACACGGACAGCCTCTTGAGGACATCCTTGACCAGTCTGGTGTTCTGACACAGCTGGTTGAACTCCACTCCATTGATGCTGAGTTCCTGGGCTAGCTTGGTCAGGTTCTTCTGGTTAGAGACAACCAGTGCCACTGTGTAGTTGTAGAGACTGTCGGCACACACACAGATCTGGTCCACCAGGGGGGACACTTTCACAGCGGTCTCCACCTTGGACAGCGACACATACTCTCCTGCCTGGAGCTTCACAAGGTCCTTCTTACGATCTGGTGAAAATAATATTCCAGTTGTGATAAGAGAATGAGTTAAAATACAGGGTGGCACAGGAAATGCTTCAGCCATTTAGAGTGATGGAAACATGTTATTAATTTTAAACTCACTAAGTAAACCCAGTTAATACTGACGTGATCTAAAAAAATCTATGGCTTAGTTCAAGTAATGCATATCTACCATGTCCGTTGTACCATAAATCAAAAGCTGTCCACTGTGAAGATGAGGTTTAAATTCTATTCAGCGATTAATAACATGATATGACTTGTTTGTTTATTTATTTATTTACAGCTGCACTCTACAATATTCCAGGTAACTGGGGACCTATTCTAACCAAGAATCCATTTATACTGGATAATTCATCATACAACAAGAAAATACAATAAGAACATTTGATAGTGACCTATAATTTTCAAACATCCATCTCCATCAAACTGGCCGATATCTCCAGTACAGAAGTATCTTATGCCACCAATCTCAGTGAAGTCTTCCTTGGTCTTCTCTGCATTCTTGTAGTAGCCCATGGAGACATTGCCGCCACCAACCAGGATCTCTCCGCGAGGACAGGGCTTGTCGGCACTGGTGTAGTTACCTAAAACACACAGAACAACATGAGAGGGCAGAGGCTGTGTGTTCTGGCATACAAATATGATGACAAGAGGGAAATTATTAATGAAAATGAAGATAAAACAAGGTTCACATAACTTGATGTTTCAACAGGTGTTTCCCAATTCAATATTAACATGTGATGGCAAAGAGAAGATGAATGAAGTAATGGAAATGTATGTCATTATTGTGTTTATGAAATAAAAAGATATTTCAGTAACAATGAACCTCACTTTATAAATCCAATTATCTCGAAAGGCAAGGTTAAACAACTTTTCACCGCACCTCACTAACCATGTTAACTGCAATTCCCTTAATGTTGCTAAACCTCATACTCATACTCTAGGTTCATGTACTAATAAATATATGATAATACTGTCAACATATGCGGAAAACAGTTTTAACTAAAAGATAGCATTTCTGATAAGCGGTACAAAGTCTGATAAACACATCTATTCTTTTTCCAGTTTCCTTTCACAAGAGAGTAAAGTGTTGCCAACAAACATAAACATGTAGGTGTACCTTCAGGCCAGTCACACAGTCTGATCTCGCTGCACTGCAGTGGGGCCCCAACCCTTCCTGTGCTGAGGTCTGTCACTGAAACACACATTGCTACTGTGTAAGTCCTCTTGGATGGGGACAATATAATCAGCATGCTTCAGTGTATTCTATCATTCTTCACAAATCATGATCATCCATTCCATCTCTCTATGCTGCTATACCTTCCGTGACAGTTCCTGCACCACAAGTCTCTGTGAGGCCATATCCCTGACCAACAGGACAACAGAAGCAGATGTTCATGAAACGCTGTGTTGCATCTGACAGGGGGGCTCCGCCACATAGCATCAGTCTCACATTCCCTCCCAGGAGCTTACAGATCTTGCTGAAGACAAGTCTGAAACAATTGGTTCTGCATCTTTAGAAACTACTGTAACAGAGTATCCAATAAAGACAAATACAAGTATAATAGTCTAAAACTTGTGTCAAGGCAAATGTAGTCTTGGAAACTCCTTCAAGCCTTACTCTTGGTGCGCTATAAACAGAAGCAATTTGATATATTACAATATATAACAAAAACAAAGAGAGCTTGAACAAAGAGGAACAGAAAATATGCAGGGATGTCATACAACATAATTCTGCATGAGCTTTATCACATTAATCTGTCAGTGATATAATACAGATGGTTACATTTCAGGGAAATATTGCATTATCTCCCCTTAGCCAAGCAATGATAAACGTACCATAAGACTATCACATTATGCAGCAACTAATGACTATCAATTTCAACTGAAATGATAGACAACATATAGTTATATAGAGTGAGAGAGAGAGTAAATATTGAAGTGCCTATACTTACAGGAACGGCAGCCATCAGTGTAGGCTGTAGTACTGACAAATCACCTATACTGCCTTTCTTTATCTTACTGGACTGAAAAACAAACAATAACAGTACACAATCACTGCAAAACAAAGAGAGCTTGAACAAAGAGGAACAGAAAATATGCAGGGATGTCATACAACATAATTCTGCATGAGCTTTATCACATTAATCTGTCAGTGATATAATACAGATGGTTACATTTCAGGGAAATATTGCATTATCTCCCCTTAGCCAAGCAATGATAAACGTACCATAAGACTATCACATTATGCAGCAACTAATGACTATCAATTTCAACTGAAATGATAGACAACATATAGTTACTAACTTGTTAAGCAAAGGTGTATCATATCCATTCTCCAACTGTTTCCTCTTGTACTCATAAGCGAATGAAAATAAGGCCTGTCCGAACTTCCCTCCGTCATTGACTTTGTCCCACACACCCTTGTAGATCCTATCCATGATCACCTGAAACACACTTGCTTTGATACAACCAGGGTTGTCAGTGTTAAATGAAAAAAGGCATCTTCAGTAGACAACAGAGAGTGAGAGAGAGAGTAAATATTGAAGTGCCTATACTTACAGGAACGGCAGCCATCAGTGTAGGCTGTAGTACTGACAAATCACCTATACTGCCTTTCTTTATCTTACTGGACTGAAAAACAAACAATAACAGTACACAATCACTGCAAAACTCTTATAACAATGTAGATAAGAAAATCTCTAGTTGCAGAGGACAATGATTTTACAAAGAGCACTTCTGTTTGCAAAAAGTTATTGCCTTAGAAAGTCATCATTATCAAGTGAACTACTACCCTTCATAATAACGGTGTAAAACACACACATAATGTTCACTGCATAAAACAAATGACAAGGTTGAATGTCCTGCAGCAACATGTTGATGATTCTGGTTTTCACTCAAGCTAAGATGGAGATAAGATAAGAGGAGAGGTGCTAATTTCACTATTATTGGTAAAAACATATTCATGATTGCAGGTAAGAAACAGAAATAATAGATTTTTCCAAATAGGGTGATATTTAGACACTGTGGTCCGTGTGGTCTCCCCATTTAAACTATAGTTAAAGACCTAAGTGCTTAAAGAAATTGCACCTGGTGATGGTGGTCTTATCACTCATGTTAGTTTAAATCCATAGCATGGGAAAAAGTGACAAAGTTCTTAAACACAGTTTTCTGCCATATTGGTACATATGTCTGACAACTATCCACACATCCCAGGCAGTATCTGAAATCATGATGTCAAGAACGAAAATAATCCACTTATCATAAACGAAAGTCTGGACCACCCATCAAGAAACGATACCTTCCGGGCGGTCACTGTTCCATTGATGTGTATATTAGTAGGGGGAATTACTACATTACGTTTGCGATGAACTGATATTTAATGTTAAACGACTACTCCTTATGTTGGAGGCAGGGGCAGAATGTGCAACAGGCTCTCACATAGGTGGCACTTCTGAGGTGTGCCCTTTGAAATTTGAAGGTAACAGCACGTATAATTAAACCTTTTATCCATCTTTGAACGAGATAAATGCCATTTCACGCTGAGCTTGATAGAATAAAAAGCTGGCATTCAGACAGTGTTCACCCTTAGTTTTCCCCCTTCCTTTTGATTGGAATTGCTAAAATCCGTTTTAATTTATTAACGTCATGATTTCATTTCTGGATCATTATGTGCAATATGTGCGTTCGTTCATGTCTTCATTTCTTCAAGTTACGTTTGTAAAAAAAGTGGCTTCTAAGGCACACGGAACATATTGAACCACACAGGATACAGATAGTGTATTTATTTGAGTTATAACACAACGTTTTGGAATACCGTTATTAATATATCGCTAGTTTGTTACAGGATGTGCTTTAAAACATGCAATTTTATTTTATCAGGTGATATTATACCAAATATATCCCTAGATAGACCTTGAGAATATCTTTTGAGACGTAAATCTTTCATGTAAAGGAACAAAGTTATCTTGAAAGTCATAGCTTGAAATGTAACTCGAGATGCATTGCATGTATATCAATAAAACTTATTACAGGTTATCCTAAGGGAGGGGTCGTCATACGTATAGGGTCGAGGTAACAGTGAATGTGAAATATGTATTGTCACTTCAGATATATTTGAATCATGCATATAGTAGTATTTGTTTTTTACAAAATGTAAACAGCCGTAGGGTGGCCCAGTTTCAATGAGAGCCATATTGCTGTGTTGTTACATTTATTCCAACAAGGGACGACATGTTTGGTGATGCGAATTTAATGTTCTCGAAATACTTATAACTAAATGTCAAATTTTCTCTTAAACACACTCAAAAATATAATATGTTCATGATAACTCAAGTCGGTTGTTTGCAGATGAATTTCGATATGTATGATCTTTAGAAGGGGCAATGTACACAGCATGAAACTCGGGGCTACGTTTGCGGAAACACTACGGATATCTTCCCATTGTGACGTTTTGAACGTCATTGTCACTGGAATTGGCCACTTATATTTAGTTGTTCTTCGTGCACTCTACCACTTTTGGCGTGACGTGTTTGTAAGAAAGCCATGTCCGTCCGACATAATGTTATTAAGAAATGTCAAAAGGTACCACATTATATTAGCAAGAGGCTGTTTTTGGGTTGTACTAGTCATGACTAAAAAATGCTAGGTATGTAATGGGGCCTTCTGAAAATAGCGGTTAAGTGTCTGCTTCTGTGTAATAATAATAATAATTATAATAATAATAATAATATGGATGACCTTGACCTTATTGCTAATGGAACTAGTGAGTGAGGTTTAACGCCACTTTTAACAGTATTCCAGTCATATCGTGGCGTGTCAGCTTAACGTGGGAGGAAAGCCCAAAGTGATGCAGGCCTCAGATGTTTACCACTTCGGTGAAATCTACGAGCATGGTTATGGTGCTGACAAACCTAGAAACATAATCGGGGCGAACCGGGAGTCGAACCCACAATCATAGGTTTCTGGCGTGCCCAAGGGACGCAACTCTGTACAGCGAATTGCGGCGCCTTAGACGACTATGCCCCCTAATGCCAATTAAGGATCCACACTAAAAACAGATTCTCCTTGTCGAGTCCTTTTCTAATGATATCGGCATGTCCTTTGGACTCGACAAATGCAACATTTTTTATCTGCAACATGGCAGGGTAGAGGAGGGAGGATCAGTCAGTTGACTTGGAGGAGGAGTTATTGACCATCTCGTGAAAGGCCTATACGTACTCAGGGATGCAGATTAGGGACAAACTCCAGAATGCCCATATCAAGGAAAAACTTCGGGAAGAGTACAAATGTAGACTTAAGAAAATATGGAATTCAGAGCTCAATGCTCGCAATAAAGTCAAAGACACAAATCCTTATGCCGTACCCGTCCTTATGTTTTGGTGTTGTTGATTGGACTAAACAAAAAAATGACAGCCTCACACGAAGAATCATGTCAGACAATAGATCCCGTCACCCTCGCTCCCTCCTTAATCGCATATATTTATCAAGCATAATGGGAGGGGGGCATGATGTTAATCACTGGTTGTCTGGTCCAGATTCAGACAGACAGACACACAAACAAATATATGTGTTCTATTTCAGCATTGCATGGCACTGACCCTTCACATGTCATTATTAGTGAGTGAGTGAGTGAATGAGTGAGTGAGTGAGTTATTGTTCTAAGTTACCTATCACGTAAGTCCTATTGGTACAGATATCAAGTATTTCATACTGGCACAATCTACATTGCGAACAAGTGACGAGTAAATCAATGTTATTGAAGTTTGCTGTTGCTATAGGGCTCGCGAGGAGGGGAATATCAGCATTACAGGTATCGCTTGATTTACTGCGAGACATAGTCATGTGAATGACGCTCAAATTACACCCACCTACTGTACCCACTTACTATAGCGTGTAACTTGTAGAGTCAGTGTGCCGCCGATGCCACACTGCATGAAAATGTGTATGTATTAAGATGTGTAGCCCGTTTATGATTCAAGAGAGGATCAGGGTAAGTTTTTTTAATCATAAGCAGGGCTATATAGTGACTAATATAAACTCTAACAAAAATTGGGGATAATCGGAAATAAACAAAAACTTCCAAAATTGTAAGGGCCATTAGTTTCTTGTAATAGTTGTATGATAATAATGAGCGAATTGGGAACACATCACAATCGGTAATGACATATATGACTGTTGGTGTTATGACTGCCAACGATCTTGAAGGAATGTAGGGTTAAGGTGGGAATTTTCAAAGTTGACGTTTTTAGATCAGTAGTGCTAATACTGCAATGATTTGACTAACATACATTCCCACGACGAGGCATACTGCGTTTGAATCTCCTAATGACGTTTTGAGGGAGTTTGTCCCACTCCTCTTGCAGCGCATGGCCAAGTTCAGCCATTGTGGTCGACAGCCTATGACATGACGCACACGTCTCCCTGTCATGTCCTTGTCGTGTTCAATAGGGTAATTGGTCTGGGGTCATTGCTTACCATGGATGTTGACGAGGTTTACAATGAAATGACTAATTTGTTATCTGAACCAAGGAAGTTTGGTAAACTGTAAACAAAATGTATATGTCCAGGTCCTAAACTACAACTGGACGCTGCTCGAGCCAACACAGACAGGTGCCACGTAACTACAGACGGTGAGCTGGTCAACTCGCCGCCCGCCACACGATACAGGGATGCCGGCAGGTTACAGACATACCACGGCACCTGTAGCTCTACCCCATCCCCCTTCCTCCACACCCCTCTAATGTCAGCCCTGCCCCACACACACCACGATACTGGGAGACCCACACCAGGGTGGGTGTGGTGAGTGGAGAGCGGTGGCCTGTTGTTCTAGAGATGGCTGTCGGGGAGGAGAGCCATGTGGACAGTGGGTGGTATGTTTGTGTACAGCGCCGCTCCTGGTGTGTCGGTGTAGGGAGCTGTGGCACACAAGGGGGGAGTTTCTGTACCTGGGTGTATCAGCAGGGGAAGTGGGGTGAGTGTTACAGAAACACAATGTCTGACACACGCGGCACACAGGCCACCCTCCACTATGGTGTTGTGCTGGATGTGGGGAGGGGGAGACTCGGCTTCATCGATCTCGACAGGGAGATTGTTTTGGCCAAGTTGGATGTTGAGTGGAGGGAGTCTCTTCTCCCCATGTTTGGTGTTGGGCCGCCAGGTGACCTCAAAGTCAACATGAAGGTGGTCAGCGGGGTGGACATCACCATGACTGACTCCAAGAAATCACTTATTTATAACGCCCTCATATAGGAAATAAAATAAAAATGACTTTGTGTAAAATTGTAAGTGTGACATATTTATTTAAACTGTCAAATGTAATGTGATTGTATGAGGCGGACATAGAAGTTGCCTGTCTATGCTCTGTTTGTTGTGTACAAGAATGTAACAAGGTTAGCTAAATGTGTTGTTTTCTACTTGACTAGTTTCTGTTGTGTATTAGAAACATTTTGCATCCTCACATGAATATTGTTATGACTATTAATCTGCGGTAATCGATCATTTTATCACACATTTCCTACATTTCTGGGAAATGGCACAACAAACTAGTGAGTGCACAAATTCATGAAATGTTGTTACAAATCATGAATTTGTTGACATGTTTCGTTTCTTCTCTGTAATATAATTGTGTTGTGCTGAAAGAATTGCAGTTGTGCCACCACATTGCCACATTTGATGTCGGTGAAGAAATGTGATGATAGTGATTGAAGCGGACTTAGAATGTACCTGTGTATATGTGATGGGCCTACGTAAATATTACAAACATATGATTGTGGGATCGAATCCCGGATCGCCCCAATTATGTTTCTAGGTTTGTCAGCACCATAACGTGCTCATTGGTTCACCAAAGTAGTAAACACCTGAGACCTGCATCACTTCGGGTTTTCCTCCCAAATAAAGCTGACGCGACGTGTTGTAACAGGAAGCTTGTTCAAAGTGACGTTAAACTCAACTCACTTACTCACAGGGAACCTTCTCTCTATAGGGTACCCCACCTAAATACAAGAAGTGCCTGCATGTTACCTGAGGCCCTACAAGGGTGTCTGAATGTAACCAGCATCACAGTTGCTGCACTGTGAACAAGTACAGGAAACCGGTGGGGCCTTGTAAAGGCTATATAACTAAAGCTGTCAGACTCTAGCATGGGCCGATGTTACTCTGATACAAAACACTGAATATAAACAAAGAAGATGATACTATTCTGAAACACGTGAGAAAATAACGTTGAGATAAAATAGACATATTGAAGTTTGAGGGAGCTGAGCCTGTGATTTTTTGTTCTTCTATATCGCGATATAGGTAAAACACATTCCCGCACTGATGATACCTCAGTGTTTGGCCATTAAATTGGAACATTACGAAAACTTACCAACTTATAAATAGTTTTCTATCCTTGAAAAACATTTCCTGCTGACATTATAACTATTTCTTGAACTACCACTACGACCGCCACGATAACAAATATACACATAGTTTCCTTTTCATTTTGATGCATCTTTACAAGCAATGTGTGGCGTATTCTGCAATATTTCTTTATCTGAAAGGTAACATAAACAGTATGAGGTACAAATGCATCGAATTTAGTTTGTTTGTTTGTTGTCTACTGCCGCAGTCAGTAATACTCTAGCTATATGATGGTGGTCTGAAAATAATCGTATTTGGACCAGACAATCCAGTGAGCATCGATCCACGCAATTGGGATACGATGACATGCATCAACCAAGTCAGCGAACCTGACCACCCGATCCCGTGAGTCGCCTCTTACAAAAGCATTTACGGCAAGCATGGGTTACTGAAGACCTGTTCAACCCCATATCTTCACGGGATCCAGATTTGGGTTGCATTACAATTTGTTCTGTTGTACTTTAGATTTATATAATGAATCACGACGGCCTGAAAAAAACTCTTGACAAGTTAAACCAGTGGTCGATAAGTAAACATAGTCCTGGGTCGTCGAGCTACGTTGACATGCAGTCTGCAGTCTGCCAGGTCACATGAAAATTGCTCGGCTTCTCCTTGTTTGTCTTTCAAACAAAAGTTGGCAAGGTTTTCATAAAAAGGAATACACGTGTCCTTGAATAACTGGTGCAATACAGTCCAAGCTAATCGACTCGTTACTACAGTTAAACCTTGTCACTCTCAAATCGTGCTGAGTACAGTTAAACCTTGTCACTCTCAAATCGTGCTGAGGACAGTTAAACCTTGTCACTCTCAAATACATGGAATCATGGCAGATATTACGTGACAAATTGCGAACTTCTTTCGTCCGTTTGTTGTTTAACGTTGCACTCAGCAGTATCCCAGGTACATGGTGTCGGCATGTAAACAGAACCAGCTGAGCCAATGGTTGATATCATGAGCAGCGATATACACCGCCGGGGTACGATGACGCGCAATGATTCAAATCACCGTGTCGTGACCTGATCTATCTAATCGCCTCTTACCGGCCTACGTTGCCCCGGACCTATTCTGATCCAGGTTACCCATGGGGGTGATTTGTTTTGAGTGATTCGACCAAACTATGGATTGTCTTAAGCATTAATTCATCGAATGTATGTAGTTGCAGATGACGAGCCGTCATAGTGTCTGCAGTTCAAGTGGCAATTTGGCGAACCTGTATTAGTGCAAAGATTGACGTAAAGGTGTCGTAGCGAAAAAAATATGTTAGCCTATTCTCAAACATGCCTTAGCGCTAAGGTATCTCAAGTTTACGACAATACTTACCACAGGTATAACCCCAGCTAATAGACGGCATGTTGAAGAAAACGATTCGACAGTATAGGTAAACTGTATCATGAAACGAATGTTTGTCACGTGAATTTTCAAAACACAGCAGCAGATCCCAGCAAACACCGCTGAAACATTGTATTACCGATAATGATGTATGCCAAACTGCGAGTCGAAAACTTGCTTTACAATCATTCCATACAAATGTAAATTTTTAAACAACATACCTTGTCCGTTTATTTCGGTTAAAACACTAGCAGCTTATACGGTTTTATCCTAAGGTTGAGAGTTTTAAATCTCACGAACAAACCCGCGGCGGAACGACATTTATCAACAAGTTTATGTTTCAAGCACTCTTTCCATAAACCTAAAGAAACGTAAAAGTAAAATATATCTATATGTAATTCCAGATGACGAGATGTCACAGTTTATGTGGTTCCTGATGACGTGATGTCAAAGTTTATGTAATCCAAGATGACCAGATGTCACAGTTTATGTGGTTTCAGTTGACGAGAAATCACAGTTTATGTGGTTCCAGATGAGGAGATGTCACAGTTTATGTAGTTCCAGATCACAAGATGTCACAGTTTATGTGGTTCCAGATAACGTGATGTCAAAGTTTATGTAGTTCCAGATAACGAGATGTCAGAGTTTTAAGTAGTTCCAGATAACGAGATGTCAGAGTTTTAAGTAGTTCCAGATAACGAGATGTCAGAGTTTATGTAGTTCCCGATGACGAGATGAAACAGTTTATGTGGTTTCAGTTGACGAGATATCACAGTTTATGTGGTTCCAGATTACGAAATGTCACAACTTATGTAGTTCTAGATAACGAGATAACAGAGTTTATGTGATTTCAGTTGACGAGATGTCACAGTTTATGTGGTTCCAGATGACGAAATGTCACAATTTATGTAGTTCCAGATAACGAGATGTCAGAGTTTATGTAGTTCCAGATAACGAGATGTAACAGTTTATGTAGTTCCAGATAACGAGATGTCAGAGTTTATGTAGTTCCAGATAACGACATGGCACAGTTTATGTAGTTCCAGATAACGAGACGTCACAGTTGATGTAGTTCCAGATAACGAGATGTCAAAGTTGATGTAGTTCCAGATAACAAAATTTCACAGTTTATGTAGTTCCAGATAATGAAATGGCACAGTTGATGTAGTTCCAGATAACGAGATGTCAGAGTTTATGTAGTTCCAGATAATGAAATGGCACAGTTTACGTAGTTCCAGATAACGAGATGTATCAAAGTATATGATTCCAAATGAATTTATGACACGAACTAGGTTAAATGTTATGCATAGTGTGCTGGGGTTTCGTGCTCTTGCATTTTGGCGATAACTGAAAGGGTGAGTTTATTTCATTGATGTGTATGGGACATTTATATGCATATCTGACGATACTCGGTTACTAGAAATTTGTTCATCGTAATTAATTTATTCACTTGTAAGCAACAAACGATTTTCCGCCATTTTGCGATGCATGTAGATTAAAACTTTCAAAACGTGACGAGTTGGAAGGGTATATAAGCAATCACTATGTATGTACAGCGGAGGCATTCCCATGTTGGGTGTGAATTAACAAGAAATATTTTAGTGGTGTTAGCACTTTTTATAATGATAGGAACAAAGGCTATGTGAGTTATTGGGAAGTGCATCATTTGAAGTATTGCCAATGTAGAGCCTTTGGATGTTGAATAACTTGACTTTGAAATCAGTGAGGCTATATGTGGCTCATGGAAGCAACTCAGGGAGATACAGTGCTCGATAGCACATAACAAACCCCCCCTGAGTTTCATGCTTAGATCATCGATGATTTTTGACAAAAAATAACATTTTGTTTTACCTGATGTCAGACTTTAACAATGAATAAGATACTCCTCGGGAATGAACGTATTGGTGTACTGACCGTCGTGGTCGTGATGTGTGACTGTGCATGCTAAACCCCGAAAGCCCAGTTTGCAAGGGTACGCTGTTTCAGCTTGGTGTCACGTTAGAGTTTATGTATCCTGCTTACATAGGAGATTAGCTGCATCCAGGACAGGCTGTACACAACCTTCTCTCTCGTGCTGAAAGACTAACTGTTGACAAGTAAGCTGCCTCTGGTCTTTTTAATGGTTAATGTTAGATATTCCATTCCGTAATTTGTATTGTTATTATAAAGAAAAAATGAAATATGCTTCTCTTTTTGATAGGTAGATTTTCATCTTTTCCATGATACAGATTCTCAGTAAATGTCATATGTATATTTGAATGTATCGGACATGATAAGCTGTCAACCGATCTCAGTGTATATCACGCCATATGCCCGGAGGGAAAGCGTTCAGCCCGGGTTTGTTTCCCATTTGGGTGCAATGTATGAACTTCAACTTTGTGTAATGTTGCTTGAATATTGCAAAACCGGCGTAAAACCATACTCACTTACTTATTCCAACATTCGTTCAAGTATAGGCACATATGAATTATAACACGTATCAAACTCTAGAGATGACGTGAACGAGTGACGTCCTGTCGATGATTCAGTTTGCACATATAAACCTTTTATCTCCTCCAGGATTAAACTAAGTATTAGAATGTTGAATATTTAAGCATATTTCCTTGTGTGTCTATGCGTACGTACACTGTATGCGCATGTGTAAGGATAGCCGTATGGATGGGTGCATTATTAGTACAAAAGTAAATGAATAAGAAAACGTACAACTTTATTGGTAACAACTTCTGGTTTATTGTATTTAGCAACGTCTCGATGTATAATCTTACACTGTTATAAACTAGAAGTTGGTAGCCATAAAGTTGTATGTTTCTTATTTACTCGCCAACTTCTACAACGCCAATCAAACAGTTAAAAGTATATATTACAAGAATAGTATCCCTACTCACAGTCTCATCAACACTTAACTCTCACCAATTTCGTAGTGGCATTGCATTCATCAGATAGGGTTTTCATTTTCCTCGCGGTGCAGCTGTTTACTTTCTCACATCAGACAAACTTTGTGTCTGGGTAAATATATAGATGGCTTTTGAACCGTGACACAGTGGTACTTTAGGATGATACTGCAGTATCTTACTTTGGTTAAATTGTACGGTATATGAAACTGTACTGGTCACCTTGAATGACCCTTGTACATAAACTCAACAGCTGTATTGTATTAATCTTCTGACCGGCAACAACCTGGGCTATGCGTGGTACATGCAGTGCCTGACCCTGCATGTCGGCACCACGTTATGTCGGTTACGCTTCAGAATGCCTTAGTCACTTGTGTCATTTGTAATGGCTGACTGGAAATGTATGTGATGCGACCTTCTCGTAATTCTGGCATATACGACAACAAATATTTACCTTGGCTATAAAATATTTCATATAAAACAGCACACGTTATCACCAGTGACATATACAGTTTACAGTGAGCATATTTCTGATATAGATAAAGCCACCAACGCCATGGCCAGACGGGAATGATCTCATACATTATTTTCTTGCTTATCTGTTATATGTGCGTCGTTTTATAAACGTATATCACTTTACAAGTTATATATTCTGCATTGGTCATGTTAATGTTGAAATGATTATGTTTGTTTCAGAATGCTGCTTTGGGGCGTGTGCGTTTTGCTGCTCCTTAATGAGGAGTTTACACAAGGTGTTTGTAAGTGAAGTTTATTCATTTACAAAAACGACTGTCCAGAGTACAACTGCAAGTAAGTGATGAACCGATGACGCGACTAACATTTTGTACATGGTGGCGTTTGAATCAAGCCCACTTCACTCATCGTCTGGATGAAGAATGATGTATGTTTTGAACTTTCTTTCTCGATTTGCGTTAAAATGGGTCAAACGTGTCAAACACAAGGATGGGGCCAAGAAGTTTACCTTAAGCTTCGGGTATATCGATGATCTTGTATCGTTCAATAACTGTCAAATACTAGTATTAAATTCTATTTATCAGATTTACCCATCTGCGCTAGAAATATAAGTGACCATATTAAGATCTAGGCATTAAGAGATCGGGTTGTCAAACAATATCACAAGGCTGTATGACAAGGTGGATTACTTCAGCTTTTTACTGTCGAGAAATAGTTCAGCAGCTGCAGCCTTTGGTATCTACATTTAACAACTTTTGAGGGCCAATCGTGCGTGCTCTTGTAATGAAGATGTCAAGGAGGGTCAAACGTTCATTCGTCAGGGTTACAGCATTAAAGGCCATGGTAAGGCTTTCAAAACGTTTTGTGGAAGAAGTTTCAGAATTGTCACAGCAGTGACACAACAGATGTTAGCGCAAATACCTTATTTTAACTAGTACCATTTTCTGCCTTTGCATGTGTTTATGTTGAGTGCCTTGGGTGGGACGCACCTCTTCGCAAACACCTGCTGATTCATAAACAACTGTTTTTTGATGTAGTCGGAACCTTACAATAGACTACAACTATAGCCCGGATAGTCACCCATCTCTTTAAAAACTTGTATTCGGTGAGGATATTAATTGAAAGATATGTAACTAGCCTTATCCGACAGATTTATTTATTTATTATGTTATATTATATGTTTTATTTATTTTATTTCATATTTTTATCAACAGCAGAAGTCCCAAACGCCGCTTTTAACAGTATTCCAGTTGTATCATGGCGTGAATTGAACTCTTAAATCTGTCAATAGGTAATTATAAACTGACTCTAACCGATCCTTGTTGGTCCATATATCAGATATTCTAGGCCTTCTCTTAACCCATTACTGGATGTCATAGGTCTTCTCATAATCTCTCCAAGTAGAACTTCTCCTTGTCCGTTATAACGTCGCTACATAAGTTTGGAGCCGACGTTAAACCCTATTTTACCTCACCTAGCCCGATTCCAGATGTCCTATCCCGTTGCAGGTAGGAAGGGTAGCCTAGTAGTTAAAGCGTTCGAACTTCACGCCAAAGGCTAATCATGTGTGAAGCCCATTTCTGGTTTCCCCCGCCGTGATATTGTCGTTGTCAGTTTTCCAATGAATTCTCCTTTCCTGTTAACAGATGTTACACGACGTCTTATATCCCGGCACACGATATCACAGGACTTCACCTACCCTGATCGAGTAACCACATGTCCTAATACTTGTCTATATACGTAACCAGATGTCCGATGAATTCCTTCAGAAATAAGGACATCAGTTTGAAACGTATGTCAAAATAGTAATGTACCTAATTAGAGAAAGGCCTGGTTAAAATGTAGAAGTGGATATAATACATCTTGTGATCAAAAGGTTTGTGTGTCCTCTGTATATAGATGCACGTTTCCGTTGACATTCCAAGACTTAAGAAACAACCCATCCCACGATATTATAAGCGTCATCCAAAAGTGGAACGGAAATGAACCACTTTCCAATTCCACGATGCATGTGTGTTGTGTAATGTAATTGTATAATATATCTGTTTGTAAGATGGGTCATATGGCCTTGAATGAAACAAGACATGAGTAATATATTTAATAAGGAATGTGTTTTAAACCTAAACGGAATACAACGTTTGGTGTGCCTAACACCACCGAAGCACAACATTCCCAAACCGTAAACATGTTTACGATTAAAATTCATACCATTGGGTATTATCCTAATAACCTAAACATGTTTAAATAAAGTGCATATAAATGGTCAGTAAGTCAAATATGATATAATGCACTTTACTCAATTAGATTTATACCACCAGGACGTACAACACCTGATATGTAATCACTGCTCTAAATGTGGACTAGATGTGACGTCAACAAAGTCGGTAGCACAGGTGATTGCAGCAAGGACTACAAATCAATCATAGTAATTACAAATGTGATGCTGCTGTATGACAAACAGTATTCCTATCATACAGGAAACGGATGGAGACAATGATGGTACACCTGATAACGTGATAGACACCTGACTTTCATCACCCCCTGATAGACGATTTATTTGTAAGCTGCAAAAGTTTAATATATTTACACACACAAATGGAAATTGATTGATGATTTTGGAGACTGCGTGTGTTCGATGCCCTATTTCATCTAAAGGTATTTGTAATGCTGACACGGATCACATACAGGTTCAGTTACATCACGTCAATGACATTCCGCGAAATGTTGATATATATACAGTTACGTCACGTCAATGACATTCCGCGAAATGTTGATATATACATATACAGGCATATTCAGAGATAAAGTCACGTCCCTGTGTAATACAAAGTCACATACAGACACATACACAGTGGAACCCAATCGTTTATTCCAGAATTTAGGCATCAAGGCCCACAGGGCACTGCAGATTGATGATGACGTTTGTCACTTGATGTACATGTTTGATTTTCTCATCACGAAGACATATTTTAAAAATACAGCAACAGCTTGGATCGTTTAATAGATTATCTTTAACGGGTGGTCTTTAAAGATACCCAGCTGAAAATACCTTTTCTAACACGATGGAACCCTGAGAGGTAGAAAATAAAGGAACCGGGAAACATTCTCTACTTTCTCCACCATTATTGAATATCTACACGCGTTTTCACACACAAGTACATTGATATCAGACACAAATAATAACTAAGATGATAGTCTTGAGGTTTACAATCTGTATTTCATGTTAAAATTTAACACGAAAAAAGCATTAAATAAGTTTTATCATCACATCTCAAGAACACATTTAATGATTATGACCCCTATTACGCTAACAAAGGCGCAGTGTCAACTGTGGATTGTTAATTATTGTGGCAATTAGTGTTTGGTCGGGATTAGCACTTGGAACGCTCTGATAAGTACTCATTTGAGTATTGACGGCTTAGTCAGTAATGTGTTTACAAACACACTGACTTTGTCTTTTTATCTTGTACATTTTACTATGTATCATGTATCTGGAAACCAAGGCAATGTTTAAGTGTCTTGTACTGGATTATACTTATTAGGTATAAAATAATGATAATTATATAATGAGCATGCCAGGGCCAAATGAAAGTATATACATAAGAGGTGTTTCCACTATTTCTATTTTATATATTTATATTTCCTTTTCCCCCGGATACACTATTTCCGTCTTTGTATGTGTGGCATACATTTACATTAATATTGTCTATATTTACAATACCCTTTGAATAAACTTTTATCGTTTAAAAAAGTAAAATAACTTTCAGTTTGCTACAGTGATTTAATTCACTTTGCCGTAAAAATGAAGGGATGAGGAAACAGTCTGATGCCACTGCTGACAAAACGTATCCTTTAGTCCTGGTTAATTAGATGTATAGATATATGTGAATCTGCCACATCCTGGGTAATCCGAACATATGAAAAGCCTCAACAAAATGCATTTCTCATATTTGAAAACCAATTATTTTTACTATTATCATCAAGCACCTTTAACATTTTATAACACTTATGTGGTTGTCTACTAGGCATCATGTCACTTAATCCAACAATCAGTGTAGAATGAACAAAGTGAGTTTCAATAATTGATAATTTAACAGATGTTTAAGGACTTCTAGATCCACCACAACGGCATCAAAATAGCTTTGAAATGTTGATTTGCGTATCTCTCCGATTACAGAATATTTTGCATTTCATAAAACACAGAACATGTCAAATCAATTTTTGAAAACCAATTAGTCCAGAAACTTTCCTCGTTGTGACGGCCAACGGTATCAACACAAGTCAACATGCTTCACAACCATCAAGCACAACCATCAACAACCAAGCACCACAGCCTAGCATCATCACCAAGCGCCACGACCCATCACCAGCAACAAACACCACAGCCAACACCAAGCACCACAATCACTACCAAGCGTCACCATCAAAACCACCACCATCATCAAGCACCATAACCTAGCATAACAGCCAAGCACCACCACGCACAATAACCCAACATCACAACAAAGCACCACAAACCAGTTCCATCACCAACAACACGCACTGCCATCGCCACCATCAAGCATCACCACCAGAGAGCACTACATTAGCCAGCACCTTCACTAAGTGCCACCACCGCCACCATCAAGCATCACCACCAGAAAGCACTACATTAGCCAGCACCTTCACTAAGTGCCACCACCACCACTATCAAGCATCGCCACCAGAAAGCACTACATCAACCAGCACCTTCACCAAGCACCACCAAGCACCACCAAGCACCACAACCCAGTACCACCAAAATGCATCACAACCTAGGACCGCCGTAGAACACCACCATCGCCATCGCCACCATCACTATCAAGATAAACAACAACAAAGCACCAAGGCACCACCAACGACAATACCACCAACCGCCACAACCCCCTACAAGCATCCCAATCACCACCAATCACCGCGGCCACCACCAAGCACCACGACCAGCACCAAGCATCCCAACCACAACGACCACCAAGCAACATCACTACCAAGCATCATAAACATGGCAACCGACACCAACCACCACAACAACCTGTCATCACAAAGCACTTAAACCCTACAACCACTACAAAGCAAAAACGCATAAATGGGCTTTTGATGGGGTAGTTGTTTGTTTTGTATAGTTGCATAATTTACGCCATTTTTATGAACTAATTTAATTGTTGTGAATGGAAACCTTGTGCATCTTGTGTATGACTATTACGATATGCTTCATCTGAGAACAGTTAATATTAAGGTGGCACTTATCACAGGTGACAGAAATGGTGCTCGTCACACACACACACACACACACACACACACACACACACACACACACACACACACACACACACACACACACACACACACACACACACACACACACACACACACACACACACACACACACACACAAATGCTCATAAATCTCGGAAAGATTGACCATCGCCGTACAAGGACACCAAGCACGAACCACAAAGCATCACCACCACAAGCACCGTAAGCGCAACAATCACCAAACACTTAGCACCATCTGCATAAACTGCACTACCACAACTATCAACATCATCACAAAGCACCACCACCAAACACCACAATCTAGCAGCACCATCAGGCACCGCAAAAAGACACCACCACAACCATCATCACCAAGCACCACTACCATCATCGCAAAGCACGACTACCATCATCACCAAGCACCACAACCATCATCACCAAGCACCAGAACCACCACCACGAAGCAACACAACCATCATCGCCAAGCACCACAACCACCATCACCAAGCACCACTGCCACATCACCAAGCACCACTACCATCACCAAGGACCACAGCCATCACCACCAAGCACAACAAACCATCACCAAGGACCACAGCCATCATCACCAAGCACCACGGCCATCATCACCAAGCACCACTACCATCATCACCAAGCACCAGAACCACCACCACGAAGCAACACAACCATCATCACCAAGCACCACAAGCACGATCATCACCAAGCACCACAACCATCATCACCAAGCACCACAACCATCATCACCAAGCACCACAGCCATCATCACCAAGCACCACAACCATCATCACCAAGCACCACAACCATCATCACCAAGCACCACAAGCACGATCATCACCAAGCACCACAACCATCATCACCAAGCACCACAACCATCATCACCAGGCACCACAACCATCATCACCAAGCACCACAGCCATCATCACCAAGCACCACAAGCACGATCATCACCAAGCACCACAGCCATCATCACCAAGCACCACAGCCATCATCACCAAGCACCACAACCATTACCAAACACCACAACCACCACCCCTACTACTACCCAGCACCACCAATGAATTGGCGACCGTGGTTGTGGTACGTACCATTGTGTGACGAGGCGACGCTTCACCCTGACGTCCACTCATGACCTGACCTGACAAAACAGCTGCAAGAGTTGATATGATGAACTTATACAAGGTGTCAGTGCAAAGAGTCATGTCGTATTATGATGGTTTCGAAATCGGAAAAGTGGCTAATTGGTCAGACTGCTTCCATTAAAAAGCATGCTACATAGCAATATCATTATCTTAGATATATATTGCAATAGGTGTATAGCACCACCAATAAATTGGCGACCGTGGTTGTGGTACGTACCATTGTGTGACCAGGCGACGCTTCAACCTGACGTCGGACCGCCTCAGTGGTCTTGTGGTAGAGCGTCCGACCGGAGAGCGGAAGGTCCAGGGTTCGATCCCGGGCCGCGTCATACAAAAGACGTTAAAAGATTGTACTTGTTGTTACCCTGTCTGGCGCTCGGCATTAAGGGGCTAAAACAAGGACTGGTCGGCTCGGAGTCAGTATACTGTGTCTGAGTGGGGTATTCATGTTAAACTGCGGCATGGTATCTCAGTGAGCTAGCACTATAAATCGGCATCAGTCCGGACTAGTACAAGCAGCCACACACACACATACACGTGCATGCACGTCGCTATATAAGTGCAATAATCTTGGACGCGACGTTAAACCCGATTTCACCTCACCTCACCCTGACGTCCACTCATGACCTGACAAAACAGCTGCAAGAGTTGATATGATGAACTTATACAAGGTGTGAGTGCAAAGAGTCATGTCATATTATGATGGTTTCGAAATCGGAAAAGTGGCTAATTGGTCAGACTGCTTCCATTAAAAAGCATGCTACATAGCAATATCTTTATCTTAGATATATATTGCAATAGGTGTATACATGTAGCAGGGCGTGGAGTCATCCCACAGATGACATCCTTACCTTGTCAGCTTGCTGACGGGGTTAACCTCTTTGGTCATGTGGACAAGGCGTCCGACCTCTGATCAGAAGGTCCGTGGTTCGAATCCCATCACGGGACTCGGAAATTTTATGGCCGCCACATTGGCGCCCAACGTGGGGCTGAGCACGTTCATATTAAATTTGAGCAAAATAAGCCTCAGTACCCTACTATGCGGCCCGGGACGTGCCTTCTGTTGACGGGGGAGTATGTAGCAGGGCGTGGAGTCATCCCACAGATGACATCCTTACCTTGTCAGCTTGCTGACGGGGTTAACCTCTTTGGTCATGTGGACAAGGCGTCCGACCTCTGATCAGAAGGTCCGTGGTTCGAATCCCATCACGGGACTCGGAAATTTTATGGCCGCCACATACAGTCTAGAATCGGTATATGATCTGCATTTTTTTAAATAGTAATATAGTAATGCATAGTAATGCACGATAATTGTTCCTTTGCTTCAGATGAAACAAGCAGTCAAAGGTTGGCTTCCTTGGCTGATGAATTCCAAACATGGCGGCTGAGTCAGCGGCCAAGATCAGCGACATCACGGAACGTCTACACCTTCAACGACCGCCTAAAGTCCTTCAACTACACCAGATATGAACATTTTAAGGTGCATACTGACATGGATTATTATATTGCAGATGTATTTAAATGTATTAAATATATAAAATACAGAATCGTTATATTGAACCGCATATGTTTTCGTTTCAGCAAGTTGCATTGATGATTGGATTTCATTATTATTTTTTTTATAGGGCGCTGGAATGGGATCGGTTAACAGCCCATGCGAGTATGGAGCAGGTTAAACAATACTTTACCTGTCTTCATACTTGGGAGATGATGTTGACTCACTTCAGTGTTTAGATCTAAACTGCAGTACAAAACTAGGTCATGTGTACATAACGTTGTGTTGTTTTGCGTTGTCTGCCGTAGGACTTTGTTGACGGGCTATACGAGCGCCTGGTAAACATCTCGGAGGTGGAGCTTCCCCGTCAGGATAAAATCAGCTTCAAAGTACTCCGCTACACACTAGAAGCCTTTCGAGACGGGTATCAGTGGCGATTGTGAGTTGAAAACGGATATGTGATAGTTATATCAACATGCTTTGACTGTAAGGATGAGTTTAAACAGATATTAGATTACCTGTCTTTGGAAAACAAACTTTCAGCAGAGTTATGTAAACAACACTATGCATATGTCTTACAGCCGACCGACAAACACATAGCCATACAAACATTGACTCGTTGTATACCCAGGAACGCGCCTAGCTGAGTTCTCCCTCTAAATTCAAGTCTATTGTTACTTCAAAAGAGTAACTTTGTATGACACAACAGCGCAAATTGTAAATTGTTTTCCGTCTCTCATAATGATATGCAATTACATATTCATAATATAAACGTTTAAGTAAGTTCAGTAAAAGATTGAAATAATTGATGCCCAAAAAGCACAATTTTAAAATTAGATAACTTTGACGACATCACAAACGAGCTTACAAAAAGATGTATAAAAGAAATGATAATTTAGACATGACATATCCACAGATACCATTGTTATGTCACTATCCACCGAATGCATTGTCAACATAACAGTATCAATTCCTTACAACGATCAAACGCACATACATTGATACGAATCAGATCCTAACGAGAAAAATATAACAAATGTTTATCCGAATTGAGTACTGCTGCTGGAGACCCTGGTGTTGCATGACACCTTAGATATCTAGATTCAAACACATCTTTGTTCATATGGCAGAAGTGATACTAGCATATTCTAACATTTTAACATATTCTAACATAGTAAAATTTATAATGAATAGTATAATATTTTGTCTGCAAATTCATCCTGTACACAAGGGCAAATTAAATCTACTTCGGTGCACAGCACAAGACCTCAGTTACTGATCGTAGATCACCAGATTTCTGTATGGAGTCAGACGCGTTGCAATGGATGCTTTTCGGTATCAAATAGACATTCAATATAGAGTAAATAAATCTATTTTACCCTTAAGATGGCCTAAGTAATGATAATATTCTAGAATACAAGATGGGGATGCAAGATTTCCTGTTTCAGTTACGTCAACTTGAACCCCGTAAACTTCCTTGAGGGAGTTCAGAAGGATGTGACCCGGATGACAAGCACCCCAATGAACACAAGGGGAGATGTGGAGAACTACCTTCACAGATTGACCTTGCTGCCACAACAGGTAACTCAACAATAATAATTTTGTAAACTCTTAGGCGAAAGAATTTATTCCAGCTTTTTTTCTGGAATTTCAAATTGTGATAATAAATTCGGGATAGGGTGTTCATGGCTTTTCAGTGATCCATTCATAGACTTTTCACAGCTAATTGCCCTTTGCGGCAAATGAAATCTGTTTTGGAGGATGATGAAGACGTTTTATATTTACAATAGAAGGTAGTGAATTTGAATGCAATATAGCGAAAGTGAGAACAGTTCCTATCACTTGAACTGAAACATTTCTTATGACAGCTTTTGTCCTCCTGGTATGTAGTCATCATTTTCTTATTTCCATATATTCACAAATATTTTTATTCTAAAATGCATTCTAGTATTTGGTCAACATACTATTTGGTCATTCGTCTGCTCAATGTTTTATTATAAGACATTCATTGACGAAACGCATACCTGGTAACAGATCGACACGCCCTAAAAGAGGGATTGCGTAACAACTCAATTAAAAATATCCATATCGGATGTGACACCATTTTGCGCAGATACATGCGGGGCAGCGGCGGTGCACTGAAGATACCAGATGATTGAGCCTTGGGGAAGTTGTGGATGTTGTTCCAACGCCAGTAAGGTTTGACGGACACTCTTAGACCATGGTGGTACTGCATTGTTATGCTGTCTCAAAAAGTGTGTTACAACACATGCAACAAGTGATGCGGGAATTATTCCTGAATTTGCACAAAGGCTAGAACTTGTCCAGATAGCGTACGCCATTCAAATTGCAATGAACAATGATGAGGCATTGTGTAACGCAAGCGTCGCTAAAACATCCTGGACGCACGACGATTAGAGCTGCCCATATGAAACCTGGACTCATCTGTGAACAATATATTGTCCATGTCTTGTCTTCTGAACTTGAGAAGGAAGATGTCTACACCAAGCTAGGGGTGCCTGGCATATTTCTTGACTTCCGTACCGGATCTTGAGCTCAATCACCGAGTTGCCTACGGTTCTACCACTAATTGGTCTCAACCCAGGAATAGTCCGAGCTGTTAATGTGGCAGTTTGGTATCAATATACTAGTATTCCGCAGATGCACCAATCGACGTCACACCTGGACGACCAGCCCGTGGCATAATGTTTCCAAGGAGATTATTTTATGTCTGGCAACTTCGTTATGCTCCTGTTTGCAGCATACCCTACGCGTGTTGACGCTGATTGTCAGCACGCTGCGACATCACTCAGGCGTTATTCACACACTTAAACGTATGTTTTAACGACCACCTGATAGATTTGAAAAACAGGTGTGTGAGTTTTATGCACAAACAAACACGCAAACATCCAAATTATGCGCTGTGTATGAACATGCACGTGCAAATTGTGAATCACAACCTTAAAGTCGAGGAGATGTCTTCATAAATATTTATTTTTTTAAAAAGCATTGTTTAATTTCAGAATAAATATGTATTAATTGAATTTTAAATGAATTTCATTTTCCGTTGCTTAACAAAAAATATATTCCAGTTGTTTTCAATTGTTGTGTTATGTTTACACAGATATCTGAGATAAAAGAGAGTTTCCAGCAAGCCGTGCAAAATGGAACAACATACCACAATGCATCCATGGTACGCATAACAGTAGACTGTAAAAATATACCATATATAGTTGTAGTTTAGAGGGCATGTACACAACTAGTCAGAACTGAGCACCTACTTATCAAAATATAATGGCGAGATCAACCCGACAGCTGCGGCAAAAGAATCGCATTTTCGCGGTAGTGGCGCATGGGTAGCCAGGGAGTATCCAGTGTGCTGGGCTACTAGGGAACACAGGGCACGGCTTTCATCCTGCCTCATACTCACATATTTCCTCCAGAAATGGAAAAGTTATATTGCACGATTTCACTGTAATACCTCACAACATATAGTTCGTACTAACGGTCGATTTTGAAATAAATAGAGTTTATTTGTTTAACAAAATTTAAGTTTTTATGTCGATATAAAACGACATTATATAAGGTTACTACCTATACCAGATTGTAATGTGTAAAGCGATAGTCATGTGAACTAGAGAAACTAGCGAATCAGCTCCAATACAGATTCTTCTATATGACTTGTTGGATGAAGGTGAGCCGAGTGGGATTCTATTCTGATTTTAGCCAGCTCACCAACCTTTACAACAGAGGAAATAATCACCCCTAGAAGTTAGATACGGGCTTCACATGGTAATATATTGTGTCTGATATCAGAGGGAAATATGATTGATGTTGTGTCGCTTCAGTTTCGGCTACCGGAGCAGTTTGACCAAGTTACCAATATCGCAGACGACAAGATGTCACCATTGTACAAACCCTTCATCAAAAGCGTGGAAAACAACACGATCGGCTTTAGTGATACAGAGAGGTATAGCACACGTCATATAATCTGATGAGCAAATGAACACCTATAAACCATGGGGAAGGGCGATATTATTCGATTCAACTAAATGCGATTGTGTTTTCTGTATGGCACAATTTGGCCTAAATTCATCAAAGCCCAATGACCTATAAAGATAAATGAATGACCTCGTCTTCAATGTTTCATTATAGACGTCAAGTGTTGTGGTCTGTCATCAATAAGCTGAAGTGCTCTGTGTGTGGACTAACGACCCACAAGTACTGGGATTCGAGGCAGAATAAAGCTCAAATGACCAACGTGAGACCTCTTGGAGTGTGTGTGAATGTATCTCGACGATAAAGTTGGTTGCCCTTGGAATTTGCAGCGGATGAAACCGAAACATAGAATGTGATGTTAACAACCTCTTCTTGTTCTGCTGACAGGCAAACAGTCATCGACAGAGCAACATCCGCCATTGCATCAGCTCTGGACAGCTTGAGGGATCTGAAATCGTATCTGACGAATGTATGTATACAACTATTTATGGCAATAATAGCGTAACGACATGGGACAGGATCAAATATCACCGTACACAAGTTCACTAGAGTGTGGTAGAAACTACGTTATCAATGCAGTGACGGATGTTTGTATCCGAGGATATATGCTATAAAACATTTACCACCATTTTACTCTCATACCCTTCTCAGCTCTAGCAGCCTACACATCCCAGTGTCAGCTAAGAGACTTGAGGGTGCCGTAATATTCAAGGGTTTCTTTTTAGAAGTAGGTCTAGCTCTATTCCGGCTTGTTGTCCTCTTTTCATTGCAAATTGCAAAAATAATGTTATCGTTATACTATATATACATTAAATGACATTATGCATTGATGAAAAGTCAGTAAAGTACCACATGAGAAAGGGCGTAGTCCGAAATTCATTAGTGAAACATTTATACTGACATTTTTGTATGTTTATGTAAGTAAATAGAAACTGTCTAGTGTTTCACAGCGATGTAATTCACAATATATACTTATCTACATACATATGATACCATTGGCAGAGTACATACATGTACGGTTAAATGTATAACTGTCACTATGCATGTAAACAGGACTACACGACTCGTTCTGGTATCGGCGTCAGTTCATTACACAACGGCGGGGAGTACTACAAGGCGTGCATGAAGGCGTACCTCTCACTGGACACCACCCCAGATGACGTCCATCAGACGGGGAAGAGGGAGGTTGCTAGAATAGAACAACTCATGATGAAGGTAAATCTGCATTGAGACTTAAATCTTCATGGGGTGGGTACATTTTCATGGAGTAGGTAAATCTTCATGGAGGGTAAATCTTTATGGAGAGGTAAATCAT
Source organism: Haliotis rufescens (assembly GCF_023055435.1). Classification (NCBI taxonomy): domain Eukaryota; kingdom Metazoa; phylum Mollusca; class Gastropoda; order Lepetellida; family Haliotidae; genus Haliotis; species Haliotis rufescens. Next base: position 8,232,316 of record NW_025964383.1, read on the forward strand.
CCTGGAGGAGGTAAATCTTGATGGAGGGGTAAATCTTCATGAAGGAGGTATATCATCCTGGAGGAGGTAAACCTTCATGGAGAGGTAAATGTTCATGAAGGAGGTAAATCTTATCGAGGGGGAAATCATCATGGAGGAGGTAAATCTTCAAGGAGGAAGTAATATAATCATGGATGAGGTAAATCTCTATGGAGGGGTAAATCATCAAGGAGGAGGTAAATCATCATTGAGGAGGTAAATCATGAAAGAGGTAAATCTTGATGGAGGAGGTAATTCTTCATGGAGGGGTAAATTATAATGGAGGAGGTACATCATCATGGAGGAGGTAAATCTTCATGAAGGAGGTAAATCTTCATGGAGGAGGTAAATCTTCATTGAGGAGTTAAATCTTCATGGAGGAAGTAATATCGACATGGATGAGGTAAATCTCCACGGAGGGGTAAATTATAATGGAGGGGTAAATCGTCATGGAGGAGGTAAATCATCATGGAGGAGGTAAATCTCCAGGGAGGGGTAAATCATCATGAAGGAGGTACATGATCCTGGAGGAGGTAAATCGTCATGGAGGAGGTAAATCATCATGGAGGAGGTAAATCTCCAGGGAGGGGTAAATCATCATGAAGGAGGTACATGATCCTGGAGGAGGTAAATCTTCATGGAGGAAGTAATATCATCATGGATAAGGTGAATCTCCATGGAAGGGTAAATCATCAAGGAGGAGGTAAATCATCATGGAGGAGGTAAATCTTCATGAAGGAGGTAAATCTTGATGGAGGAGGTAATTCTTCATGGAGGGGTAAATGTTCATGAAGGAGGTAAATCATCCTGGAGGAGGTAAATCTTCATGGAGAAGGTAAATGTTCATGAAGGAGGTAAATCGTATCGTATCATCATGGAGGAGGTAAATCTTTATGGAGGAGGTAAATCTTCATCGAGGAAGTAAATCTTCATGGAGGGGTAAATCTTCATGAAGGAGGTAAATCGTCATGGAGGGGTAAATCATCATGAAGGAAGTACATCTTCATGGAGAGGTAAATTACCATGGAGAAGGCAAATCACTATGGAGGAGGTAAATCTTCATGTGGGAAGTAAATCACCGTGGAGGGGTAAATGATCATGCAGGGAAAATCATCGTGGAGGAGGTAAATCTTGATGGAGGAGGTAAATCTTGATGGAGGAATAAATTTACATGGAGGAGATAAATCTTCAAGGAGGAAGTAATATCATCATGGATGAGGTAAATCTCTATGGAGGGGTAAATCATCAAGGAGGAGGTAAATCATCATGGAGGAGGTAAATCTTGATGAAGGAGGTAAATCTTGATGGAGGAGGTAATTCTTCATAGAGGGGTAAATTATAATGGAGGAGGTACATCATCATGGAGGAGGTAAATCTTCATGGAGAGGTAAATCTTTATTGAGGAGGTAAATCATCATGGAGGAGGTAAATCTCCATGGAGGGGTAAATCTCCATGGAGGGATAAATCATCATGGAGGAGGTAAATCTTCATGGAGAGGTAAATCTTGATGGAGCAGGTAAATCTTGATGGAGGGATAAATTTACATGGAGGAGATAAATCTTGATGGAGGAGGTAAATCTTGATAGAGGAGGTAAATCATCATGGATGGGGTTAATCTTCATGGATGAGGTAAATCTTCATGGAGGGATAAAATTACATGGAGGAGGTAAATCTTGACGGAGGAGGCAAATGTTGATGGAGGAGGTAAATCTTCATGGGGAGGGTAAATCGTCATGTTTGGGGTAACTGTTCCGGGAATTTGGATGACTAGATAGTTCTTTAGTTACTGATGCGAAACCAGATATGAGCCTTAACTTTATGTATTTTTGTGGCAGACCATTTGTTTTTATTTCAACGGAATGAGGCATAAAAATTGCATCAATGTATTTTGTGGCAGACCATTTGTTTTGATTTCAACGGCCTGAAGCATAATTATTTTTGTCAAGTATATTCTTGGAAATCTATTATTACTGGTAAATGAGTGTTTGAAGACACAAGTTTGATACGTAACGCAAAGCCATTGCAACAGCTAGATTTAGGAGGTGTCACTCAATTTTACAAAATGTATTTGGTCGATTGTCACAACGTTGCCCAAAACAGGTCACAATGTGCATCACCTCTGATTTACCATTTATGACACACTGTATCCCCTGAACTGTTGTAACTGTATTTACATATTATCACAAGTTTGTGATTAGACATACATGTGTCAAGAATTTCGTTTGATGTAGTATTGTTCTTCTTCCAGATAATAACCAAACAGGGCTACAACCTCTCCATCAGGGAATACTTCACTGTCGTCATGAATCAGTCCCAATATTTCTACAACACAGGGGTAAAACAATTATGTTATTTATAAAATGTGTAAGAAGACGCTTATATTTTATGCCACAGGTATCAGACGATATTTAGTTTCCATGTTTCCACATGTCTCATATAACACAGGGGCCAGATTCCCATCGTTTCCCGTGACATGTACTAACATTACAAATGTAATTTGCGGAACCGCGTAAGGAAGACGATGAAAACGATAATGCTATTCCATCCGGGGACACGAGATACTATTTGGAGATTACAATATAATATCGCGTCTTCCCTTATACATAACTGGACAAGGTATAATATCACAAGACGTCGGTTCATTTACGCTGTGGTTGAAGACTGGTGTAATGAGTAGACGCCTTCGACGCGATAACACAATGTGGCACAGACTGCCCTTGATATGTGTCTCAATGAATGAATAACCAATATAGGGAAATTCATCTGCAATCCTACAAACCATGCCTTCGTTTAAGGAAGAACTACTGGAGGCCTACAGGCAGATCATCAGAGATGTCGATCCTACCCTCACCAAACTTTTCAAAGACTTGCCAGGCCTTCCCATTATGTGAGTAGAGGTTGTCGGTAGGGAGTTAGTGAATGAGCTGGGTTTTAGGCCGCTTTGAGCAATATTCCAGCCAGATCAAGCCGAGGTCATCAGAAATGGGCTTCACACATTGTAACCATGTGTGAAATCGAACCTGGACCTTCGGTGGAACGTCCGAACACTTTCACCACAAGGCTACCCACCGCCCCAAGGTTGTAGAACAGGAAGAACATATCAGCATGTATGTGTCCTGGATATTCACAGAGAACCCCGCAGGGGTCAGATGAGGTGCCAGATATTCAGTTATGGACATTTATGGAATATATTCTGAAAACCCGATGTGGTGTCACATTCACTTGGCGACCCAGATATATTGAATACAGGGAGGAGGAGGGTTTATTTGACAGACTCTTACGCCAGGACATTTATTCACACTCTATTACTCGGGGTGGACACTTTCTCGCCAATGGGATAGTGTCCGGCTACCTACCTCGGACTCTCTCTCACCCCAGACCTTGTTCCACATGACAGAGCCATGATGTTGCGTGGATATTGCTGACTGCTGCGTAAAACAAGTAGAGAAGAGTTCAGAAGTCGGAAAAGGTCGTTTAATATTCAAAAATGATATATTACTTCAATCAATTTGATACATTTCAGCGTGGTGGCTAGGCCGAATGATGGGCCACAAGGCTCGTATTCTACGGGGACTGCGGACGGCCGTACACCAGGAACTTTTACGGCAAATGTTCTGAGACCTGGAGATATGTAAGATATGACCTGTTTATACATCATTGCAGACAGGGTGTGATCTGTCTAACACTCATTATTATGGTATAATATAACTGAAATAGCAACATGTTAAATTCGCGGCTTAATGAATACATGGTTAGTCTGGATTTTGTAGACATTGTAGTTTCTTCTTTTTTATTCTACATATTTGGTTGTAAGTTGTACGTTTTCCTTGATCTCTCTCAATTCCTCTCTTAATCATGTTATATTGCAGTTTTGTCGTCAGGATCTCGTGCTATTTTTGTATGATCTTACAGACCAAAATTCGGCTTGATGGCACTAACATTGCATGAAGCAAGCCCCGGTCATCATTTACAGGTAATGGTCTATCAACTGCTAAACACCACTGCCAACATTTACAATTAATGGCATCTCAATAAGCTGACACACATCTGCCAAAATGCACACGTAAAACTTATTCAAACGCTGGGACACCTCTGTATACGTTTGTTAACCATATTGCAGATGGATTGAAATGGTGGACAAGAATATTGACAGACCGTAAATACATTGAGCAGCCAAATTAAGAATGATCTTCATATTGTGAATACATAAACAAGAGACTGTATTGTGTCATTAACCTCCAAACAGGAAAGTGACATGACAAGTAATGTCACAGAGAGACCAGTTTGTTATAATATTAACCAAGGAAGAAAACTGCCCCAACCGATCATCTTGAACCTTAAGACATACCCATTCCTTTTTATTGGATCCCAAAGCTCCGCTAAAATCCGTACAAAGTGGGATATATTGCTGGGTCCAGCAAATATACCACAAAACCCCTGTATCAAAATCTAACCAAAATCATCAATACAATCATGAAAGGACAATATTTATAATCGCAGAAAGTATTTGAGATCAGTGAGTTAATACCATGTGGAGTGTCAAAACATCAAATGATTTGCTTGAGTGAATGAGTGAGTTGGGTTTAACGCCGCTTTTAACATTATTCCAGTTATATCACGGCGTGCCAGCTTAATGTGGGAGGAAAGCCCGAAGTGATGCAGGTCTCAGACGTTAACCACTTCGGTGAAACCCACGAGCACGGGTATGGTGCTGACAAACCTAGAAACATAATTGGGGCGAACCGGGATTCGAACCCACAATCATAGGTTTCTGGCGTGCCCAAAGGGACGCAACTCTGCACAGCGAATCGCGGCGCCTTAGACAACTGGGCCACCCGTGCCCCCGATTTGCTTGAGCGTTTTCAGAGGAGAACCAAGTTTAAATATGTTGATTTGATTTTTCAACTTTGAACACTATCCTACACGGCAGTATCCACGGGGCATATGATACTAAATGTGATGATAAAGTGACACCTTCTAAGGTTAGGACAATTGGTCAAATACGAAAGCTAATTTCATCTGAAGTTTACCGAGAAAACATTCCGTGAAATGATGGACTTCCTCATAGATTTCTGTGAAGGTTTGGAGAAGGACACATTTTTTAGACAAGAGGTGAGGTGAAATGAGGTTTAACGTCGCGTCCAAGATTATTGCACTTATATAACGACGTGCATGTATGTGTGTGTGTTTGTGTGGCTGCTTGTACTTGTCCAGATTGATGCCGAGTTATAGTGCTAGCACACTGAGATACAATGTCGCTGTTTAACATGAATATCCAACTCAGACACAGTATACTGACTCCGAGCCGGCCAGTCCTTATTTTATCCCCTTAATGCCGAGCGCCCAGACAGGGTAACAACATGTACCATCTTTTAACGTCTTTTTGTATGACGCGGCCGGGGATCGAACCCCGGAGCTTCCGCTCTCCGGGCGGATGCTCTACCACTAGACCACGGAGGCGGTCCATAGACAAGAAGTAGGCACATCCATGAACATCGATTGTGCTCACCTCCTTGCTGATCTGTTTGATCAGCAGCCATAAGAGTCAGAATGTTTCGAAGTTCCTGGAGTGTATGTGGAACACGTGGTTGACGTCGAAGGCGCCGATCCATCTCATCCCACATGTGCTCGATTGGTGAGAGATCAGGGGAGCAAACCTGCCCGGGAATGACATTCACGTTGTTGTGTTAAAGAGAATCCTGAACAAGTCGAGCAATATGAGGCCGGGCGTTGTCATGTTGAAAGGTAATGTCTGAGCCATGACGACGCAAAAACGGTAGAACAACAGGGCCGATGATCTCGTCGCGGTAGCGCTGTTCATTGAGATTTCCCTCTACCACTATTAAACGGGTCCTCTGTCTTGCTGTAATCCCACCCCATAATATAACGCTGCCGCCCCCGAACTGATCTTCTTCCATGACACAATGATTGGCGTAACGTTCACCTCGGCGTCGGTACACTCGAATCCGGCCATCGCTGTGGCTGAGGTGAAAACGAGACTCGTCAGCGAATAGAACTTATCCCAACTGCATGGCCGTCCAGGGTAGACGCTGTCTGCACCACTGTAGACGTGCTTGACGGTGGTTTCCTGTCAAAACGGGACGTCTGGCGGGTCTTCTGGCGACAATCCCTGCACATCTGAGGCGACGACATACTGTTTGTGAAGATATTCGTCGAAGGGCAGGGATGCTTCTTGCAGTCACTGTTGCTGGCTGGAATCGAATTTTGTAGGTGTGTTGTTCGAATCCAGTTGTCTTGTCGCTTATAGGTAACGCGTGACCTGCCACTCCGAGAATGGTCTCTGATTGCATTCGTCTGTTGCCAGCGTTGCCATAAACACCAAATGGTGTTTCTGTGGACGTTAAATTGTCTTGCAACTTCAAGCATACCAATGCCTCGCAGACGCTCATTTTCGGACAGGCGTGGCATTTCGTAATGTTGAATAATTGCGTAATTTTGCTGTTTTTTTCTAAATGGTTGTTGTCAGCACGATGCTAAACAATGCAAATGGAATCCCGTTAACGCACATGTTTTTGTACCCATTCTTGGGTAGTGAAATGCATGGGGCTTGCATAAAAGAAAACTTTTGCATGGAATGCATGCTTTTCTGTAGCAGTTTCGTTTTTGTGACTTGATTCCATACATGTACTACAATATTGAAAATCAAACTTTACTTGTTTGAAAAATACACTAAAATATTCGTGTCACAGGAACTTTTGTTGTTGAGTACATATCGATGATCTGATATCGTTCAAAAATGGTCAAATAGTCCCTTCAACTGTCGTACCCGTACGATTCCAGATACCCGTCTCACATGAATATGTTTCCTCTTTGTCAATCTAGCATGCTCTTCCTACAAAAATCTCTAAGATCGTCAATCGACGCTTGCTCAAATGATATTTGATCAGGGTTTCAATATCCAAGGGCATACGCATGCTTTCAAAACGTTTTAAGGTAGACATGTGGAGGACATTTCCAAATTTGACGCATCGGTGACAAAAATGGCCTGTTCCCATATCTTTTCCAGCTGAACAATTGACTACCATTTGCATGTGTTTGTGATATAGTCGGATGTGTTCATTGGCCTTTTAACATACATTTCTTATGATTGTAGAATTGGTTCTAAAACGAAATATGGGCATGTGTTATACTTTACCCATAATGGTAAATGGTAGCATTAAATGTATAATATCACCATGGAGACTGTTGCATCAGTGCCAAATGTCAAGTACCTATTGGACAGAAAAAGGCTCAACTCATTTACATTACATTGTAAATACCATACGTGGGTAGGAAGAACTAAACGTTACTGGACTCACTAGCTGTACGTCAAGCGGCGGAGTGAGATGAGTTTGCCTACATACCTTTCAGCCAACGATCATATTGAACAATACAGATCAAATTGAACAATATTGGATTCATGTCAAGAAATTGTTTCCCATGTACGTTGGTATGTATGTATTGGTAGCAGTAATGTTATCGAGATACCTATATATTTTCATATCACCAATTGTTTAAAGCTGATGCTCACGGAACAGTACGCACTAGGTCACATTATGTAATTTATTTGATAAAACATTGAATTAATAATTTTATTTTTTTTTACCTCAGATCAGCTATTCTCTAACCTCGAACATGCCAAGTTTCCGTCAGAACATCGTATACGACATGTACTTGGACAATCCAGTTGGATTTCCTTCCCACGCATCCTTCAGTGAGGTGCGTGTCCCATACCCTACAGTCCTACTATACCCTACAGTCGGGCCTATGATGCCACTATTGTAGCAGTCAGTAGCTTGCTAATGCTTAGAGTCACAGTCCCAAGTTAGTTACGTTAACATTGCTGAGAAAGCATCATTCTTGTTTAGAAAACTGGGTAAATTATGTTTGTCTACGAAAAGTTATTTTCAACAAAATAATAAGTCACGATATAACTTCATTCGTAGCCACTACCTCCCTGAAAATATTATGTTTAACATTATAGTTGGGTAATTGTATTCCAATAAATATCGATTGCATTTTGGCTTCATATATGTAGGAGTTCACGTATCTTTTATTTTACACAACAAAACTACAAGACAACATTGATGTGACAATAGTCACGGACGGTTATTTTACAGTTTCAGAAAATTGGAATTCGAGGTTTTTGAAAGAAAACCAATTAATGATTACACGAGGTTTGATCATGTTCCAGGGATGGGCGTTGTATGCTGAAGGCCTCGGGGAAAAAGTGGGGCTCTACAAAGACGACATGGAACTGTAAGTTAATGACCCTGAAAACACATTTCCAAGCCTACATAAATATTAACAAAATCTCCTTCAATGTATTCATCTGCAAGAAATTTACATTCAAGACATGCATTGACTTAAGTGTTTCATCCAAATTCATGTGTATCCTTTCGCGACACCAACTAACAATATCAAGTCATCATTGTGTAATGTCGTTTTGGTTCCCTTATCGGTGTATCCATTCCAAGCATGTCTCCTGGTGACAACAGCTGCTTTATATCTGCATACGCTGTATCATAACTTCCTATGAAATGCGCACAGAAACAAAGACACTTCTGTAACCTCTCCAAAATTGTGGTTCTCAGACATGCACGGTTTTTCTCCGAAATGGGGACAAGACATTATTTTCAGGACATCCTGCATGCCCCATGGCATTTTACAGTCGTTGTAAAACCTGTGGAAAATGTGTTTTCGACATTTTCGGGTTCATATTGCCCATAATTGTCTCAGAAAATCTGGGACTGATTTTATGTATTTTTAGTGTTTTGTACAAACGGAATGTATTCTATTTCCAAGAAAACACTGTTTTGTTGTAGAATGGGTCGATACAGCTCGGAGATATTCCGCGCATGCCGACTGGTTGTGGACACTGGGATGCATTATTTCAAGTACGTGCACAACGTGTGGTTTGAGGTTTAGTTTTAAACAAGAAAGATTTATCTTTTCAAAAGTTCCATCGGCGATTTTACTATCAGTGATATAAGTATTTTGTGTTTTTAGTTGTATTTCACAAGATAGTCATACGCCATCAGTATTTAGCAGAGTGCGGCGGGGTGATTATAACTTTGTGGTTAAAGCTTGTGTTCACGCCGAAAACCCACCTCCGATTCCCCAGTAGGGCCAAATGTGTCTGAGGCCCATTCATGGCGTGCCCGACCTTGATACAGCTTGAATATTGCCAAAAGCCAACTGAAGCCGCTTACTTCCTGATTCCATTCTTACTGACATTCCATCAATAGGATGTCAACAAAGAGCGTCTCAGATTAAATTAACATGAATTTGTTTGTAGTTTAACGCCACATTCAACTACTTTCTGCAACCTTCGTTGCATAACTTTGTGACCTTTGCGCTGTGACCTATTTCATATTGAAAGAATAGGTTAAAGCCATTAGGACGGTTGTAATACTACAACTATCCGCTGTGAAAGAGTGTGATTTACAGCTGGGACAGAGAACAGATTGTGTTAAGCCATTAGGACGGTTGTAATACTACCACTGTCCACTGTGAAAGAGTGTGATTTACAGCTGGGACAGAGAACAGATTGTGTTAAGTCATTAGGACGGTTGTAACACTACCACTGTCCACTGTAAAAGAGTGTGATTTACAGCTGGGACAGAGAACAGATATGTTTAAGCCATTAGGACGGTTGTAATATTACCACTGTCCACTGTGAAAGAGTGTGATTTACATCTGGGACAGAAAACAAATTTGTTTAACCATTAGGGCGGTTGTAATATTACCACTGTCCACTGTGAGAAAGAGTGTGTGTTACAGCTGGGACAGAGAACAAATTTGTTTAACCATTAGGACGGTTGTAATATTACCACTGTCCACTGTGAGAAAGAGTGTGTGTTACAGCTGGGACAGAGAACAAATTTGTTTAACCATTAGGACGGTTGTAATATTACCACTGTCCACTGTGAGAAAGAGTGTGTGTTACAGCTGGGACAGAGAACAGGCCATTCAGTATGTCCTCAACTACACAGCCTTCACCTACGCTACAGCTGCGACTGAGATTGACCGCTACATCACCTGGCCAGGGCAGGCCCTCACCTACAAGATAGGCGAACTGAAGATCCTGGAGCTGAGGAAACGGGCAGAGCAAAGACTTGGTAGGAGGAGTTTGTTGAGAATCTTGAATACAGTTTTATACGACTTTTTGAGCTGAGTAATTTCCATTATTACGACCAGTTTTTTCACTGGTACAAGGACAGTATAGGTGATATTTGTGTTATATGTCATCACAAAGTGTTTAGTTGCTGCAAATATTTAGAGGACTATTTGCTCATAGACCTCGTAAAATAACGTAAATGAAAAGGTGTGTTCTGCACACATTTGGTATTACGGATAATATGTCCCTCTTGAATTTAGCGTGTACTATGTGTAAAGGGTAATTTCACTCGTATCATGTCATCTAAAATTCCTCGTAGTCATTCTCTTATTACACACTCGGTACTACTTCAACAGATATTAAAACAAACTTGTTAACTTGTGCATGGAATTTGTTTGTTTGATACCCGAACTTTTACCTTTCCAGTTCTACATGTGATTCATTCATAAGTTTGATCACAAACGTACACAATAATGGATATCCTATAAAGTTGGTAAATTCATACGTTTCATCAAACGTACACAAGAATGGATAACTCATCAAGTTGGTTCATTCATTAAAACACAGTTGTGTACGCCAAGCATTTGTGTACATAAATAGAGATATCCTGAATTACATACACGTTTCATATGCAATTTAATGTTTAGGTCTTATTAAATTAAACGTAGAAGCGCCTACTGCCTGATTGTGTGCATACATGGCCGATCAAAGAGAATCGATCATGACAATGGGGCTCATCGACACAAAATGAAACTAGACAAACCCTGACCTACTGTACTTTGTGTGGTTTAAGGTAGAATACATGAGCGTGTCTCTCTGCGTGTCACACCTGTCGCAGCGCACACTAAGCCAGGAACCAGACAGGAAGTGACAATTGCAAGTGAACCGTGGCATCACATCTACGCTGTGCCACCTATAGCCTTTACCAATGCATGTGTATTTCTCACAGATAATTGTATTCCTTGGGTTACTCAAGCTGCACCCACTCAATATTGGTTAAATATTTAAATAATTTGAACAACAAATGTTTAAAATACAAAAATATATGTTTCCAGGGAATCAGTTTAACGTCCGGGATTTTCACGCTGTAATTCTTGAGAACGGGAGGATGCCTCTGAATGTCTTGGAGGAAATTGTCGACGATTGGCTGGAGAACTACGTTCCCATGACAACGGAAACACCCACTGTCTGCAGTAGTGCTGAGTCGAATGGGAGAGTGCTGTCTCTGGTTCTTGCGGCACTGTTCTTGCCAGTCATACTCCGCAGTAACTTCTGAATGTATCAGAAGTAAACTAATCAGATAATCGTTTTTTCTGTACATAATTTACATAGCTGCAACTTCAAATACATACCACACCAACTGCTTCACATTTCCTGAATCACTGGCTTGTGTCCATTTGCAATGTTAATTTCAAACGTTGATACGATTTGAGCATTATTTTTATGAGGATTAAACAACATTAACGTTTCTGGTTTTACCAGTCTCTAACCTCGAAACATTATTTCATGAACTCTTTAATTGACTCTTCAATTTACTTGTATTAGGTCAAATGTCTCAAATATGTTGGCGATTTCCGCTTTCTATATATATATTGCTGTATAAGATAACCCTCATTTAATCGTGCCGTGTATTCATATTTTGACGAAAATATTCTCTTTTATTTACAAAGTCAAACACTCGCAATGAAATACAGAAAGCTATTATAAAATGTAAATACAAGAGAACAACCAGACTCGATCATCCGCCGAAAGAGATTCTACCTGGCGTAAAGGGCCAAATAGCTGTGGAAATTATGTGAATGGACCACTGTAAATCAGTAAATGTAACTATCGCTCCTATCTCCTCCTCTATTGAATTGATACATCATTAAGTACTTGTGACGTATTCAGAAACATACAGTGTTCTGTAACCAGGGTTTCAGCAGGTGTCATGCCTATCCTAAACATGATTAGAAAAGGGAAGATCTGGATGTTAGTATATCATGACCAAGACGAATTGATGCCTATCGTGGGATAGGTGTGTATGGCAATATGTTTGCTGGCACGGCATATTGGAATTATGTGTACAATTCAGTGTACTGAGCAAGGGGAAGGCAGGGGAATTCATCATCCGTACACTACCTAATCTGTGCATGAAAAATATATGGATGTTTGTTTTGATTTTATTTTTAAAAAGGTGGGACTGATACGGCAATTCTTATTGGTATTTGATAGGACTTCTTAGACGAATCACATATAACTGAAAAAACTAATAATAATAAAACGCTTGACAGGGAGGCGTGTATTTTTAAACTTCCTTTATATCTATTTTGAGTATTTTCATCCTACAATATCTGCAGACAGATATTTATGTTCTATATTCTGGTACTACAATAAAAGTAAACATGACATGGCAATTTGTGATTTGTTTTTTAATACATGTAGTTTAATAGGTGTACTAGTCGATCATGTGAGTTGAACAGCATTTCAGTCATATCACGGCATGGCTGTTGAATGTGGGAGTGGGTCTGAAGTGACGCAGGTCTTAGAAGTTTCCCTCTTGGTGAAATCGACGAGAATGTGTGGTGCTGACGCAAATAGAAACATAATCAGGGCGAATCTGGGAATCGAATCCACAAGACAGGTTTCTGGCGTGCCCAAGGGGCGCAACTCTGCACTGCAAGATGAATGGGACACCCGTGCCCCAGTAATTATAATAGTAGTAGTAGTTGTAGGGGTAGTAGTGGGTAGTGGTTGGAAGTGGTGGTTGTAGTGGGAATTGGAGTGGTGGGCGTTTTCGTAGTAGTACGCCAACCAAACACTACACGTCGACTTGATAGGACCGGGCCATCCGTGACGTTGATTGCGTATGTTATGTGTAGGGTAAAACACGTCCGACGGTTTTTATGAGATTTGAAACCCCAATCCGAGGTTTTATCCTGAGGGTGATAGTTTTTAATCTACTATAACACAGAGGGGGTAATTTATCTTACTCATAAACTGAATGAAAAATGTGAAACAACATTTATCTACAATTTTGTTTCAAACACCCTTTCTATAAAAACTTTAAGAAAGGGAAGTAAAATATATCTTGCTGACATACATGTACTTCAAAAAACGATTTGTAAAAGCATTGTGATTTATGCATGTATGTGTGTGTGTGTGTTCGTGTGTGTGTTCGTGTGTGTGTTGTGTTCGTGTTCGTGTTCGTGTTCGTGTTCGTGTGTGTGTGTGTGTGTGTGTGTGTGTGTGTGTGTGTGTGTGTGTGTGTGTGTGTGTGTGTGTGTGTGTGTGTGTGTGTGTGTGTGTGATATTGGTGGAGGGATATTTTGTGTGTTAAATCGAGGGGAATTAAATTATGCCACAGCCTGGATTTTATAAATATTATATATCTAAATATAAATAAAAATATGTATGTTTAGACGTCGAAAGCTCCGACGTTCATACAGTTTGGTCCTCACTCCATGCAGGATCATACTCCAATGAATTTACACAAAGTGAAAGTCCATTCTTATAATTTCTTGTAGCGTAACATGACTTCATGTTTACACTGACAGTCATACAACAACCTGCTGCATCGCGGAAAAAAATAGTTCCACAAGAAGGTCGTTTGTTAACAAGAAATAAATTCAAATATTATCATCCTTGGTGTGAGACAGGTTTGTTAAGAGCTACCTCAATACGTCAGTCACAATGACTGCGCGTTGTAATACATTTACATCAAGTACAAGACGTCATAATGGCCGACACGATAAACGTTACGTGAGTGATATCCGTATGGGTAAATCAACCCGTGGCGGTTATATGTGTTATTCATCATTGATCAGTTCGCCGATTACTGAAAGTAGATTATAAAGATTTGTCAAGTATATAATATATATTACTGTAATAATATAAATTACTGTGGGCTGCCACTGTGAGCCTGGGCACGATCGATCGAGTCGATCTACTATAGTGGAAGTGCATTTTCATGTTTTGTTCAGTAGGATTGGCTATGTGGGGGATATAAGTGAACGATCAAGCAGCCAAACCTTCCTACGTTTCTCGATGTTTGCTAAAACGCCGAGATCATGATTAAAGCGCGTGCATCGTCAGAAACAAGCATTTGTATGTTTGTTTTTTGTGAAAGAGAATTCCAAGGGGTTTGTCCATGAATATGTACATGTAATTAGTCCGTCAGTGTTTACCTCATTTCAAGAATACAGTCTCGTGACAACAGTCTTGTGACGTCAAATTGAGTTGTTCGTACGCTTATGAACATCACTTTCGATGTGATGTGACTGGCCTCTCTTCCAATGGAAAAGCCGTATATCATGTGAACTTCACCTTAAAAAAATAAAATATATATAACATCCAGGAGATTGTACAAAATGTGGATTTTATGAGATTCAAATTAATGAAAAGGAGTCTGGGATGAATTAACTGCTGGTTGATAATATGGAGAATGAAATATGACGCTGTAATTGGGAGCGGCGTCTGTGGACGTTAGCAGCCTACAGTACAGTTCATAGGAGCAGTTGGGTGGCCTGAAGGTTGCAGTTTGCGCACTTCCCTCACAACATTCGGATTCGATCCCATACGATCTTTTTTGTGGATATGCCGTTTGGAAGGTTAAAGATTGCAAAAGTGATTCTTTATGTGTTCCAATTCGTTAGGCCAAAATGATAAACATTAACTGTTATCATATTCCTAACATTGATATTAGGCATTTCCCATGTGCGATACAGCCAGCATGGAGACGGTCATATGACAGGGTGTGTAATAACCAGACCTGTATTACACCCCTGTCGAGCTGACATGGCTTGTCAATGCATTTTGAATTGGCGATAAAGGGTGGTAACAAATTCAAATTACGTCCCTTAGTACGTCGTCTGCTCGTCTGCTCGGAAAGCTTTCCCGTGAAAATGTCTTCCAAACAAGGTGGAAATGTATTGCATTCACTTGCAAATGGATGCATTTTACAATGTGATGTTATGGTATATGACAGAAAGGTTATTATATGGCAGTTCTCGATCCCCATAGCACTTCTCTGGCCTTCGGCCCTCGGGCTGATATAGGGGGCTCGGGCTGATATAGGGGGCTCGGGCTGATATAGGGGGCTCGGGCTGATATTGGGGGCTCGGGCTGATATTGGAGGCTCGGGCTGATATTGGGGACTCGGGCTGATATAGGGGGCTCAGGCTGATATTGGAGGCTCGGGCTGATATTGGGGACTCGGGCTGATATAGGGGGCTCGGGCTGATATAGGGGGCTCGGACTGATATAGGGGGCTCGGGCTGATATAGGGGGCTCGGGCTGATATAGGGGGCTCAGGCTGATATAGGGGGCTCGGGCTGATATAGGGGGCTCGGGCTGATATAGGGGGCTCGGACTGATATAGGGGTCTCGGGCTGATATTGGGTGCTCGGGCTGATATAGGGGCTCGGGTTGATATAGGGGGCTCGGGCTGATATAGGGGGCTCTGTTTGATAAAGGGGGCTCGGGCTGATATAGGGGGCTGGGGTTGATAGGGTTTGGATATGAAAACAGCCATTTAAATACATCTAAGTAACATTTCCACATTATTAATACAGCAAGAATACCAGCTTACCGATAATGTTATGCAACAACATTCATTATTAACATTTAATTTTTTTAGTAAATGGAAGGTTGTATATATGATCATTACCGAGAAACAACATCGATAAAATACGGTGGCGTTTGGACTGTGAATATCATAGATAAGGCTATACAAGGGTCGAGTAGTAAATAAGGATTGGCTATGATATGTGTCAGGGTACTCCGATGTCCTGGGTTGCAATCTCATTAAGATTAGATCTTACTTCTCGCTGTCGCTAAATAAGCGAGAACCTAGGTCTGATCTTAATGAGATTGTCCTGGGTTGTTTCTCCTACTGAAACACAACGTCCACTCACTGCCTCTTTACCCCTGCATGACTGAGCACTGCTTTATCCCTCAACCAATACCATCAGACTCCTGAAGTGAACGTACCGGGGGATATCATAACTGTTGTGTCGTGCGCTTTAATTATTTTTCCCATAGTCCCTCTTGCTTTTCAGTGCATTTATTCCATCTGTTCTCTAGACGCCCTTTGATATTATATCTGGTTAAAAGGGTGGTGACCCTTCATTTCATTCGATAACATTCAAAGAACCCAACAGCATAGTGACCGGGCTTTCTCTTACCTAAGGCTTTTCAACATACTGTTGTAGATACATTTGTTGGATATGGATGCAGAATGCTATCTTGTTTTGTTTGCATACACGTATGTGTTTACTTTCTTGTATTGATGTAAATTCGCAAGATTAACATATACTATAACATGTTCAGAAAAATCTTTTATTTCATTTCGCCAAAACTCGCGGATAATTTGCAGTTTGTTTTCGAAACTTCATTGCTCCTTTAATGGGAGTTACTAGTTTTAAGAACATCCCCAATTATAAGACTGTGTTTTGCAATACAATCAGCCATGACTGATTGACCATAGTCATATGAAAGAATCGGATGTTCTTTACCTTCTTTTGAACAGTAAATATTTAAATTCTAACCTGATTTATTTAAAGAGTTTTACCATGACCCGCCACGCGCTGACGGCGTGATGGTTCTATAAAACTCAAATAGGGACACATTTTACGCAGAAATCCGTGGATTGATTTGAAATCCCCTAGGTCTGTACAGTTATTATGTTTAAGAGAAAAAGGTATAATTTGAATGTGACTGGAAAAAAATGTCTTCCCTTTCTCATCTCGTGTTATCGCTTTCTGCATTTCTCGTCTCGTGGTATCCCCTTACCGCTTTCTCGCGGCCGTAATTGAAGGCGAGAAAGCAATGTCCCCTCTCGGCACAATACAATCGGCAAACCTTTCACATATGTCGACGCTCATGAAGGGTTGATTCTATTAGCCCACCCGAGAAATCTATGGTCTGGTCTCATAGGGTGTAATGCGGCTATTGTTCAGTACCAGGTTTGGGGGGCATCAATGTTGTTTTTGGTTCATTCAGATCTTTGATTGCAAAAGTCAAAAGGGTTTAACCATGAGAAGAGATCTTATTTGAGACCATCTCCGAATAACACGTATTTTTACAAAGTTAAGTTATTTTGGAGAGGTTTGGCATAGTTTCCAGGATTTGAAAGCACCGAATCCTGACAGTTTCCTACAGTATTCTGAATTTTAGAACGGAGACATGCCTGTTTCCAAACATTAGACTGTGACAAAGCTCTGACAAAACTTCGTGTGTGTACAATCATTAATTATAGGGTCTGTTACTTAGTGCTGCCTCCGCGTATTTGAACCACTGTGTTGCTTTTCTTTTATTGCAAACTGTATATGTTTGAATATCATTTATTGATTGTTCATTTATCCTTTGATTTTAGTTCTGGTATTGAGTTTTACATGTGACATTGTCTTATCATCGAAAGCGTTTATGTCTGAATTAGACGTTGGATGCTTTGAATCCTCCGTTTTTTACTACAAACAACTTGTATTCTTTTCTTCTTGTAAGGTAATTTTACCAAACGAATGCAAAGCATTTATATTGAAAAATAGTTTTAATAGTTTTTGTTGGGTATTGAAGAAAGAGAGATGATTAAGTTTGGGTAGAATAATGGATTTTAATATGGTTCTTTTATCAAATGGCATTAGGTTTCTAGCAGACCATGTATTCATTAAAGTACATGTATGAAATGTTGATAGTTTTTCACTACATATGAAAACCGATTTTAACCCTAACTTTAAAATGGTAATGCTTCTGAAATAATGAGTTTGCAGTCTGAGATGGTCCGTGTGGTCCTGTAGGTGCCATTATTCACAAATTGTTCGTCCAGTCACAGAAGGCTTCCTACATGTTGCTAGGTGAAGATAAGGGCCAACTGAAGAAGCGAAGAAAGATGCACATAAACCTACCAGCACTGTCCCCGACTTCCCCCGAAAATATTGTGTGTTCTGGTAGAAAAGGACAACTTTCGGTTAGCGGGAGCATATTTTTTAATGCAATTTTCCAGTGATATGTTCGCTGCAACTCACTAACAAGTATTACCGAACAGAGTTGTTTATCTGATTGTCATTAATTGTGTAACTTATTTTAAGACACTTGAAAGTTTAAAACACTTGGTAGCTGTCCTTAACTTTATTTATGACGAACATCGAATTGCTTTGCTTCGGAAACGTTTTTTTTTCAAATAAACATAGTTGAAGAAAGATCAAGCTGACCTGGGATTTTTATGAGTGTGGAATGGTTGACGTAGGGACATTTCCACTGCGGCATGGATAAGTGAGATAAGAAAACGTTGCTACTTTTTCACGTCAGAATGAAAATTCAGGGTCGGCGAGTGATAGGAAACAGTCTTGTATGTAGGATGTGTAAATGAGTAGATAACTACAGATTTACTTACAGTTGAATACCGATAATGTTGACATGCATAATATAAACCTAAGCATTCCAATGACTTATCTTGTTAACCCTTTGACAAACATGAAACTTCACACATGTTGTAATCATTGTAGGACTTGTCTTTAACTGTTGACAAATAACGTGACTAGGTTACATAAACTGGAAAGTTCTAAGGGAAACATATTGGACATGTATTTTGTTATCATGTTATTACGATAAGTGTTGATGCATTAATATCTGTATCCTCCGTTTCATTAATTTGTTTCATTTGACCATATTATGCTTTGGTTGATGTCCACAATTCACATCGCCTATCTTGTCCTTTCAATTCGATTCTATTGCGATAAGTACCCTGAGCCCATTCTCTACCATAGCTTCGTTTTTACCCTGATTCAAATCGTGCACCTCTAATAATACTTTCACAAGCGAGAGGAAGGCTGAGCTAGCTTAGTGATAGGAGCGTTCCAGGTTGTGACGTCACTACTGTGGTGGCGAATAGGTGCAGGGTGTTTATATCAAAATATGATGGAGATGGGCTATACTGGATAAGGGAGGATGTCTAAGCGCACTTTGTATGTAAATATGGAAGGACATTTTCAAGAGGAATTATTTTAGATAAATGAGATGCAGACCCATAAGCAAGAGTGTGTTAGCAGTTGTCATGGTGATTGTAGCTGAAAGCGATTTTCGAGGAATGCATGATCATTAATTTTAACCATGTGATATTTCCTTAGTCAGGCTTGTTATTTAGCAGTTCCCTGTAAATTGATATGGTTTATGGTTTTGTCAGTATGTGACCAATGCCGCCATTGTTGAAAAGTATGGAGTGCTTGGATATCTCAGGAATATCATGTCAAGTATTTATCTCTCATCACAATTATATCTGCCTTATTAAGTAATCTTCTGTATCAAGCGTATTTTCTATATCAATATATCTTCGATTTGACCCTTGCGATGTGTTTGGAGATATTGTTTGGTCATGTCAAGGATAAAGGTCATCTTCAAGGTCATGCATAGCCCTAAAAAATGTTTGATCAACTGGAGAAACATTTACTGTAGGTCAGTGAAGCTTGGTACATGTCAACCTAAGGTTGAGGCGGTGATCTGAAAAGATATAGGTCAGTGTGCCATTTTCACTTAAATGACTTTTCCTGCAAATATGCTTACATTTTTTTTAAGATGTGGTCTCTACTTACATTTTATATTCAATATGATTATGTGAATATTGGGCAATATGTTTCGAAACATCAGCATGCATACTGTTATGAGTACAATGGAATAGGGGTTGGGATGGAGATCTAATAATTAATGTATTGTGTGTAATGGCAGACAAATTAACATGCGAAGAGAAAAAGCAAATTCACATTCGAGCTTGCTGGGTTGGCTGATTGGATGGTCGAGCTTGCAGGGTTGGCTGATTGGGTGGTCCAGCTTGCTGAGTTGGCTGATTGGGTGGTCAAGGCTTGCTTGGTTGGCTGATTGGGTTGTCAGGCTTGCTGGGTTGGCTGATTGGGTGGTCAGGCTTGCTTGGTTGGCTGATTGGGTGGTCGAGTTTGCTGACTCGGCTAATTGGTTGGACGAGCTTGCTGTGCTGGGATTTTGGGTGGTCGAGCTTGCTGAGTTGGCTGATTGGGTGGTCAGGCTTGCTGAGTTGGCTGATTTTGTGGTCAGGCTTGCTGCGTTGGCTGATTGGGTGGTCGAGCTTGCTGAGTTGGCTGATTTTGTGGTCGAGCTAGCTGAGTTGGCTGATTGGATGGTCAGGCTTGCTGGGCTGGCTGATTGGGTGGTCGAGTCTGCTGTGTTGGGGTTTTGGGTGGTCGAGCTTGCTGGGTTGGCTGATTGGGTGGTCAGGCTTGCTGAGTTGGGGTTTTGGGTGGTCGAGCTTGCTGGGTTGGCTGATTGGGTGGTCAGGCTTGCTGAGTTGGCTGAATGAGTGATCGAGCTTGCTGGGGTGGCTGATTGGATGGTCGAGCTTGCTGTGTTGGGGTTTTGATGGTCGAGCTTGCTGGGTTGGCTGATTTTGTGGTCGAGCTTGCTGAGTTGGCTGATTGGGTGGTCGAGCTTGCTGGGCTGGCTGGTCAGGCTTGCTGCGCTGGCTGATTGGATGGTCGAGTCTGCTGTGTCGGGGTATTGGGTGGTTGAGCTTGCTGGGTTGGCTGATTGGGTGGTCGAGCCTGCTGGGTTGGCTGATTGGGTGGTCAGGCTTGCTGAGTTGGCTGAATGGGTGGTCGAGCTTGCTGGGGTGGCTGATTGGGTGGTCGAGCTTGCTGGGGTGGCTGATTGGGTGGTCGAGTTCGCTGAGTTGGCTGATTGGGTGGTCGAGCTTGCTGGGTTGGCTAATTGGTTCGTCGAGCTTGCTGAGTTGGCTGATTGGGTGGTCGAGCTTGCTGAGTTGGCTGATTGGGTGGTCGAGCTTGCTGGGTTGGCTAATTGGTTCGTCGAGCTTGCTGAGTTGGCTGATTGGGTGGTCGAGTTCGCTGAGTTGGCTGATTGGGTGGTCGAGCTTGCTGGGTTGGCTAATTGGTTCGCTGAGCTTGCTGAGTTGGCTGATTGGGTGGTCGAGCTTGCTGAGTTGGCTGATTGGGTGGTCGAGCTTGCTGAGTTGGGTGATTGGTTGGTCGAGCTTGCTGAGTTGGTTGATTTGGTGTCATGATGTTTGTTCTTGTTTTCATTTCAGATTTGGTCTAAGTGTTTACTTGCCAACATGCGGCTTTCAACCAGATTTACTTTACGTAGGCAAGGAAATATTGTGGCTAACGTATTCTACACAACCTTTAAATAAAAAGCGAAAACATCTATCCAGGCACACCATAAACCATCAACTCTCTGTGTCACTTTTGAAATTTTGCATGTATATCAGAATAGTGTATCCCTTCACCATGGCGTAATTTTCACTTCCGTTGCATGCTGGGATACACCGGGACCGGAAGTGCCACCATTTTATTAAAAGGTCCTATCACGATTAGTTTATTAACTGACAAGTGCACGCAAGATCCAGACTTCTGAAACTGAATGAACCCGTGAACACACTGTCGTGCAATTGCGGTTGTGTCTTTCTAACTATACTCTTCCAAAAAAAAGAAACGCAAAGCCAGATTGGTGTGAGGTAGGAAAATAACATTTATACGAGTAACCATACAGGGTATTGAGCCAAAATGTTGTGGAGAGATTATAATCGTCTCAGTTATCGGTACATAGGAAAAGTCCAAGGTGAAGGTCAGCTACCATCAATAACGCGTATGTTCTCCGCTGGAATCGATAACGGCCTGACATCTCCTGCCCATGGAAGAGACGTGTATGCGAATCACATCCTGGGGAATGGAAGCCCATCCGGCCTGCAACGCAAAAGCCAACTGCTGAAACGTCTGGGGTTGTGGTTGACGTCGGCGTAGACCTCTGTTTAATTCAACCTACAGGTGCTCTATCAGGTTCAAATCCGGGGATCTAGAGGGACAGGGGAGAACATCAACGTTGTTGTTGTGGCGACAGGCTCTGGCGATCCGTGCTGTATGCGGTCGAGCGTTGTCCTGCAGGAATACACCGTTGCCGTTGGTTGCAATTGGGAGAACGTGTGAGGGAGAATTTCGTTGACGTATCGTTGAGCCGTAGGCCCGTGCTCTTCCATCCCTTCGACGGAGGAGAAATCTTGATTCGTCGCTGAAACAGACATCTCTCCATCGCATTTGAGTCCATACCCTGTGTTGATGACACCAATGCAGTCGTTGTTGACGATGTTGTCGACTCAATATGACGCGTCGAACAAGACGTCTTGTTCGTAAACCTGTTCCTCTTAAACGGTTTCGTACGGCCTGGTCGGATATTCTACGCAGTCCGGGAATTTGAGATCGAATGGAGTGGCTGTTGTCGCCCTCTCACGTAGGTGGCGCAGTCGGATGTAGTGATCTTGGGCGGGTGTGGTTACTCTTGGTCGTCCCGACCTTGGCCGATCACGTGTTGATCCATACCCTTGTGATGGTGCTGGGCGCGACATTGACAACCCTGGCTACAGCTGATCGGGATTCCCCTGCCTGCAAGCGGCCTATGACGTTGTTTCTTTGCACTTCTGTTAATTTTGGCATGTTGTTGAACTGTCACTGTTGGATTGATGCAGATGCAAGGCAATAAAAAATCATGCACTTTAATACCGTTCATAGTGCTGCTGCACGTGCAGTACGTGCAGCTCCATGGCCCTTTTGTTAATGTTTTACCGAATCGTACGTGTTTCCTGACTAATGGTTGACATATCCTTGTTGTGACCATTCTGACACTATAACACATTAAACCTCTTCATTTTGCACCTCTTGGTAAGCTAATATTCCTCTTATGGCCAAAAATATCCGTATTGCGTTGGGTTTTTTAAGAGTATATCCCCTCACAAAACTTGCAGGCTTACATGGTGGCTGCCAGGACAAGTGGAATCGATTGGAGGGATTCGCTTTGTAGCACTGAGTGCATGTGATGCATCTCCGATTCTGAGAAGAGGATTTGGGTCCATGTGAGGCATCGATCCCAGGCTAAGTTGTGACGACCGAGTGCTTTAGCCAGTTAACTTTTCTACCAAGTGAACATGACAGTCATATTGATAAATCTTTATCTGACCCTTTTTTTACGAAATGTACTTTGGTATTTGTTTAGTTTTTTTTGTGTAATGCAAAACTTATGTTCCGTTGTTTTGGCAACTGTTTCTATATTTCATCTTGATTTGACCATGCTTTTTAATTTTATTAAAATGCAGATTTGGCTCAAGCTTCAAATCTCCTCTGAGTTTGAAATTTTAAACTGTTGACATTATAAACTCATCCATAACATAAACATAAATTTATTTATTTATATATATTTATTCCTCCTGCAAAGATCTGCCGGTAGATTGAACCAAAATATTTCCATTGTGAAGATGCACTGTCTTGCTCCTCTCCTGATACATTCTCTGTATAGGTTCGACTGGCCTGGTGACATGTAATCTGTCTGTGGATTGCAACACTACTTGAAATTGATTAACTCATTCGTCCTACATTATGCTATAAAACACATATAGCTGACCCCCATGAAGTCAACGTGTTCAGAGTTCACCATTTTACTCTGATGCAATCTTTGAACAGGCCGTTGTCAGGGCAGTGTTCGTCTAACGTGAATGTCATGAGGTTATCAGTGTTTGTTTCCACAGCACCTAAATGTTTGTAGAAGTTGATACCACTTGTGTTCCCTCGTTTGGCCATCCACTGCATATATCCACAACCCCAGGACAGGGCTAACTGCAAAACAACAGTGAAAACGGTGGCAGTGAGGATGAAACACAAATAGAGTCAGGCAGATAGGGTAAGATTATTGCATATATTTCATAGTAAACAGGTCACGCTGACACGACGACATGAAACCAGCCTTGACCTACTTACGCGGCTGTGGTGGACAACTGTTAAGAGAGTCGCCGTGTCTCGCCAGCCGCGATGGCGTCTGAAAGACTAATATATCGTCGATGTGTATTACAGAGTCACTTTTATTACACAGTACATTTCTACCCTATATATATAGTTTACCAGACTGACCTCTTTACATAAGTATTTGTGTTATATATCCATCTCACGTTACACGCTCTCTGTATCAGGTAAACAGGTCTACCCACAGTTTAAGATAACGTACCGAGGACTCAGTAAACGCCCTACTGATGCAGGAAGTGAGTGCATGTTGCTTAATGCGTCAGTTAGAAATAGTCAGAAGCTATATCACAACGATTTGTATACAATCGAAAGTCCTTGATATCGGATATGATGACGTACACTCGTCCAAGCCACCGAGCCCGACAAGTTGGCTCCCACGACGACCATAAGGTATACTGGGGGCCTAATGTGACTCGGAATTCCCACAGCATAAGGCATATCTCAACCCTAATTTTAGTGTCCATGGATGTGCATATCTTCACCCTAAAGCCCTGTAATGGTATTTAACCGTTATCGTTGTGAAACAATTCAATACATGCATTTTGCTTATTTTGTCTTAATCCATCGCTATTTTCCATCTGGACCTTAAATGTTACAACTAGATACAGTTGAAGCCAAACCCAACCTCCTACGTCCATTGAGGCTGTTCATTTTAGTTGTCACACACACAACCACAAACTAATCAAGATACGAAACTTGATACTAAACACAATCTACTGGCATCTTCATTGTATAAAGGTCTGTACTCGTGACTAAACATCCGATGCCAATCACCATCATGCTGGCATCTTCATTGCATAACAGTCAGTACTTGTGACTAAACATCCCATGTCATACACCATCATGCTGGCATCTTCATTGCATTACAGTCAGTACTTGTGACTAGACACCCCATGCCAATCACCATCATGCTGGCATCTTCATTGCATTACAGTCAGTACTTGTGACTAAACATCCCATGTCATACACCATCATGCTGGAATCTTCATTGTATTACAGTCAGTACTCGTGACTAAACACCCCATGTCATGCACCATCATACTGGATCTTCATTGCATTACAGTCCGTTCTTGTGACTTAACACTCCATATCATACACCCTCATGCTGGCATCTTCACTGAATTACAGTCAGTACTTGTGACTAAACATTCCATGTCATACACCATCATGCTGGCATCGTCATTGTATTACAGTCAGTTCTTGTGACTAAAAATTCCATGTCATACACCATCATGCTGGCATCTTTATTGTTTTACAGTCAGTACTTGTGACTAAACACCCCATGTCATGCACAATCATGCTGGCATCTTCGTTGTATTACAGTCAGTACTTGTGACTAAACACCCCATGTAATACACCATCATGCTGGCATCTTCATTGTATTAAAGTCAGCACTTGTGACTAAACATTCCATGTCATACACCATCATGTTGGCATCTTCATTGTATTACAGTCAGTACGTGTGACTAAACGATCCATGTCTTGCACCCTCATGCTGGCATCTTTATTGTATTACAGTCTGTACTTCTGACTAAACATTCCATGTCTTGCACCCTCATGATGGCATCTTCATTGTATTACAGTCAGTACTTGTGACTAAACACCCGATGCAAATCACCATCATGCTGGAATCTTCACTGTATTAAAGTCAGTACTTGTGACTAAACATCCTATGCCATACACCTTCATGCTGGCATCTGTATTTTATTACAGTCAGTATTTGTGACTAAACACCCGATGCAAATCACCATCATGCAGGCATCTTCATTGTATTACAGTCAGTACTTGTGACTAAACATTCCATGTCATGCACCATCATGCTGGCATCTTCATTGTATTACAGTCAGTACTTGTGCCTAGACACCCGATGCAAATCACCATCATGCTGGCATCTTCATTGTATTACAGTCAGTACTTGTGACTAAACATTCCATGTCATGCACCATCATGCTGACATCTTCATTGTATTACAGTCAGTACTTGTGACTAAACACCCGATGCAAATCACCATCATGCTGGAATCTTCACTGTATTAAAGTCAGTACTTGTGACTAAACACCCGATGCAAATCACCATCATGCTGGCATCTTCATTGTATTACAGTCAGTACTTGTGACTAAACATTCCATGTCATGCACAATCATGCTGGCATCTTCATTGTATTACAGTCAGTACTTGTGACTAAACACCCGATGCAAATCACCATCATGCTGGAATCTTCACTGTATTAAAGTCAGTACTTGTGACTAAACATCCTATGCCATACACCTTCATGCTGGCATCTGTATTTTATTACAGTCAGTATTTGTGACTAAACACTCAATATCATACACAATCATGCTGGCATCTCCATTGTATTACAGTCAGTACTTGTGACTAAACACCCGATGCAAATCACCATCATGCAGGCATCTTCATTGTATTACAGTCAGTACTTTTGACTAAACATTCCATGTCATGCACCATCATGCTGGCATCTTCATTGTATTACAGTCAGTACTTGTGACTAGACACCCCATGCCAATCACCATCATGCTGGCATCTTCATTGCATTACAGTCAGTACTTGTGACTAAACATCCCATGTCATACACCATCATGCTGGAATCTTCATTGTATTACAGTCAGTACTCGTGACTAAACACCCCATGTCATGCACCATCATACTGGATCTTCATTGCATTACAGTCCGTTCTTGTGACTTAACACTCCATATCATACACCCTCATGCTGGCATCTTCACTGAATTACAGTCAGTACTTGTGACTAAACATTCCATGTCATACACCATCATGCTGGCATCGTCATTGTATTACAGTCAGTTCTTGTGACTAAAAATTCCATGTCATACACCATCATGCTGGCATCTTTATTGTTTTACAGTCAGTACTTGTGACTAAACACCCCATGTCCTGCACAATCATGCTGGCATCTTCGTTGTATTACAGTCAGTACTTGTGACTAAACACCCCATGTAATACACCATCATGCTGGCATCTTCATTGTATTAAAGTCAGCACTTGTGACTAAACATTCCATGTCATACACCATCATGTTGGCATCTTCATTGTATTACAGTCAGTACGTGTGACTAAACGATCCATGTCTTGCACCCTCATGCTGGCATCTTTATTGTATTACAGTCTGTACTTCTGACTAAACATTCCATGTCTTGCACCCTCATGATGGCATCTTCATTGTATTACAGTCAGTACTTGTGACTAAACACCCCATGTCATACACCATCATGCTGGCATCTTCATTGCATTACTGTCAGTACTTGTGACTAAACATTCCATGTCATGCACCATCATGCTGGCATCTTCATTGCATTACTGTCAGTACTTGTGACTAAACACCCCATGTCATGCACAATCATGCTGGCATCTTCATTGTATTACAGTCAGTACTTGTGACTAAACACCCCATGTAATACACCATCATGCTGGCATCTTCATTGTATTAAAGTCAGCACTTGTGACTAAACATTCCATGTCATACACCATCATGTTGGCATCTTCATTGTATTACAGTCAGTACGTGTGACTAAACGATCCATGTCTTGCACCCTCATGCTGGCATCTTTATTGTATTACAGTCTGTACTTCTGACTAAACATTCCATGTCTTGCACCCTCATGATGGCATCTTCATTGTATTACAGTCAGTACTTGTGACTAAACACCCGATGCAAATCACCATCATGCTGGAATCTTCACTGTATTAAAGTCAGTACTTGTGACTAAACATCCTATGCCATACACCTTCATGCTGGCATCTGTATTTTATTACAGTCAGTATTTGTGTCTAAACACTCAATATCATACACAATCATGCTGGCATCTCCATTGTATTACAGTCAGTACTTGTGACTAAACACCCGATGCAAATCACCATCATGCTGGCATCTTCATTGTATTACAGTCAGTACTTGTGACTAAACATTCCATGTCATGCACCATCATGCTGGCATCTTCATTGTATTACAGTCAGTACTTGTACCTAGACACCCGATGCAAATCACCATCATGCTGGCATCTTCATTGTATTACAGTCAGTACTTGTGACTAAACATTCCATGTCATGCACCATCATGCTGGCATCTTCATTGTATTACAGTCAGTACTTGTGACTAAACACCCGATGCAAATCACCATCATGCTGGAATCTTCACTGTATTAAAGTCAGTACTTGTGACTAAACACCCGATGCAAATCACCATCATGCTGGCATCTTCATTGTATTACAGTCAGTACTTGTGACTAAACATTCCATGTCATGCACAATCATGCTGACATCTTCATTGTATTACAGTCAGTACTTGTGACTAAACACCCGATGCAAATCACCATCATGCTGGAATCTTCACTGTATTAAAGTCAGTACTTGTGACTAAACATCCTATGCCATACACCTTCATGCTGGCATCTGTATTTTATTACAGTCAGTATTTGTGACTAAACACTCAATATCATACACAATCATGCTGGCATCTCCATTGTATTACAGTCAGTACTTGTGACTAAACACCCGATGCAAATCACCATCATGCAGGCATCTTCATTGTATTACAGTCAATACTTGTGACTAAACATTCCATGTCATGCACCATCATGCTGGCATCTTCATTGTATTACAGTCAGTACTTGTGACTAGACACCCGATGCAAATCACCATCATGCTGGCATCTTCTCTGCATTACAGTCAGTACTTGTGACTAGACACCCCATGTCATGCACCCTCATGCTGGCATCTTCATTGCATTACTGTCAGTACTTGTGACTAAACATTCCATGTCATGCACCATCATGCTGGCATCTTCATTGCATTACTGTCAGTACTTGTGACTAAACATTCCATGTCATGCACAATCATGCTGGCATCTTCATTGTATTACAGTCAGTACTTGTGAGTAAACAATCCATGTGATGCACCCTCATGCTGGCATCTTCAATGTATTACAGTCAGTACTTGTGACTAAACATTCCATGTCATACACCATCATGCTGGCATCTGTATTGTATTACAGTCAGTACTTGTGACTAAACACTCCATTTCATACACAATCATGCTGGCATCTTCATTGTATGACAGTCAGTACTTGTGACTAAACACCCGATGCAAATCACCGTCATGCTGGAATCTTCACTGTATTAAAGTCAGTACTTGTGACTAAACGTCCTATGTCATACACCATCATGCTGGCATCTTCATTGTATTACAGTCAGTACTTGTGACTAAACACCCCATATCATACACCATCATGCTGGCATCTTCATTGAATTACAGTCAGTACTTGTGACTAAACACCCCATATCATACACCATCATGCTGGAATCTTCACTGTATTAAAGTCAGTACTTGTGACTAAACATCCTATGCCATACACCTTCATGCTGCCATCTGTATTGTATTCCAGTCAGTACTTGTGACTAAACATTCCATGTTATTCACCCTCATGCTGGCATCTCCATTGCAATACTGTCAGTACTTGTGACTAAACACCCCATGTCATACACCATCATGCTGGCATCTTCATTGTATTACAGTCAGTACTTGTGAGTAAACAATCCATGTGATGCACCCTCATGCTGGCATCTTCAATGTATTACAGTCAGTACTTGTGACTAAACATTCCATGTCATACACCATCATGCTGGCATCTGTATTGTATTACAGTCAGTACTTGTGAGTAAACACCCCATTTCATACACCATCATGCTGGCATCTTCATTGTATTACAGTCAGTACTTGTGAGTAAACAATCCATGTGATGCACCCTCATGCTGGCATCTTCAATGTATTACTGTCAGTACTTTTGACTAAACATTCCATTTCATACACCATCATGCTAGCCAGCATTGTATCACAGTCAGCACTTGTGACTAGACACCCCATGTCATACACCATCATGCTGGCATCTTCATTGCATTACAGTCAGTACTTGTGACTAAACACCCCATTTCATACACCATCATGCTAGCCTGCTTTGTATCACAGTCAGCACTTGTGACTAAACACTCCATATCATACACTATCATGCTGGCATCTTCATTGTATTACAGTCAGTACTTGTGACTAAACACCCGATGCAAATCATCATCTTGCTGCAATATTCACTGTATTACAGTCTGTACTTGTCACTAAACATCCTATGTCATACACCATCATGCTGGCATCTTCATTGCATTACAGTCAGTACTTGTGACTAGACACCCAATGTCATGCACCATCATGCTGGCATCTTCATTGCATTACAGTCAGTACTTGTGACTAAACATTCCATGTCATACACCATCATGTTGGCATCGTAATTGTATTACTGTCAGTACTTGTGACTAAACATTCCATGGCATGCACCATCATGCTGGCATCTTCATTGTATTACAGTCAGTACTTGTGACTAAACATTCCATGTCATACACCATCATGCTGGCATCATCATTGTATTACAGTCAGTACTTGTAACTAAACACCCCATGTCATTCACCCTCATGCTGGCATCTTCATTGTATTACAGTCAGTACTTGTGACTAAACATCCCATGTCATACACAATCATACTGGCATCTTCATTGCATTACAGTCAGTACTTGTGACTAGACACCCAATGTCATGCACCATCATGCTGGCATCTTCATTGCATTACAGTCAGTACTTGTGACTAAACATTCCATGTCATACACCATCATACTGGCATCGTAATTGTATTACTGTCAGTACTTGTGACTAAACATTCCATGGCATGCACCATCATGCTGGCATCTCATTGTATTACAGTCAGCACTTGTGATTAAACATTCCATGTCATACACCATCATGTTGGCATCGTAATTGTATTACTGTCAGTACTTGTGACTAAACATTCCATGGCATGCACCATCATGCTGGCATCTTCATTGTATTACAGTCAGTACTTGTGACTAAACATTCCATGTCATACACCATCATGCTGGCATCATCATTGTATTACAGTCAGTACTTGTAACTAAACACCCCATGTCATTCACCCTCATGCTGGCATCTTCATTGTATTACAGTCAGTACTTGTGACTAAACATCCCATGTCATACACAATCATGCTGGCGTCTTCATTGCATTACAGTCAGTACTTGTGACTAAACACCCAATGTCATTCACCCTCATGCTGGCATCTTCATTGTATTACAGTCAGTACTTGTGACTAAACATCCCATGTCATGCACAATCATGCTGGCATCTTCATTGCATTACAGTCAGTACTTGTGACTAAACACCCAATGTCATGCACCACCATGCTGGCATCTTCATTGTATCACAGTCAGTACTTGTGACTAAAAAATTCCATGTGATAGACCATCATGCTGGCATCGTCATTGTATTACATTCAGTACTTGTGAGTAAACAATCCATGTGATGCACCCTCATGCTGGCATCTTCATTGCATTACAGTCAGTACTTGTGACTAAACACCCAATGTCATGCACCATCATGCTGGCATCTTCATTGTATTACATTCAGTACTTGTGACTAAACATTCCATGTCATGCACAATCATGCTGGCATCTTCATTGTATTACAGTCAGCACTTGTGATTAAACATTCCATGTCATACACTATCATGCTGGCATCTTCATTGTATTGCTGTCAGTACTTGTGACTAAACATCCCATGTCATGCACCATCATGCTGGCAACGTCATTGTATGACAGTCAGTACTTGTGACTAAACACCCCATATCATACACCATCATGCTGGCATCTGTATTGTATTACAGTCAGTACATGTGACTAAACATCCAATGTCATACACCATCATGCTTGCATTTTGATTGTATTACAGTCAGTACATGTGACTAAACATTCCATGTCATACACCATCATGTTGGCATCTTCATTGTATTACAGTCAGTACGTGTGACTAAACGATCCATGTCTTGCACCCTCATGCTGGCATCTTTATTGTATTACAGTTTGTACTTCTGACTAAACATTCCATGTCTTGCACCCTCATGATGGCATCTTCATTGTATTACAGTCAGTACTTGTGACTAAACACCCGATGCAAATCACCATCATGCTGGAATCTTCACTGTATTAAAGTCAGTACTTGTGACTAAACATCCTATGCCATACACCTTCATGCTGGCATCTGTATTTTATTACAGTCAGTATTTGTGACTAAACACCCGATGCAAATCACCATCATGCTGGAATCTTCACTGTATTAAAGTCAGTACTTGTGACTAAACACCCGATGCAAATCACCATCATGCTGGCATCTTCATTGTATTACAGTCAGTACTTGTGACTAAACATTCCATGTCATGCACAATCATGCTGGCATCTTCATTGTATTACAGTCAGTACTTGTGACTAAACACCCGATGCAAATCACCATCATGCTGGAATCTTCACTGTATTAAAGTCAGTACTTGTGACTAAACATCCTATGCCATACACCTTCATGCTGGCATCTGTATTTTATTACAGTCAGTATTTGTGACTAAACACTCAATATCATACACAATCATGCTGGCATCTCCATTGTATTACAGTCAGTACTTGTGACTAAACACCCGATGCAAATCACCATCATGCAGGCATCTTCATTGTATTACAGTCAGTACTTTTGACTAAACATTCCATGTCATGCACCATCATGCTGGCATCTTCATTGTATTACAGTCAGTACTTGTGACTAGACACCCGATGCAAATCACCATCATGCTGGCATCATCTCTGCATTACAGTCAGTACTTGTGACTAGACACCCCATGTCATGCACCCTCATGCTGGCATCTTCATTGCATTACTGTCAGTACTTGTGACTAAACATTCCATGTCATGCACCATCATGCTGGCATCTTCATTGCATTACTGTCAGTACGTGTGACTAAACGATCCATGTCTTGCACCCTCATGCTGGCATCTTTATTGTGTTACAGTCTGTACTTCTGACTAAACATTCCATGTCTTGCACCCTCATGATGGCATCTTCATTGTATTACAGTCAGTACTTGTGACTAAACACCCGATGCAAATCACCATCATGCTGGAATCTTCACTGTATTAAAGTCAGTACTTGTGACTAAACATCCTATGCCATACACCTTCATGCTGGCATCTGTATTTTATTACAGTCAGTATTTGTGACTAAACACTCAATATCATACACAATCATGCTGGCATCTCCATTGTATTACAGTCAGTACTTGTGACTAAACACCCGATGCAAATCACCATCATGCAGGCATCTTCATTGTATTACAGTCAGTACTTGTGACTAAACATTCCATGTCATGCACCATCATGCTGGCATCTTCATTGTATTACAGTCAGTACTTGTGCCTAGACACCCGATGCAAATCACCATCATGCTGGCATCTTCATTGTATTACAGTCAGTACTTGTGACTAAACATTCCATGTCATGCACCATCATGCTGGCATCTTCATTGTATTACAGTCAGTACTTGTGACTAAACACCCGATGCAAATCACCATCATGCTGGAATCTTCACTGTATTAAAGTCAGTACTTGTGACTAAACACCCGATGCAAATCACCATCATGCTGGCATCTTCATTGTATTACAGTCAGTACTTGTGACTAAACATTCCATGTCATGCACCCTCATGCTGGCATCTTCATTGCATTACTGTCAGTACTTGTGACTAGACACCCCATGTCATGCACCATCATGCTGGCATCTTCATTGCATTACTGTCAGTACTTGTGACTAAACATTCCATGTCATGCACAATCATGCTGGCATCTTCATTGTATTACAGTCAGTACTTGTGACTAAACACCCGATGCAAATCACCATCATGCTGGAATCTTCACTGTATTAAAGTCAGTACTTGTGACTAAACATCCTATGCCATACACCTTCATGCTGGCATCTGTATTTTATTACAGTCAGTATTTGTGACTAAACACTCAATATCATACACAATCATGCTGGCATCTCCATTGTATTACAGTCAGTACTTGTGACTAAACACCCGATGCAAATCACCATCATGCAGGCATCTTCATTGTATTACAGTCAGTACTTGTGACTATACACCCGATGCAAATCACCACCATGCTGGCATCTTCTCTGCATTACAGTCAGTACTTGTGACTAGACACCCCATGTCATGCACCCTCATGCTGGCATCTTCATTGCATTACTGTCAGTACTTGTGACTAAACATTCCATGTCATGCACCATCATGCTGGCATCTTCATTGCATTACTGTCAGTACTTGTGACTAAACATTCCATGTCATGCACAATCATGCTGGCATCTTCATTGTATTACAGTCAGTACTTGTGAGTAAACAATCCATGTGATGCACCATCATGCTGGCATCTTCAATGTATTACAGTCAGTACTTGTGACTAAACATTCCATGTCATACACCATCATGCTGGCATCTGTATTGTATTACAGTCAGTACTTGTGACTAAACACTCCATTTCATACACAATCATGCTGGCATCTTCATTGTATGACAGTCAGTACTTGTGACTAAACACCCGATGCAAATCACCGTCATGCTGGAATCTTCACTGTATTAAAGTCAGTACTTGTGACTAAACGTCCTATGTCATACACCATCATGCTGGCATCTTCATTGCATTGCTGTCAGTACTTGTGACTAAACACCCCATGTCATGCACCATCATGCTGGCATCTTCATTGTCTTACAGTCAGTACTTGTGACTAAACATTCCATGTCATGCACCATCATGCTGGCATCTTCAATGTATTACAGTCAGTACTTGTGACTAAACACCCCATATCATACACCATCATGCTGGCATCTTCATTGAATTACAGTCAGTACTTGTGACTAAACACCCCATATCATACACCATCATGCTGGAATCTTCACTGTATTAAAGTCAGTACTTGTGACTAAACATCCTATGCCATACACCTTCATGCTGCCATCTGTATTGTATTCCAGTCAGTACTTGTGACTAAACATTCCATGTTATTCACCCTCATGCTGGCATCTCCATTGCAATACTGTCAGTACTTGTGACTAAACACCCCATGTCATACACCATCATGCTGGCATCTTCATTGTATTACAGTCAGTACTTGTGAGTAAACAATCCATGTGATGCACCCTCATGCTGGCATCTTCAATGTATTACAGTCAGTACTTGTGACTAAACATTCCAAGTCATACACCATCATGCTGGCATCTTCATTGTATTACAGTCAGTACTTGTGAGTAAACACCCCATTTCATACACCATCATGCTGGCATCTTCATTGTATGACAGTCAGTACTTGTGAGTAAACAATCCATGTGATGCACCCTCATGCTGGCATCTTCAATGTATTACTGTCAGTACTTTTGACTAAACATTCCATTTCATACACCATCATGCTAGCCAGCATTGTATCACAGTCAGCACTTGTGACTAGACACCCCATGTCATACACCATCATGCTGGCATCTTCATTGCATTACAGTCAGTACTTGTGACTAAACACCCCATTTCATACACCATCATGCTAGCCTGCTTTGTATCACAGTCAGCACTTGTGACTAAACACTCCATGTCATACACTATCATGCTGGCATCTTCATTGTATTACAGTCAGTACTTGTGACTAAACACCCGATGCAAATCATCATCTTGCTGCAATATTCACTGTATTACAGTCTGTACTTGTGACTAAACATCCTATGTCATACACCATCATGCTGGCATCTTCATTGCATTACAGTCAGTACTTGTGACTAGACACCCAATGTCATGCACCATCATGCTGGCATCTTCATTGAATTACAGTCAGTACTTGTGACTAAACATTCCATGTCATACACCATCATGTTGGCATCGTAATTGTATTACTGTCAGTACTTGTGACTAAACATTCCATGGCATGCACCATCATGCTGGCATCTCATTGTATTACAGTCAGCACTTGTGATTAAACATTCCATGTCATACACCATCATGTTGGCATCGTAATTGTATTACTGTCAGTACTTGTGACTAAACATTCCATGTCATACACCATCATGTTGGCATCGTAATTGTATTACAGTCAGTACTTGTGACTAAACATTCCATGTCATACACCATCATGCTGGCATCATCATTGTATTACAGTCAGTACTTGTAACTAAACACCCCATGTCATTCACCCTCATGCTGACATCTTCATTGTATTACAGTCAGTACTTGTGACTAAACATCCCATGTCATACACAATCATGCTGGCATCTTCATTGCATTACAGTCAGTACTTGTGACTAGACACCCAATGTCATGCACCATCATGCTGGCATCTTCATTGCATTACAGTCAGTACTTGTGACTAAACATTCCATGTCATACACCATCATGTTGGCATCGTAATTGTATTACTGTCAGTACTTGTGACTAAACATTCCATGGCATGCACCATCATGCTGGCATCTCATTGTATTACAGTCAGCACTTGTGATTAAACATTCCATGTCATACACCATCATGTTGGCATCGTAATTGTATTACTGTCAGTACTTGTGACTAAACATTCCATGGCATGCACCATCATGCTGGCATCTTCATTGTATTACAGTCAGTACTTGTGACTAAACATTCCATGTCATACACCATCATGCTGGCATCATCATTGTATTACAGTCAGTACTTGTAACTAAACACCCCATGTCATTCACCCTCATGCTGGCATCTTCATTGTATTACAGTCAGTACTTGTGACTAAATATCCCATGTCATACACAATCATGCTGGCATCTTCATTGCATTACAGTCAGTACTTGTGACTAGACACCCCATGTCATGCACCCTCATGCTGGCATCTTCATTGCATTACTGTCAGTACTTGTGACTAAACATTCCATGTCATGCACCATCATGCTGGCATCTTCATTGCATTACTGTCAGTACTTGTGACTAAACATTCCATGTCATGCACAATCATGCTGGCATCTTCATTGTATTACAGTCAGTACTTGTGAGTAAACAATCCATGTGATGCACCCTCATGCTGGCATCTTCAATGTATTACAGTCAGTACTTGTGACTAAACATTCCATGTCATACACCATCATGCTGGCATCTGTATTGTATTACAGTCAGTACTTGTGACTAAACACTCCATTTCATACACAATCATGCTGGCATCTTCATTGTATGACAGTCAGTACTTGTGACTAAACACCCGATGCAAATCACCGTCATGCTGGAATCTTCACTGTATTAAAGTCAGTACTTGTGACTAAACGTCCTATGTCATACACCATCATGCTGGCATCTTCATTGCATTGCTGTCAGTACTTGTGACTAAACACCCCATGTCATGCACCATCATGCTGGCATCTTCATTGTCTTACAGTCAGTACTTGTGACTAAACATTCCATGTCATGCACCATCATGCTGGCATCTTCATTGTATTACAGTCAGTACTTGTGACTAAACACCCCATATCATACACCATCATGCTGGCATCTTCATTGAATTACAGTCAGTACTTGTGACTAAACACCCCATATCATACACCATCATGCTGGAATCTTCACTGTATTAAAGTCAGTACTTGTGACTAAACATCCTATGCCATACACCTTCATGCTGGCATCTGTATTGTATTCCAGTCAGTACTTGTGACTAAACATTCCATGTTATTCACCCTCATGCTGGCATCTCCATTGCAATACTGTCAGTACTTGTGACTAAACACCCCATGTCATACACCATCATGCTGGCATCTTCATTGTATTACAGTCAGTACTTGTGAGTAAACAATCCATGTGATGCACCCTCATGCTGGCATCTTCAATGTATTACAGTCAGTACTTGTGACTAAACATTCCAAGTCATACACCATCATGCTGGCATCTTCATTGTATTACAGTCAGTACTTGTGAGTAAACACCCCATTTCATACACCATCATGCTGGCATCTTCATTGTATTACAGTCAGTACTTGTGAGTAAACAATCCATGTGATGCACCCTCATGCTGGCATCTTCAATGTATTACTGTCAGTACTTTTGACTAAACATTCCATTTCATACACCATCATGCTAGCCAGCATTGTATCACAGTCAGCACTTGTGACTAGACACCCCATGTCATACACCATCATGCTGGCATCTTCATTGCATTACAGTCAGTACTTGTGACTAAACACCCCATTTCATACACCATCATGCTAGCCTGCTTTGTATCACAGTCAGCACTTGTGACTAAACACTCCATATCATACACTATCATGCTGGCATCTTCATTGTATTACAGTCAGTACTTGTGACTAAACACCCGATGCAAATCATCATCTTGCTGCAATATTCACTGTATTACAGTCTGTACTTGTGACTAAACATCCTATGTCATACACCATCATGCTGGCATCTTCATTGCATTACAGTCAGTACTTGTGACTAGACACCCAATGTCATGCACCATCATGCTGGCATCTTCATTGCATTACAGTCTGTTTTTGTGAGTAAACATTCCATGTCATACACCATCATGTTGGCATCGTAATTGTATTACTGTCAGTACTTGTGACTAAACATTCCATGGCATGCACCATCATGCTGGCATCTCATTGTATTACAGTCAGCACTTGTGATTAAACATTCCATGTCATACACCATCATGTTGGCATCGTAATTGTATTACTGTCAGTACTTGTGACTAAACATTCCATGTCATACACCATCATGTTGGCATCGTAATTGTATTACAGTCAGTACTTGTGACTAAACATTCCATGTCATACACCATCATGCTGGCATCATCATTGTATTACAGTCAGTACTTGTAACTAAACACCCCATGTCATTCACCCTCATGCTGGCATCTTCATTGTATTACAGTCAGTACTTGTGACTAAACATCCCATGTCATACACAATCATGCTGGCATCTTCATTGCATTACAGTCAGTACTTGTGACTAGACACCCAATGTCATGCACCATCATGCTGGCATCTTCATTGCATTACAGTCAGTACTTGTGACTAAACATTCCATGTCATACACCATCATGTTGGCATCGTAATTGTATTACTGTCAGTACTTGTGACTAAACATTCCATGGCATGCACCATCATGCTGGCATCTCATTGTATTACAGTCAGCACTTGTGATTAAACATTCCATGTCATACACCATCATGTTGGCATCGTAATTGTATTACTGTCAGTACTTGTGACTAAACATTCCATGGCATGCACCATCATGCTGGCATCTTCATTGTATTACAGTCAGTACTTGTAACTAAACACCCCATGTCATTCACCCTCATGCTGGCATCTTCATTGTATTACAGTCAGTACTTGTGACTAAACATCCCATGTCATACACAATCATGCTGGCATCTTCATTGCATTACAGTCAGTACTTGTGACTAAACACCCAATGTCATTCACCCTCATGCTGGCATCTTCATTGTATTACAGTCAGTACTTGTGACTAAACATCCCATGTCATGCACAATCATGCTGGCATCTTCATTGCATTACAGTCAGTACTTGTGACTAAACACCCAATGTCATGCACCACCATGCTGGCATCTTCATTGTATTACAGTCAGTACTTGTGACTAGAAAATTCCATGTGATAGACCATCATGCTGGCATCGTCATTGTATTACATTCAGTACTTGTGAGTAAACAATCCATGTGATGCACCCTCATGCTGGCATCTTCATTGCATTACAGTCAGTACTTGTGACTAAACACCCAATGTCATGCACCATCATGCTGGCATCTTCATTGTATTACAGTCAGAACTTGTGACTAAAAACGTCCATGTGATAGACCATCATGCTGGCATCTTCATTGTATTACAGTCAGCACTTGTGATTAAACATTCCATGTCATACACTATCATGCTGGCATCTTCATTGTATTGCTGTCAGTACTTGTGACTAAACATCCCATGTCATGCACCATCATGCTGGCATCTTCATTGTATGACAGTCAGTACTTGTGACTAAACACCCCATATCATACACCATCATGCTGGCATCTGTATTGTATTACAGTCAGTACATGTGACTAAACATCCAATGTCATACACCATCATGCTTGCATTTTGATTGTATTACAGTCAGTACATGTGACTAAACATCCAATGTCATACACCATCATGCTTGCATTTTGATTGTATTACAGTCAGTACGTGTGACTAAACACTCCATGTAATACACCATCATGCTGGCATCTTCATTTTAGTGACCTTTTTCACACTTCGCTACTTCCGGTTTGAAAGCGAGGTTTGGAGAGGAGAAGGTGAAGCCTGGATACCACATGAAACACATGGAGATGTCAACAAGGCACGCAATCGGGACAAACTGCGACAATTTAACCATCCCGGTACATTGATCGTTAATTAATATTGAACATTATTCGTATTCTCATCATTGACAAACTTTTCTACTGTTATCGGGTCTCCTTACGAATATAAATTTAATTCTGGCCGTTCTGCGGTGATTTCAATTTAATATATCCATGACCACCTGGTAACTCCAATTGCAGTTTATGGTAGCTTAACAGACTTAATACACATGCTACTGAGATCTTTTAAAGAATAATTCATTGTTTACACACCATTAAGCCAAACTATTTATTGTGAGTTTAAATAACTTTGCGGGTTGTATTTGAAGTCGGAATATTGACCTTTTGACCATATCTAGATATATGTCAGGAGGTAACTCAATTGATATGTTGATATAATGTGTCAAATTGTAACCAACTGAGAATTAACAATCGTAGCAAATCAGAATTTTGCGTCAGTTGCGTATTTGATGTAAATTGTAATGGACTCAAATGCATTCCAAATAAATATTTGACCTCTAGATCTACTTGTGCTGTTGTGATTGTGAACAGTTGTTATTTTGATTGTCAATGTTGACAGATTAGATAGCATGAGATGTAATATTTCAACTGAATTATTACATAAAGTGTGTGTAAATATTTGAAGTAAAGTACAGTTTGATCTGCAATTTTGTAAACAACATTTCTACCAAAATGATATTTACTTTACTGTACCAAATTAATCATGTCATGAAATGAACAAAAACCCAACTACATGTTATTAATGGCCAGTAAATGTTCAATCTACATGTGATCTTTATATAATTTACAGAAACAGATAACTCTTTAACGGTTTGTATTAAGATATTTCAAATGCATAAACTGATATTGACATTACTATAAACCTAAAGTATAAACAGAATTCATTTTAATTCCCATGCGTATTGCAATCATAACTCATGTATTCCCTTTGTTTAATTGTGAAACCCATCTGGTTTCATGTCCACAAACATGTTTTGAAACTTTTAAAACAAAATGATTTCTTTTGTGCATGCACTTGCCATGTATTATTGATTATTAATCATATCAATTTATATGCAAGAATATAGTTGTGCTTACTGTGTCATTTTGCAATAATTATATTGTTATGATGTAATAATTTACTATTGTTAACAATCTTTAGAACTTTAGTTTATTTCAATCAAGTCAAGTGGTGTGATAGTTTTTATAATTATTTATATTTAAAAAAAATATAAATACATGGAAGAAATTTGTTTTCCTTGTCAAATAACGATGATAACATGAATTTATCTCATCTTGTGATCTGACAAAGTTAATATTTTCAAGTCAAGATATCAACTTTAGTAAACCACAAGAAGAGATAAACATTTCATTTGACAAAATAAATTCAAGTCTTATATTTTCTTTGTGATCTTCATGACCTTACTCAGAAAACCATAGTGTCAATGAGGCAGACTGTCTGTGGGTGTGACAAATCGTGAAATTTCACCTGATTTTAATAAAAATCTTATTTATTTCACTAAAGCGAAAGTATGTTTTCAGCATGGTCAGACTAAACAAAGTATTTCATGATTAAATACATACCGGTAATACAAATATCAAAACGTGTTTCATTAAAACAAGAGTGAATTTCTGTGTGACATTGATATAAAGAGCTGTGGTACACTGTCATAAAATGATGCATCTGTTGCACCCAGCGAGTCAACACAATGAAATACTAGTATCCGGTGATGGATGTCTGGAGGAGCTTTCTTCTGACAGTAACACACTGGTTACAATGTGCGTCCTGTCAAAGGACGAGGAAGTGGAAAGCGATATTCATTCTATCAACAAATGTGCTTCCTGTCACATTTCATTAAATAGGATGAGGAAGTGAAAAGCCTTATTCACTCACAAAACAACATGGCCAATATTTATCAGACACTAACAAAGCACACTGTACCATTTGTTTACAAGCAAGAACATTATCTTCTCCTGGAATTTAATAAAGTGCTTTTGACTGACAAGGGACTCAGTCCATGTTAAGTTTTGAAAACTTATATTGTGTGAAATAAAGACATGAAAATTTCGGTTTGTTTTTCTTTGTTAAATATGAGAAATCCACATTGTTCCATCAACATAATTTGTACCGATACATATATTTTATCTTGGCTTGATTACCAATTCAAATTGATTCCTTTGTTATTTTATCTGTACTCATATCTGATCAAGACATTTTCAAACTATTCAGGATAAATGTATTAGTAGCTACCTTTTGATATACAATAACCTATCATCATACAGGATTAGGTGAGGGTGTTCAAGAAGTTGGTGGTTGTATCAATTCTTATATTTCTTTACTTTCATGCATTATTTATATTTATCAATTTTTAGTTTCCTTTTAACTTATTTTAAACAGTTAACACATTATTACTTTTGTCGTACACGGTGCAATCTTAATCGGGAATTATCAGTTAAGTACCGTATTCGACGTAATAAGCGCCGAGGCCGCTCTCAAAATTAGAAATAGGGGGCTCTTATTAGAATATTTTTTTGGTGGAAAAAAGAGAGTTGAAAGATAAATTTCGTGGTTTTTGCTGACACACTGAAATGTTTATATGCGACATATACATTTTTCCAAAATTTAATTGCCCATAATTAAGAATGCATATAACTCACGACTGCCTTTTTTACGCGAATACAAAAGTCTTGTGTACATTGATCAATAGGAAGGGGTGCTAATTTGGATTGTTCACTATCCAATATATTAGCAAATATCGCCGTGGGCGATTATTAGAGCGGGGCGCTTATTACGTCGAATACGGTAAGTGATGTTTGAAGAACAAGTAAAGTATCATCTGTCATTGTACACTCTGAATAGAGTTATCGCCAATTCTGAAAATGTATTTTGACACACGAATTATTTTGTGAACTAATTTCACTTACATCGTAATATGTTGAGATGAAAATCACAGCAGAAAAAGTGTATTTTGTCAACTGGACTCATGGCAAAACGAGAGTGCGTTGTGCAGCAAACACCACTATGAAACGTGAAATAAACATGATCTCGATCTCGAGTTCGCCAAGCCACGCATTGACTGACCAAATTTGCAAAAGTACACTGACGTGATTCATGTTATGCGGTTCATTTACGATACAAAAATAATGTCATTGAATGTACTGTCACATTGTACCTATATGCCGACGAGGTTATGATAAAACAATCTATTTCTGAAATACGTATCTCGAAATGCACCTTTCGATTCACTTCTGGGGTCCTGACAGCAAAATGCTAATTCCAGTGCACTACAGGCATATTTAAGTTGGACCTCATGATTAAATGTGAAATATCTTCTGTATTAGATACAGAGGATTCCATTTTTTGATTGTTTGAAATGTCCATAAGTGAAATGCACAACATGCTGTCTGTTCCCTATGAGCTGATGCGACTCACACTGCATGGAGCTATGCTCTCCAAGCCTCGTTTTCGATCCAAGATGGCGAAAGTGTGAAAAAGGTCAATTACAGTCAGTGCTTGTGACTAAACATCCCATGTCATACTTCAAAAGCTTAACATATGTTCCAATCAGCTGAGGCAAAAACAGTCATCAGTGTACGGTCATCAAGTTGTCAAGCATAGACAATAAAAACGATTAAATCTCCTGTGTATTAGATGATGGTAATGATCTGAAATTTATAACGTTAGATTAGGAAGCAGAAACATTAAAGTGTTTTATAATACTTGGGAACATTAGCAATTCGATTTAGCAACATTAACATGCATAAAAAGGTATAGGGGAAATGGTGAAAAGAAATTGAAAATTAAACTAAACAACATGCCTGTGCACAAGCGGTCGCCAAACATATTTGACAGTTTTAAGTGTGTGGTAGACTTATGAATAGCACTGGGCCTCGGCACAAGCATGGTGTTGGAAGACAAGTTATACATGTACATCCCATATCGTGACTGTTTTTCACTATTCATATTCTAAATTCATTCGTAATACCACCCCATTAAAGTTCTCCTTGAAACTTTAAAATGACTTCAAATGCACAAAAGATTGAACGAAAACGAATAATGTATTACATATGGATTATTCAATCATTGTCTCTTTTATCAGCCGCTTCGTTTTTCTCGTTTGCATTGTACAAAGAAAGATGTTAACTGTTCTTTTGCAGATTTAGCCTCAGAATGTGCTCATTCTAATTATGAATGAAAATAATTGAATATCATGAATATATATTATACATTGTA
The DNA here is from genome assembly GCF_023055435.1 of Haliotis rufescens. Classification (NCBI taxonomy): domain Eukaryota; kingdom Metazoa; phylum Mollusca; class Gastropoda; order Lepetellida; family Haliotidae; genus Haliotis; species Haliotis rufescens. Next base: position 8,276,784 of record NW_025964383.1, read on the forward strand.
ACAGTTAAAATGTATACATATATATGTACACTGTAAATGCAGTCACTTTAAAGTCGTTTTCGATCTTGGACCTTCGCGAGTGAGTTGAATGATCCAGGGCAATTAGAACGAAATGTAAAACGGGTGTATAAGTGTTTGAATTTGCTATACATGTAGGTTTGTTAAATATGATTATAAAACGAATTCCATTCAAAATGTCAAAAATTAAATTATTCTTGAGAAACAGCTGACTTGGTGGGAGATGCGACCGTCAGCCAGCGGAGACTGCACATGTGGACACGGTTTAACCTTACTGTGCCGTGGTTATGGGCTGGAAGAGCGAAACCTAGCCATAATCAACTCTAAAATCTCTTCGCTTTCGTGAAGCTACAGTATGACTAGTCACGCTACAGTAAACACGGGATATTGCTGTACCGGGACTCTCAAATTACAAGAAAAACACAGAAATGCGTATACCGTATTTACAGTAGTAATTTATTAGATGCTGAAGTATAGTATAGTTGCACAAAAGTATTTTACATTTAACAAATTTAATAACTCTAAGACTTTAATATTTCATAGATGTACATTATAATTTCAAAAAATTCTGTGTGTTGTTATAAGGGATTAAGAGCTACAGCTCACTGCATTTTTGGTTATTGTCTGTCTGACTAAAGTGGACATGTGCAGGTGAACTCTTCACATAGTTACAAAATTAGTGTCTGAAATGCCCAATGATGTGGACTCCAGACAACAATGACCCAGGAGTAAATAATCCACGTGCGTCTGCCTTTCCTCTCGATAACCTACGTAATCCTTCACGATGCCAGATTTCCGAAATTCAGTGACTGTGTTGTTCAACAGGAGATACAATCTGATGGACGTATTGTGTGGAACCTGTTTGACACCCTGGGTTCCAGGACCACTACCACTGGGAAGAGTGGCACTCTAAGCTGAAAAAGTTTGGTCCTTACCACCCCAACATCAAAGTTTGTAAGTTTGTAGACGTAATTAAGAAGAAATTAACAGTCCCATGCTGAGACCTTTCTCCAAATTCAGGCCGGTGGCAGGCTGCCAACAAACAAGAAAATATCGCAACCCCGACATTAGTGTAGTCAGTTAAACAGTGAACTTACGACCGACAGAAAAAAAACTCCAGTTGTGTATGCCGATGCTGTATCTGAACCGGGTAGGCCTGTAAACTTGTTTGAAGATGTATGTAGACCGTAATCATTAAAATGTTAATTAAATCCATAATCATATTCATATAATTATTTTTAATAGAAAACGTATCATAGTTCTTTCCTGCATTGTATCTTATCTTGTATTTCATCTGTATATGTATGATCAGTATTTGTATAAATGAATACCTCATATTCTGTAACAGACTATAATTAATCACCTTATTGTCTCTTCATTTACCATGGCCTGCCCATGGGCCAAACCTTTTCGCCCACGTGCGAAATATTTTAACAACGCCACAAATTAAGTTAAAATGAGTTGAATCAGGTGCCATGAAGCGTGTAGACACACATGTATTTGCAAAAGAAAAGCATATAGTTTTGAGCAAAGAACAATATAAACAGTATAAATTTTGAGTTTTCGAATGATTTCTTTTACATTTCTTCTTCCTTTTTATGTACCCATGATAACAGCATATTCAATGTTTCAAAATACCTTTGACACAGACTGGCCACAGCATGGAGAGTTACTGGACAAATAGGTTTCCAGAATTAAAATGGGACGTGTTATATATGTTACATACCATCTCATGGAAAGGGGAGAGTGAAAACAGGTCCCCAGTAATACATTGCCTGTCGTAAAAGGCGATTATATATTCTTGATCATGGGATGTCATGGTACCCCTACAGCGTGGCACGTTCCTCCTAATATTAACCACTGGTGTCAGTGCCCCAGACTAGACTATGTACAGGTTGCCGTAATACAGCTGCACACTTGTTGACTGCACATCAACCACTGGTGTCAGTGCCAAAGACCAGACTATTTACAGGTGGCCGTCATACAGCTGCTACTTGTTGACTGCACATCAACCACTGGTGTCCGTGCCCCAGACAAGGCTATCTACAGGTTTTTCCGTGATACAGCTGCACACCTGTTGACTGCACATCAACCACTGGTGTCCCTGCCCCAGACTAGACTATTTACAGGCCGCCGTCATACAGCTGCACACTTGTTGACTGCACACCAACCACTGGTGTCAGTGCCCCAGACTAGACTATTTACATGTTGCAGTGATACAGCTGCACACGTGTTCACTGCACATCAACCACTGGTGTCAGTGCCCCAGACTAGACTATTTACAGGTCGCCGTCATACAGCTGCACACTTGTTCACTGCACATCAACCACTGGTGTCAGTGACCCAAACTAGACTATTTACATGTCGCCGTCATACAGCTGCACACTTGTTGACTGCACATCAACCACTGGTGTCAGTGCCCCAGAGTAGACTATTCACAGATTGCTGTCATACAGCTGCTACTTGTTGACTGCATATCAACCACTGGTGTCCGTGCCCCAGACTAGACTATTTACAGTTTTTTCCGTGATACAGCTGCACACTTGTTGACTGCACATCAACCACTGGTGTCAGTGCCCTAGACGAGGCTATTTCCAGATTGCTGTCATACAGCTGCACACTTGTTGACTGCACATCAACCACTGGTGTCAGTGCCCCAGACAAGGCTATTTAAAGGTTTTTCCGTGATACAGCTGCACACTTGTTGACTGCACATCACCCACTGGTGTCAGTGCCCCAGACAAGGCTATTTACAGGTTGCTGTCATACAGCTGCACACTTGTTACCTGCACATCAACCACTGGTGTCAGTGCCCTAGACTAGACTATTTACAGGTCGCCGTCATAGAGCTGCACACTTGTTGACTGCACACCAACCACTGGTGTCAGTACTCCAGACCAGACTATTTACAGGTCGCCGTCATACAGCTGCACACTTAGTGACTGCAAAGCAACCACTGGTGTCAGTGCCCCAGACTAGACTATTTACAGGTTGCCGTCATACAGCTGCTACTTGTTGACTGCATATCAACCACTGGTATCCGTGCCCCAGACTAAACTATTTACAGGTCGCCGTCATACAGCTGCACACTTGTTGACTGCTCACCCACCACTGGTGTCAGTGCCCCAGACAAGACTATTTACATGTTGCAGTGATACAGCTGCACTCTTGTTGACTGCAAATCAACCACTGGTGTCAGTGCCCCAGACTAGATTATTCACAGGTTGCTGTCATACAGCTGCTACTTGTTGACTGCATATCAACCACTGGTGTCCGTGCCCCAGACTAGACTATTTACAGCTTTTTCCGTGATACAGCTGCACACTTGTTCACTGCACATCAACCACTGGTGTCAGTGCCCCAGACTAGGCTATTTAAAGGTTTTTCCGTGATACAGCTGCACACTTGTTGACTGCACATCCCCCACTAGTGTCAGTGCCCCAGACCAGGCTATTTAAAGGTTTTTCCGTTATACAGCTGCACAGTTGTTGACTGCACATCACCCACTGGTGTCAGTGCCCCAGACAAGGCTATTTACAGGTTGCTGTCATACAGCTGCACACTTGTTACCTGCACATCAACCACTGGTGTCAGTGCCCTAGACTAGACTATTTACAGGTCGCCGTCATAGAGCTGCACACTTGTTGACTGCACACCAACCACTGGTGTCAGTACTCCAGACCAGACTATTTACAGGTCGCCGTCATACAGCTGCACACTTAGTGACTGCAAAGCAACCACTGGTGTCAGTGCCCCAGACTAGACTATTTACAGGTTGCTGTCATACAGCTGCTACTTGTTGACTGGATATCAACAACTGGTATCCGTGCCCCAGACTAGACTATTTACACGTCGCCGTCATACAGCTGCACACTTGTTGACTGCACATCAACCACTGGTGTCAGTGCCCAAGACTAGACTATTTACATGTTGCAGTGATACAGCTGCACACTTGTTGACTGCACCTCAACCACTGGTGTCAGTGCCCCAGACTAGATTATTCACAGGTTGCTGTCATGCAGCTGCTACTTGTTGACTGCGTATCAACCACTGTTGTCCGTGCCCCAGACTAGACTATTTACAGTTTTTTCCGTGATACAGCTGCACACTTGTTGACTGCACATCAACCACTGGTGTCAGTGCCCTAGACGAGGCTATTTCCAGATTGCTGTCATACAGCTGCACACTTGTTGACTACACATCAACCACTGGTGTCAGTGCCCCAAACTAGGCTATTTACAGGTCGCCGTCATACAGCTGCACACTTGTTGACTGCACATCAACCACTGGTGTCAGTGCCCCAGACTAGACTATGTAGATGTGACTGTGATACAGCTGCGCACTTGTTGACTGCACACCGACCCCTGGTTTCAGTGCCCCAGACTAGACCATTTACAGGTCGCCGTCATACGGCTGCACACTTGTTGACTGCACATCAACCACTGGTGTCAGTGCCCCAGACTAGGCTATTTAAAGGTTTTTCCGTGATACAGGTGCACACTTGTTGACTGCACATCCCCCACTAGTGTCAGTGCCCCCAGACAAGGCTATTTAAAGGTTTTTCCGTTAAACAGCTGAAACACTTGTTGACTGCACATCAACCACTGGTGTCAGTGCCCCAGACTAGGCTATTTACAGGTTGCTGTCATACAGCTGCACACTTGTTGACTGCACATCAACCACTGGTGTCAGTGCCCCAGACTAAACTATTTAGATGTGACTGTGATACAGCTGCGCACTTGTTGAATGCACACCAACCACTGGTTTCAGTGCCCCAGACTAGACCATTTACAGGTCGCCGTCATACGGCTGCACACTTGTTGACTGCACACCAACTACTGGTGTGAGTACTCCAGACCAGACTATTTACAGGTCGCCGTCAAACAGCTGCACACTTGTTACCTGCACACCAACCACTGGTGTCTGTGCCCCAGACTAGACTATTTATAGGTTGCTGTCATACAGCTGCACACGTGTTGACTGCACATCAACCACTGGTGTCAGTGCCCCAGAGTAGACTATTTACAGGTTGCCGTCATACATCTGCTACTTGTTGACTGCATATCAACCACTGGTATCCGTGCCCCAGACTAAACTATTTACAGGTCGCCGTCATACAGCTGCACACTTGTTGACTGCTCACCCACCACTGGTGTCAGTGCCCCAGACAAGACTATTTACATGTTGCAGTGATACAGCTGCACTCTTGTTGACTGCAAATCAACCACTGGTGTCAGTGCCCCAGACTAGATTATTCACAGGTTGCTGTCATACAGCTGCTACTTGTTGACTGCATATCAACCACTGGTGTCCGTGCCTAAGACTAGACTATTTACAGCTTTTTCCGTGATACAGCTGCACACTTGTTCACTGCACATCAACCACTGGTGTCAGTGCCCTAGACGAGGCTATTTCCAGATTGCTGTCATACAGCTGCACACTTGTTGACTGCACATCAACCACTGGTGTCAGTGCCCCAGACTAGGCTATTTAAAGGTTTTTCCGTGATACAGCTGCACACTTGTTGACTGCACATCCCCCACTAGTGTCAGTGCCCCAGACTAGGCTATTTAAAGGTTTTTCCGTTAAACAGCTTCACACTTGTTGACTGCACATCAACCACTGGTGTCAGTGCCCAAGACTAGGCTATTTACAGGTTGCTGTCATACAGCTGCACACTTGTTGACTGCACATCAACCACTGGTGTCAGTGCCCCAGACTAGACTATTTACAGGTCGCCGTCATACAGCTGCACACTTGTTCACTGCACATCAACCACTGTTGTCAGTGACCCAAACTAGACTATTTACATGTCGCCGTCATACAGCTGCACACTTGTTGACTGCACATCAACCACTGGTGTCAGTGCCCAAGACTAGACTATTTAGATGTGACTGTGATACAGCTGCGCACTTGTTGAATGCACACCAACCACTGGTTTCAGTGCCCCAGACTAGACCATTTACAGGTCGCCGTCATACGGCTGCACACTTGTTGACTGCAAACCAACTACTGGTGTGAGTACTCCAGACCAGACTATTTACAGGTCGCCGTCAAACAGCTGCACACTTGTTACCTGCACACCAACCACTGGAGTCAGTGCCCCAGACTAGACTATTTATAGGTTGCTGTCATACAGCTGCACACTTGTTGACTGCACATCAACCACTGGTGTCAGTGCCCCAGAGTAGACTATTTACAGGTTGCCGTCATACAGCTGCTACTTGTTGACTGCATATCAACCACTGGTATCCGTGCCCCAGACTAAACTATTTACAAGTCGCCGTCATACAGCTGCACACTTGTTGACTGCTCATCAACCACTGGTGTCAGTGACCCAGACAAGACTATTTACATGTTGCAGTGATACAGCTGCACACTTGTTGACTGCAAATCAACCACTGGTGTCAGTGCCCCAGACTAGATTATTCACAGTTTGCTGTCATACAGCTGCTACTTGTTGACTGCATATCAACCACTGGTGTCCGTGCCCAAGACTAGACTATTTACAGTTTTTTCCGTGATACAGCTGCACACTTGTTGACTGCACATCACCCACTGGTGTCCGTGCCCCAGACTAGGCTATTTCCAGATTGCTGTCATACAGCTGCACACTTGTTGACTGCACATCAACCACTGGTGTCAGCGCCCCAGACTAGACTATTTACAGGTGGCCGTCATACAGCTGCACACTTGTTGACTGCCCATCAACCACTGGTGTCAGTGACCCAAACTAGTCTATTTACATGTCGCCGTCATACGGTGCACACTTGTTGAATGCACATCAACCACTGGTGTCAGTGCCCCAGACTAGACTATTTACAGGTTGCCGTCATACAGCTGCACACTTGTTGACTGCACATCAACCACTGGTGTCAGTGCCCCAGACTAGACTATTTAGAGGTTGCCGTCATACAGCTGCACACTTGTTGACTGCACACCCAACCACTGGTGTCACTGTGACACTGTGCATAATGTCTTGTCATGAAATGTCTAAATGCAAGAGATTGAGTTTGCTAAAGAATTTTTAAGGGAGACATAGTCATGTTTTTACTGCAAAATATCATTGTCAATGTACAATTCTAGACGCAGAATTTTGGTAATTCTACCGCAGAATTCGTCTGGGACGGTACTACTGATACTACTAATACTACTATCGCTGAAACTACAACCACTATCACTAAAACTACAATTACTACTACTGTTGCTGCTACTACTACTACTACTGCTGCTCTTTCTACTACTACTACTACTACAAGTGAAATTCTACTACTATTACTACTACTGCTGCTCCTCCTCCTACTACTACCACTACTACTACTACTACTACTACTACTACTACTACTACCACTACTACTACTACTACTACTACTACTACTACTATTACTATTACTATTACTATAACTATTACTATTACTACTATTACTATTACTATTACTACTACTGCTAATAATAATAAGAAGAAGAATAAGAATAAGAATAAACTACTTCTACTACTACTACTTCTACTCCTACTACCAAAGATTAATGCAATACAACTACTAATACTACTGCTACTACTCCTACTACTCTTGCTACTACTAATTCTACTATCGGTTTCTACAGCCGAACTGATGTCAATGTTTAGGATGTTGAAGCAGACATTCCCAGGCTGCAGGCATATTTTTTAGGGAACGCTGAAGGGCATCATCTAAATCCCCACGGCTTGCATATCGGTAGTCATGGAGATAGAGGGGATGTTTGGAGGTAGACTGTTTGTAGTTTTCAATTAGATAGCTCATTAAGTCTTGACATTGGTCCTCAAGAGTTGTAAGTTGCCTTCGTGTGTGGCAAATACATGTACATGTAAACATATACGGACAATCGTAAACATTGACTACAGAAGGACAGAAGATAATGCATTATGAGTCGTGTATTTCACACGTCACGTGACAAGAGAAGGGTTAACCATTGCTTAATGACTGAGTTATTGATATATGCAAACCTACCGTACTTTCCATATCAAGATCACTCCATAGACAAACATCGAGTGTTGGGCACCTGTTCTACTCCGGAATGTCCACTGTGAGTCTGGGACACTTCATACACAAACATAGAGCGATGTGACCTGTTCTACCCCGGAACGTCCACTGTGAGTCTGGGACACTTCATACACAAACATAGAGCGATGTGACCTGTTCTACTCCGGAATGTCCACTGTGAGTCTGGGACACTTCACACACAAACATAGAGCGATGTGACCTGTTCTACTCCGGAACGTCCACTGTGAGTCTGGGACACTTCATACACAAACATAGACCGATGTGACCTGTTCTACGCCGGAACGTCCACTGTGAGTCTGGGACACTTCATACACAAACATAGAGCGATGTGACCTGTTCTACTCCGGAACGACCACTGTGAGTCTGGGACACTTCACACACAAACATAGAGCGATGTGACCTGTTCTACCCCGGAATGTCCACTGAGAGTCTGGGACACTTCATACACAAACTTAGAGCGATGTGACCTGTTCTACCCCGGAATGTCCACTGTGAGTCTGGGACATTTCATACACAAACATAGAGCGATGTGACCTGTTCTACCCCGGAATGTCCACTGAGAGTCTGGGACATTTCATAGACAAACATAGAGCGATGTGACCCGTCTACCCCGGAATGTCCACTGTGAGTCTGGGACACTTCATACACAAACATAGAGCGATGTGACCTGTTCTACTCCGGAATGTCCACTGTGAGTCTGGGACACTTCATACACAAACACAGAGTGATGTGACCTGTTCTACCCCGGAATGTCCACTGAGAGTCTGGGACACTTCATACACAAACATAGACCGATGTGACCTGTTCTACCCCGGAATGTCCACTGTGAGTCTGGGACACTTCATACACAAACATAGACCGATGTGACCCGTCTACTCCGGAATGTCCACTGTGAGTCTGGGACACTTCATACACAAACATAGACCGATGTGACCTGTTCTACCCCGGAATGTCCACTGTGAGTCTGGGACACTTCATACACAAACATAGACCGATGTGACCTGTTCTACCCCGGAATGTCCACTGTGAGTCTGGGACACTTCATACACAAACATAGAGTGATGTGACCTGTTCTACCCCGGAATGTCCACTGTGAGTCTGGGACACTTCATACACAAACATAGAGCGATGTGACCTGTTCTACTCCGGAATGTCCACTGAGAGTCTGGGACATTTCATAGACAAACATAGAGCGATGTGACCCGTCTACCCCGGAATGTCCACTGTGAGTCTGGGACACTTCATACACAAACACAGAGTGATGTGACCTGTTCTACCCCGGAATGTCCACTGTGAGTCTGGGACACTTCATACACAAACATAGACCGATGTGACCTGTTCTACCCCGGAACGTCCACTGTGAGTCTGGGACACTTCATACACAAACATAGAGCGATGTGACCTGTTCTACTCCGGAATGTCCACTGTGAGTCTGGGACACTTCATACACAAACACAGAGTGATGTGACCTGTTCTACTCCGGAATGTCCACTGTGAGTCTGGGACACTTCATACACAAACATAGACCGATGTGACCTGTTCTACCCCGGAATGTCCACTGTGAGTCTGGGACACTTCATACACAAACATAGACCGATGTGACCTGTTCTACCCCGGAATGTCCACTGTGAGTCTGGGACACTTCATACACAAACATAGACCGATGTGACCTGTTCTACTCCGGAATGTCCACTGTGAGTCTGGGACACTTCATACACAAACATAGACCGATGTGACCTGTTCTACCCCGGAATGTCCACTGTGAGTCTGGGACACTTCATACACAAACATAGAGCGATGTGACCTGTTCTACTCCGGAATGTCCACTGTGAGTCTGGGACACTTCATACACAAACATAGAGCGATGTGACCTGTTCTACTCCGGAATGTCCACTGAGAGTCTGGGACATTTCATAGACAAACATAGACCGATGTGACCCGTCTACTCCGGAATGTCCACTGTGAGTCTGGGACACTTCATACACAAACATAGACCGATGTGACCTGTTCTACCCCGGAATGTCCACTGTGAGTCTGGGACACTTCATACACAAACATAGACCGATGTGACCTGTTCTACCCCGGAATGTCCACTGTGAGTCTGGGACACTTCATACACAAACATAGACCGATGTGACCTGTTCTACCCCGGAATGTCCACTGTGAGTCTGGGACACTTCATACACAAACATAGACCGATGTGACCTGTTCTACCCCGGAATGTCCACTGTGAGTCTGGGACACTTCATACACAAACATAGAGCGATGTGACCTGTTCTACTCCGGAATGTCCACTGTGAGTCTGGGACATTTCATAGACAAACATAGAGCGATGTGACCCGTCTACCCCGGAATGTCCACTGTGAGTCTGGGACACTTCATACACAAACACAGAGTGATGTGACCTGTTCTACCCCGGAATGTCCACTGTGAGTCTGGGACACTTCATACACAAACATAGACCGATGTGACCTGTTCTACCCCGGAACGTCCACTGTGAGTCTGGGACACTTCATACACAAACATAGAGCGATGTGACCTGTTCTACTCCGGAATGTCCACTGTGAGTCTGGGACACTTCATACACAAACACAGAGTGATGTGACCTGTTCTACCCCGGAATGTCCACTGTGAGTCTGGGACACTTCATACACAAACATAGACCGATGTGACCTGTTCTACCCCGGAACGTCCACTGTGAGTCTGGGACACTTCATACACAAACATAGAGCGATGTGACCTGTTCTACTCCGGAATGTCCACTGTGAGTCTGGGACACTTCATACACAAACATAGACCGATGTGACCTGTTCTACCCCGGAACGTCCACTGTGAGTCTGGGACACTTCATACACAAACATAGAGCGATGTGACCTGTTCTACTCCGGAATGTCCACTGTGAGTCTGGGACACTTCATACACAAACATAGAGCGATGTGACCTGTTCTACTCCGGAATGTCCACTGAGAGTCTGGGACATTTCATAGACAATAATAGAGCGATGTGACCCGTCTACCCCGGAATGTCCACTGTGAGTCTGGGACACTTCATACACAAACACAGAGTGATGTGACCTGTTCTACCCCGGAATGTCCACTGTGAGTCTGGGACACTTCATACACAAACATAGACCGATGTGACCTGTTCTACCCCGGAACGTCCACTGTGAGTCTGGGACACTTCATACACAAACATAGAGCGATGTGACCTGTTCTACCCCGGAATGTCCACTGTGAGTCTGGGACACTTCATACACAAACATGGAGCGATGTGACCTGTTCTACCCCGGAACGTCCACTGTGAGTCTGGGACACTTCATACACAAACATAGAGCGATGTGACCTGTTCTACTGCGGAATGTCCACTGAGAGTCTGGGACACTTCATACACAAACATAGACCGATGTGACCTGTTCTACCCCGGAATGTCCACTGTGAGTCTGGGACACTTCATACACAAACATAGACCGATGTGACCTGTTCTACCCCGGAATGTCCACTGTGAGTCTGGGACACTTCATACACAAACATAGACCGATGTGACCTGTTCTACCCCGGAACGTCCACTGTGAGTCTGGGACACTTCATACACAAACATAGCGCGATGTGACCTGTTCTACCCCGGAATGTCCACTGTGAGTCTGGGACACTTCACACACAAACACAGAGCGATGTGACCTGTTCTACCCCGGAACGTCCACTGTGAGTCTGGGACACTTCACACACAAACACAGAGCGATGTGACCTGTTCTACCCCGGAATGTCCACTGTGAGTCTGGGACACTTCACACACAAACATAGAGCGATGTGACCTGTTCTACCCCGGAATGTCCACTGTGAGTCTGGGACACTTCATACACAAACATAGACCGATGTGACCTGTTCTACTCCGGAATGTCCACTGTGAGTCTGGGACACTTCACACACAACCATTGAGTGTTGGAGACCTGTTCTACCCCGGAATAAGCTGGGTGCGTGGTTTTGAACAGAAGAAGAGGAAGTTTATTCATGAATGAAGGCCCTAAGTTCATTTACAAGGAATAATGGACTATGCACATGCACAAATTTTCTTACAAAAAAACAACAACGTTCATATTGTTTGTACATTTGTATTGACATAGGTAAATGTCTTTTTAAATATATGGACAGGTTTTTAATAACACAATCATTTTTAGTAGATCGAAGACTGATAAATGTTAGGACAGATGGTTGTACATGGTAGCAAATTTAAATTAAGTTTTCTCTTCTACTTTTATAAAAAGGACAAATTTAAAAAAAATGGTATTCGTTTTCTATTTCATAGTAGTTACATTTCATACATAAACTAAACGACGACTCTGGTTGTATTAATCGAGTTTTCTGTACATTTAGAATATGGCTAAAACAACAGAATTTACATAAAAGCTCTAAGAAGATCTCTTTCACATGCTAAAGTAGACATATATTTTTTCTGGTGCGAAAAGTGATTTATAGGGTGAATAAACATCAAGGAGAGAGGAGAATTGGTGATTTTGTAATGCCAGTTTTGGAATTCTATATCTTTACATCGTTGTTTGAATATAACCATGAAGCATTTCATATCGCCGCAATGCTGAGACAACCACACACATGAACAGTTTTGAACACTTGTTTATCATATCGGATGCATAGTTATATAAGATTTATATTGAAAATAACTAAAATGTACAAGACTATTACTCGTCAATTATATATAAAACCACTTCAGCCTTAATGGTCATCGGGGGCTTTATTTACTTATACATCGCCTCCCCACCATCACTGAATGCATTTGTCATTGAATAACCTGACTGACACAAGTTATCGTACAAAATGAAGGCAGGCATCCTGTGCGTCACGCGAGTAGGCGTTACTGAATGTCCGAGTTTCCTTTTGTAGCTGAACAAGGCGACGGCCATATTTGACTTCCTGTTGAGTCTGTGTCGTGTAAGTAAAATATATCTACACATTTCTTGTGGTTATATTATCATCTTCTTAACATATATTATGTTGTGCCTCTTGATGAGTGTTTACAGCTGTATGACTTCCTTTATAGATCTTAAAGCATCGGTGTGAACTAAGTTGAATCTTGTGTGTGTGTGGTTATGAGGAGGAATGCAGTGGGTAGGTCAGGTTGGGTGGAGTAGTTTTGGAGAGTATGGACTCAGCGTTGATAAAATGACACTATATGGCCCCAGATATTGCCATGGTCAGTTATGCATGTTAACACATATTTTTAGTTGTATGTTGGCACAACGTTACGTTCATCATTTGCTTAGACACTTGATACGTGCGAGGTAACGGACCATCCAATACAGGCCATGTTCCGCCATGTACTGTTTAGATAAGTTAGACATTCGCAAAAACAGCATCACTGATGCAAGGGTCGAGCAACTTTATTGCAGACACTAATTTGTAAGTGTTGTACAAGAAGAGGTAGAGTGGTGGGAACGGCAGGCCATGTTGTTACATGCTACACAAGCTGGCCACGGCTGGTGGTGAAGTCATTCTATAGGTTGTTATGGCTGCCACTCTGACGTCACCATGTATGAATAGCGCTCCGACGTGCCTGTCAAGTGCACGAACTGCAGTGATGTGTTTCTAGAGCGGCACAGCCGGGATATTGTGAAGTCGGGTCACTCATGTCATCTGCTTAGCTTTACATTTCCCCTGATTGTTATGCATTGGTGAACGTTCCTCGAACACAGTTTCATACAAAGACACATTGCTATGGTGGGGATCGAAATCTACCACATGCTTGACAGGATATTTCACTGTTAAGACATATATATCACGGCACGCCAGCTTGATGTAGGAGGAAAACCAACAAGCATGGGTATGGCGCTGACAAACCCAGAAACATGATCCCAACGAAATTGGATTCGAACCCGCTATCATAGGTCTCTAGTGTGCCAAAGGGACGCAGCTTTCCACAGCGAAATGCGGCAATTTATAATTAGACGACTGGGAACCCGTGCCTACCAAGTTCAATCTCCATTCGCCTACAGTGCATTTCGCCTACAGTCCCATCACCTACAGTCAAGCTGGATATTAGTTCACTTTGCCTACACTGTGAAAATCGCACCCTAAAATTAATTAAGTGTTTTGGATGTTACTACTTTACTCTCTGTTGACAAACCTGTGTGATGCCTTGAGAGATGTTTACACCATGTACAAATGTCCTCTCAACACCCAGTACAGGAAAGGGGATCTCTATGGGTTTTCATGAATTATTACTCCCGTGTAGAATCATCAAAATAGTTGTGTTCATAGTCAACCACTTGTACATCAACCCCTTTTCCCTCAACCATTAACACCTAACACCCAACAGCCAGCCACCAACCCGGAAACACAATGCGAGGGCGATTTACTGATCAGATTGTCTGACATGTAGTTTCGTAGCACTGTACAAGGCTTATTCCATAACATACATAAACATAGTGATGAGTTGGAGCCTCATTGTTGATACACTCATTGTAAGACTTCAAGAAGCTAACAATAATTGAACAAAATGGAAGATTTTGTATGCACATTATTTTGTATAGTATTGGAGTTTAAAGGGGCAAGATAATATCCCAATTCATTGAACCTGTAAGTATGCAACATGGAGAATAATTAACAAAAGCATGACGTTCACCAGAAAGAATTTGACCAGGACTTCTGACGCAGTATGCAGGAACTTTCAATTTCAGTTAGTTATGTTTTCCATTTACTTTTTAGATCTGTAGCTTAGTCCCAGCGAGATACCCACACACCTGACGTCAGAAGATGGCTGCCCCCCACGTTGTCGTCATCCAGAGGAACCACAAGTACCTGAAGGAGAACCTTCAGGTGGACCCTGTGCTGGACGCCTTGTTGCAGGACGGTGTCTTCACACAGGCGGACTATGACAGGTGTAGACAGGCTGGGCCGGAGAAATGTGAGATGCTGTTAGAAATATTAAAGAAGAAGGGACAAGACGGGTACCGGACACTGTGTGCTGTCCTTGATTCCTCACAGCCGTTCATCAAAAAACGGCTTGATGACACCTCCATGGAAGCAGGTATGTAAGAAGGGTTATCATATGTGATCACAAGCTGCCAGAACTACCAACAGCAGTTTGACTAGTACTGCTGTAATATCAGCCTGGATATAACATGGAGTTCACAGCCAGAAATTCACAGGGTCACATCTCGTTTCATTCTCTTCCATCCATTAAAATTCATTATAGCTTAAATGGATAGAATAATCATTGAACCGCCCGCATGTTATCAGAAATGAGCAGGCCACTGTAACTTGATGATGCCCTCATATTGCTTGACGGGCCATTATCACGCCCATTGTTAGGTGACGTCATATCATCCACAGACATGTCTAGTTTGTAGCTAATCCAACAGAAGAAACAAAAAGTCTTCAAACAACGAGTTATATCTCATTTCGTACTGTTTTTACTACATGCACAATGTTCTACTCTTCAGGTAGTTCAGATCTCGTCTATGTCAACAAGTTCAAGCTGGAAGCTCAGTACAAAAAGGAACTTGGTGACAAAGAGGACCAGATAGCTGAACTGCAATCTGTGAGTAGTCCGAACACAGTAAAAACTTGTCTGATCCTCATGTTAAGATACCCCTGTATTCAGATAAGATAGATATGTATGAATTAGTACTGCATATGTATTAGGTATCAGATGTGCAATTTTAGTGAATGTTCGCTTCCCGCAACTCTCTTAAACATCAAGTTTATATTACATTTTCCGAGACTAGTGAAACAGGCAATACATGTAATAAGCTGCAATGTCTAGGTGTATTTATATGTAGTGGATGTTCAGGTGATTACCCCTCGTTCACGTCTGTTTTCAGGTAATGGAAAGACTTCAGGAACAAATAAAACAAAAAGACTTGGACCACGCTGAACGGGAGGAAGCAATTAAAAAGGAAAGAGAGGAACACATAGCACAGCTAGAAAAGCAGAAGGAGGAAGTTGAAGCTCGTAAGCTGATGTTTCCTTTCCGGTTTCAAATCTATCTTTTATTTACAACTTTAATTTTGCCCATGCCACAATAGCCACACGATGTCATTGCCACGTTGAAACATGCCACATAATTTGAAGTTTGATCAATTCTCTAATGCGATCCTTGTAATCAAATTTCAGTGAAGATGCAGCTGTCAAAGTCAAACGATGATTTGCAGCAGAGTCAGGCAGAATGTGACGACGTGAAGAAGGTAGGAATGATGTTATCCTAAAGGAAATACTCGGAAATAGAAACACTGTTGCATAACTACACATGTAAATTAAAAAGGACCATATGAAGCAATGGTACTTGTCATTTCAGAGACTTCATAAAGAACAGGAGGCATACGAGGCCTTGACAGGGGATCCTAGGCTACATTCCCAAGATATGGAAGACATTGCAGTGCAGGTCCAACATACAGGTACACTGAGAAAAGGGACAATCAATCTCACAAACGTAAATAGTCAGAAACATAATCATAATGAGGTGAGGTGAAATGTAGTTTAGCGTCACGTTCAAGATTATTGCACTTGTAAAGCGACGTACATGCACGTGTTTGTGTGCGGCTGCTTATACCAGTCCGGACAAATGCTGATTCTATAGTGCTAGCCCAATGAGATACCATGCCGCAGTTTAACATGAATACCCCACTCAGACACAGTCTTTGCTGACCAGTCATTGTTTCAGCCCCTTAATGCCGTCATGGCAGGGTGACAAGTATAAGCTGGTAGCGTATTTTGGTGTGACGCTGCCGGGGATCGAACCCCCGACCTTACTCTCTCCGGGCAGACACTCTATCCACTAGACCACGGAAGCCGACTAATCATAATGACGAGCTCAGTATGATATTGAATCGATACATCTTAATGTGTTTTTTTACCCCCAGGTGCAATTGACAGAATGTGCCAGTTTTCAACTCAATCTTGCTGTGATGAAAGTCAGCTTTGTCTCCTTCCATGCCTCCATTCTGCCTGCAAACCATGCATTGATCACCACACCGCCCTAGCGAAGCAGAAGTGCCTCCAATGTCCCTGTGGTCGTGGGTTCAACACAGAACAGACTGAAGTAGATCATGTTGGATGCAATGAGGCTGCCTATGCTGCCAACGTTGAGGGAGACAAGCAATGTAACTACATCGAGGGAGATCATGACGCAAAGGCTGAGGTGTACTGTCACGAATGTGATAACCTGCTCTGCTCCGACTGTCATAAACTACATGACCGACCGAAGCGGAATAGAAACCACAGAGTGGAGGAGGTCAATCAGACAGAGAATATCCCTATGAGGCATTGGCTGAAGGAACCTAATTGCACAGACCACCCTGAGAACAGGCTGCAGCTGTATGACCACACATGTAAGAAGGCTATCTGTATTGTATGTCTACATGGGGCCCATAGAGATCACAAGAAAGAAGACTTGAACCATGCCCATGAGGAGGCAAAGGGTCAGCTGGAGGAACAGTTGCAGAATCAACGACGTAAACTGCAAGATGTCACAGACAGAATGGCAACTGTCAACAGTCACCAAGATGAACTGGGCGATAAACAGAGAAAGCTGGAACAAGCCATCATTACGGTTTGTAAAAGTGTGGCTGTAAAGTCCCTTCATCGACAGCGAAAACTGAGGGAAGAAGTTCAAATGAGTCTGGAGGTCCCAAATAAAACAGTTCAAGAGACACTTGACACTATACATGACGTCCATACTTCCATTGCATCCACGATAGACTACACACAGAGAACACTGGAATCTACAAGACGAGAGGAGCTCATCACTCTCACTGCTGCAATACTGAAGAAATGTGATGAAAATCTGAAGAGGGAACTTCCAGAAGATGACACAAGAGATACAAGGATCCTCCTTTCCTTTCAAGGCCAGAAAGCCCTGGAGGAACTCATCGATACATGTGGTGGCCTTGTCTCCTCTCTTCACTTGGATCATATTCCAGACACACAGCCTACTTATCAAGGTAGGTATATTTAAGAACATTCATGTTTAGATAATACTCAGCGACACATTGACCAGTTTCTCATTCAACTATTAAGATCTGAGCCTTTGCGTAAATGTCAGCTTTATTCATCATACCTACGCCAGTACCAAAGCATGTTATATTGCAGAATATTGCAGTAACACTTATCTAAACATAGAAATGACTTATCGTCATTATAAAGTACCATTAATTGCAAAATAAGTTTTGAATTTATCTGTTCAATATTTGTCTCCAGGTCTGCTTCAACAGATACACCTGCTGACATTGAGAGAACAAGAAACAAACACGGTAATATGTTGTTTAAAGGGAAATTAAATGTATCTAAATAAGTTGAATGCAAATATTGTTGGAATCATGTTAGAATATTTGTCTGATGAACGTGGTTGGGAGTTCTATACCAGTTCTATGTTATATAAGAACGTCAGGTTACAAACTGATCTCTTTGATGCCAGTGTTGTTGTTTCAGCTACATGAAGGACGATGGCGCCAGCTTGTCAAGATTTTATTTCGCCTCCCAGGTACAGTATGCTAGTATGATGGAGGTCGGGAAGAGCAGTTTAAATAAATCACTTGGATAATATCATCTCTCAAATCTTAAATGCAAAACATGAACGTATCTTACGCATACTTGAATTACTCGAAGTGATTCATACATACATACATACATACATACATACATACATACATACATACATACATACATACATACATACATACATACATACATACATACATACATACGTACGTACGTACGTATGTGCGTGCGTGTAATACATTCAAACATACATACGAACGTGCGTGGATGCGTGCGTGCGTGCGTGACTGAGTGCGTGTGTGTTAACATTTAGAGTCGGAGATTGCTTTCAAATATGTTTGTGTTTGTCTTCCAACAGGAATCAAGGAATCCGACTCTACTGTATCTGGATCACAGGAACTCCAGCCTGCACAGCTGACATCACAAGACGTTTATGATTTTGTGACCAAAGTACGTTCAATAACCCAATGAGGTTCCGGGTCTGAATATGTCCCCAGAACCAATGCTGATTGTAAACAGGCGAACAGATAGATCTGGTGATCAGGCTTGTTGATAGCGTGTCATTGTTCCCCGACGGCGTAGGGCATGGACACATACTATCAATCATTGGTTTGTTTGGCCCTGATACGATTATTTACATGCCGCCACCATAAAGATGGAATATTGCCGAGTGCGGTGTTGAACAACACACACAATTTTTAACAACATACCAATCCTCTCCCTCTGAATTTCAGCTTTGTAGAGTGAAAGGAAATAAGTCGCTGAGTATTATTTGGCCATTCTATAATTTTAGTTACAGCTTGCACTATTAAAATCTTTCAAAACCTTTGTTTTCAGTTCATAATTGGATCACTCATGTCCACGGAGACGCTTCCACGTGGAATTTGCTTGACAGGTACGTGCCCGACAATTCCATACAATCTGAATAATGTGAATGACAGTGAGTTTGTGACTGACTTGTCAGCAGTATTCTTAAAGTCAATTAAGTTCAAATCAAGTTGTAACGAGGGAGTAAAACATCCCTCAGTCGCTGATGAAGAGATCCCGATCGTATCATAATAAACTGTTCCACTTACACGTGGCTGTGTCAGATGAGCATTGCACGGAGTATTCACGATATATATCATCTATGTGTGTTGGTTAAAATGAAAATTATGAAACTACAACATGACTAAACTGTGTGTTTCATTGTGTGAGAGTGCTTCACCATTGTGTGTTTCACTTGTGTGAGGGTGCTTCACCACTCGATGTTTCACTTGTGTGAGGGTGCTTAACCACTGGATGTTTCACTTGTGTGAGGTTGCTTCACCATTGTGTGTTTCACTTATGTAAGAGTGCTTCACCACTGGATGTTTGACTTGTGTGAGGGGGTTCACCATTGTGTGTGTCACTAGTGTGAGGGTGCTTCAACACTGGATGTTTCACTTGTGTAAGGTGGTTCACCATTGTGTGTGTCACTTGTGTAAGGGTGCTTCACCACTGTGTGTTTCACTTGTGTAAGGGGGTTCACCACTGTGTGTTTCACTTGTGTAAGGGGGTTCACCATTGTGTGTATCACTAGTGTGAGGGTGCTTCACCACTGGATGTTTCACTTGTGTAAGGTGGTTCACCATTGTGTGTGTCACTTGTGTGAGGGTGCTTCACCAGTGTGTGTTTCATTTGTGTGAGGGTGTTTCACCATTGTGTGTTTCACTTGTGTATGAGTGCTTCACCACTGTATGTTTCACTTGTGTGAGGGTGCCTCACCATTGGATGTTTCACTTGTGTAAGGGTGTTTCACCACTGTGTGTTTCACTTGTGTAAGGGTGCTTCACCACTGGATGTTTCACTTGTGTAAGGTGGTTCAACATTGTGTGTGTCACTAGTGTGAGGGTGCTTCACCACTGGATGTTTCACTTGTGTAAGGTGGTTCACCATTGTGTTTGTCACTTGTGTGAGGGTGCTTCACCAGTGTGTGTTTCACTTGTGTGAGGGTGTTTCACCATTGTGTGTTTCACTTGTGTATGAGTGCTTCACCACTGTATGTTTCACTTGTGTGAGGGTGCCTCACCATTGGATGTTTCACTTGTGTAAGGGTGTTTCACCACTGTGTGTTTCACTTGTGTAAGGGTGCTTCACCACTGGATGTTTCACTTGTGTAAGGTGGTTCACCATTGTGTGTGTCACTAGTGTGAGGGTGCTTCACCACTGGATGTTTCACTTGTGTAAGGTGGTTCACCATTGTGTTTGTCACTTGTGTGAGGGTGCTTCACCAGTGTGTGTTTCACTTGTGTGAGGGTGTTTCACCATTGTGTGTTTCACTTGTGTATGAGTGCTTCACCACTGTATGTTTCACTTGTGTGAGGGTGCCTCACCATTGGATGTTTCACTTGTGTAAGGGTGTTTCAACATTGTGTGTTTCACTTGTGTAAGGGTGCTTCACCACTGTATGTTTCACTTGTGTAAGGGTGCCTCACCATTGGATGTTTCCCTAGTGTAAGGATGCTTCACCACTGGATGTTTCACTTGTGTGAGGGTGCTTCACCACTGTGTGTT
Source organism: Haliotis rufescens (assembly GCF_023055435.1). Lineage (NCBI taxonomy): Eukaryota > Metazoa > Mollusca > Gastropoda > Lepetellida > Haliotidae > Haliotis > Haliotis rufescens. The sequence continues at coordinate 8,297,887 of NW_025964383.1, forward strand.
TCACTTGTGTGAGGGTGCTTCACCATTCTGTGTTACACTTGTGTGAGGGTGCTTCACCATTGGATGGGGGCGGTTGGGTAGCCTAGTGGTTAAAGCGTTCCCTCGTCACGCCGAAAACCCGGGTTCGATTCCGACATGGGTACAATGATTGAAGCCCATTTCTGGTGTCCCCCGCGGTGATATTGCTGGAATATTGCTAAAATCGGCGTAAAACCATACTCACTCACTCACCATTGGATGTTTCACTAGTGTAAGGGAGCTTCACCACTGTATGTTTCACTTGTGTGAGGGTGCTTCACCACTGTGTGTTTCACTTGTGTATGGGGGGTTCACCATTGTGTTTTTCACTTGTGTGAGAGTGCTTCAGCAATGTGTGTTTCACTTGTGTGAGGGTGCTTCACCTGTGTGTGGGACACGATTGACCCAGTCCTCTGAGGCGAACAATTCGCCGTGAAGACTTACATCACTTCTCATGGCACTCCCCAAACCAAACTGACACACCACGATACAACTGAAACACTGTATGCAAGCTGTGCAGGGCTACTGTGAAAATAAACCTTACTCACATTTCAGCAGAAACAAATGCGCCAAAATGGTGTTTTAAACTTAAACTATACTTTTGCAGGCTCTTTCTGTCCAATGCACATCCTCAGAAAGGGCAGCAGTGTTAAATACATCCTCTGTAAGTATATTGTACTCTTTGTAACATGCTTTAGTGAAACTCAACCTGACTCCCCGAGTGTCATTATGCACTGACGCTAAGGAATGTTACTTTCCACCACTGGTGTCTGGTCAGACTTGTATATTAACAGATCACTGTAGGGAAGCCGGAACACTGCTCAAACAGACGTAGAACAACCCATTTAATCCGACGTACATAGTGAGTGAATGAGTAGATATTAAGTCACCTTTGGCAGTATTCCAGCTATATCACAGCTGGAGACACACAAACTGGGCTTGTACTCTTGTCGGGAATCGAACTGATGTTTTTGACCTGTCAGACGCTTTAACCACTAGGCTACTTCCAGCAGTTTATAATATCCAGTACTTCAAATACCTGGAGCATCTCAGTTGTTTTCAGTGGACGCATTTTTGTAGAGGTGTTGATTTCCGAGTGTTGACATTACCACGTTCGGTTGTCCTCCAGATGTTATTAGCATGCCGGCATTGAGTTTTAATACCTCCCGTCACTTTTATGTTGAGTCGTAGTGACATGGATAATATTTACAGACGATTCTTACTCTAAGCTTATGCAAATGTTGTGAAACGTAAAACCTAATCATTCCACAACAATTGAGTGAGTGAGTAAGGTTTTACGCCGCTTTTAGCAATATTCCAGCAATATCACGGCCGGGGACACCAGAAATGGGCTTCATACATTGTACCCATGTCGGGAATCGAACCCGGGTATTCGGCGTGACGAGCGAACGCTTAAACCACTAGGCTACCCGATCGCCCCTATTCCACAGCAAACTGAAACAAAGTCGATTCAGAAATTCACGTAAGAACTATGATATTATAGATTTCAGTTTATCAGTTCACCTGACGGAGTATTTCCCCCTTGTCGACCCCTGTCGCTAAGGACGTTGCTATGGCGGTTAATTTCATTGGTAACAATCATTACGGTAAAACATTCTTTTTGCGTTCGGGTTAACGTTCCTCTTCAATACTGTTTCTGAATGAAACTTTTAGACAAATTGTTGTAATGTTGCACTTGATACTTTGTGGAGACATTTATTTCATTTTAGAATCTGATGGAAAACGATGCTTGTCGTAAGAGGCGACGTGCCCGACATGGTTGATGAATGATTTAATGAATTTCTTTGTTTCTTTGGCTGGTAACAATTCACATCCATAAAAGCTTGTAGATAAAATCATTCTTTTCCATATATTGACACGTGCAACTGGGTGGAGGTCTGAATCGTTAAGGCCGAGTGATCGTAGTGAATTAACACATTTTCTTTCTTTTAAGCAACACGTCATGATTCCTTCTTTACATGCTAAATTTCTGTTTATGATTATTCCGCCATATTTGACTATATCCGAGTGCGGCATTAAACAACATACAAAACAAATCAACAGAAATCTTAATTATAATTCACATTTCACTTTAATATTATTGCATTGTCACTTTAAACCGCGCCACAACACGTGCATGGCAATGATTGTAAAGGTTTATAAGTATTAACAAACTCATGTATTATGATATACATGCTTATCGTAAATGTGATACTGATGATGAAAGCCGTGCATGTTGCTATGGCAGCGATACTCGTCTGGCGCAATGAGAATATCATCATGTTTAATGCCTCTTTCTTAATAACTTGGGGCACTTGTAGTCTAGTGGGTAATGCGTTCGCTCGTCACGCCTAAGGATCGGGTTCGATTCCTCACATGGGTACAATGTGTAAGGCCCATTTCTGGTGTCACCAACCGTGAAATCGTTGGAATATTGCTAAAGGCGGCGTAAAACCCTACTCACCCAATCACTCTTAATGACGAAGTTTTCGAATTTTGTCTTGAAAACAGTGGCGTCAGTGGTCAATATGAGAAAGAACATTTCTGAATCTGACTTCTAACGAGAATTATCGCTCGGGTAAATGAATAAATATTTGGAGGTTGTATTGCAAATCAAAAGTGATCAACTTATCTTGTGCAGATCTGACCGAGGAGGACATTTCTGTATTACTTAAAGGTATGAATTTCACCCCCACTCCATTAAAATAGGATTTACATGAACTAGAAACAGATGTGTCTGATTTTTGTAGAAAATTGAGCTTACTAAATCATTTTGATATTGATGCCAATAACGAAGATACTTCATTAGTTAGAAACAAAAGCACCTTCACTCAAATACCTGATAGTAACAAAGTGTAAGACAATGTTATTCAAAGATTTAAGCTTTACTGTAAACCCTCAAAGAGGTAAATCAAACATAACAAAACATGAACGAGCGGCTCTGAACAGATTATCAAACAACGAGTCAATTGCTGTTAAAGAAGCTGATAAGGGAGGCGCTATACTAATTTTGGACAGCAATTATTACCAAGAACTCTCATTGGAAATGTTGAAAGACGAATCTTGTGACAGAAAGCTTTCAGACAGTTCGGAAAAATCTGTATTACTTAATCTTAAAAGATTAGTTTATTCACATTCTCAATGCCTTACTAAAAACGAAGAGGATTATTTAATTAATATTGAATCGAAAGAAAGTATTTTTTATGGGAGCCCTAAAGTTCATAAGAGCGCACAGATCCAATAAAAATGTCGAACATTGATTTCTGCTTATGTCAAAATACATCCCCCCCCCGTAAATGATTTAAAATTACAGCCAATTATTGCAGGACCCAGATGTCCCATACACAGAATCAGTGACCTTATGGATAAAGTGTTGAAATCAATAGTTAAACGTGTCAAGATCTACATAAAAGATACCACTGATTTTCTGAACCAACTTCCCACCTCAGTCGAAAATGGTACAAAACTGGTCAGTTTTGATGTAGTTTATATTTAAACATTCCCATGATCTCGGCACAGAAGCTGTTGAATACTGGATAAATAAACACCGTTCGGAAATCCAAGAAGACATTTTCGTTATCGATAGTATTAAATTTATTCTAAACAATAACACTTTTAATTTTGATGGTTTGCATTACAAACAAATTAAAGGCACATCAATGGGGACAAAAATGGCCCCTACTTATACAACCCTTGTACTTGGTTATTTAGAGGAAAAACTGTACTAAAAAAATGATGAAAACTTCGGCACTGAATTTGGACAGGGATTTCAAGATAAATGGAAAAGATTTTTAGATGATTGTTTTGTTCTGTGGAATCGGAATGAAGTATTTGATAGATATTTTACAGACACTCCATCCAGGTTTAATCTTTACTTTAGAGATGAGCGATAACAATATATCGTTTCTAGATGAAATGGTTACAATTTCAAACAATAACATTGAAACAAATGTATATTACACACCAACTGATTCCAAGCAACACCTCAATTACAATTCCTCTCACCCCCGTCATACTAAAAACAGGGCGTAGAATCTGTGCGATAGTATCTACTTCAGATCGTGCACAATGTAGACTCGATGAACTGAGCGAGTCACTTTTAGAAAGAAACTACCCTAGAAAAATAGTAAAATAGTAGAAGACGCAATAAACAAGGTTAAATCACAAAACCATTGTGATCTTTTGAAACCTAAAGATAAACCTAACGAGAGTGTTCTCCCTTTAGTTACAACCTTGAATCAGACAGGGGACACCCTAAGAGCGAGAGTGAGGGTCCCCCGACAACAAATAAGGGACCCCTCTTGCCGGTGTATCCCACTCAGTCAACACATCGATCAGTGTGTCGGGAATACAACACCAAATTTTGTGATTTTCCCGTTTTACAAATGTGACAATGATGCACTGAGAAAGATAAAAGAAAGTTATTTTATTATTACTTTCAAACCTAAATTAAATGGCCTGTAATAATTGAATTATTTTATACAATTACATGTATTGTACATTTTACTGCCGCTACAATACTAACACAACGGCAAATTAGTCAGTTATCATTTAGTATTGTTGACTTGTCTATCCGCAGGATAATATAGGCTATTGCTCAATGTAGATCGTTGTTATTTATATATTGTTATTTTATGTTTAATGTCTGTGGGAACAGTTATAGAAGTGGATGCATTAAATACTGAGAATGTATTAAATTATATCTTTGACAACATATTTAATAATCGTCATGTGACAATAATCTACATCGTGTCCCAGTCACAACACATAACGCGACATCCTCCCGCCCAGCGAGGTTGCTGAAACTGTGGCCAGTGACTGAAGCGGACGTAGAAGTTACCTGTTCACACTGTGTCTGTTGAACACTCACGTGTAAAAATATCGTCAAACAACAGCTTTTTTCTTCTTATTGTTTACAAAATTGTACAAGAAGAGTTTAGAATTCCCATGATGATATTTTTATCGTGGAATAACGTGGAAACACTTGTATATTTAGGCCGTTGTCGTCTATTTCTGATTGCTGACACAAACCAGCTCAACTACAACTTTGTAAAAAAGTATTTTAAACAGTATTCATTTGTTTACAAATGCACACAAAAATGTATGGAAAACATTTTGAATACCCACTCAAATAATTTCACAGCGTTATTGTTACTATTTAGGACATTGTTATGTTGAAATTCACAGACAGACGAACATGGCAGCCGATCGTTCAGTGCGGTGTTTTGTAAACATTGAAACGAGGTTCACAATAAAATGACCAATTTGTTATCTGAACCAAGGAAGTTTGGTAAACTGTAAACAAAATGTATATTTCCAGGTCCTAAACTACAACTGGACGCTGCTCGAGCCAACACAGACAGGTGCCACGTACCTACAGACGGTGAGCTGGTCAACTCGCCGCCCGCCACACGACACAGAGACAGTGGCAGGTTACAGAGATACTGGGGCACCTGTAGTTCCACCCCCATCCCCCTTCCTCCACCCCCCTCTAATGTCACCCCTGTCCCACACACACCACGATACTGGGAGACCCACTCCAGGGTGGGTGTGGTGGGTGGATGGTTGGGGTGGCCTGTCCTGGAGATGGGTGTGGGGGAGGAGAGCCAGGTGGACAGTGGGTTGTATGTTTGTGTACAGCGCCGCTCCTGGTGTGTCGGTGTAGGGAGCTGTGACAAACACCGGGGGAGTATCTGTACCAGCGTGTGGCAGCATGGGGAGCGGGGGGAGCGGGGGGAGTGTTACAGAAACACAATGTCTGCCACACGCGGCACACAGGCCACCCTCCAATATGGCGTTGTGCTGGATGTGGGGAGGGGGAGACTCGCCTTCATCGATCTCCACAGGGAGATTGTTTTGGCCAAGTTGGATGTTGAGTGGAGGGAGTCTCTTCTCCCCATGTTTGGTGTTGGGCGGCCAGATGACTACACAGTCAACATGAAGGTGGTCAGCGGGGTGGACATCACCATGACTGACTCCAAGAAGTCACTTATCTATAACGCCCTCACATAGGAAATAAAATAAACATGACATTGTGTAAACTTGTAAGTGTGACATATTTATTTAAACTGTCAAATGTAATGTGATTGTATTGATTGAGGCGGACATACAAGTTACCTGTCTATGTGTTGTTTGTTGTGTACAAGAATGTAACAAGGTTAGCTAAATGTGTTGTTTTCTACTTGACTGGTTTCTGTTGTGTATTAGAAACATTTTGCATCCTCACATGAATATTGTTATGATTATTAATCTGCGGTAATCGATCAGTTTATCACACATTTCCTACATTTCTGGGAAATGGCACAACAATCAACTGAGTGCAGAAATTCATCAAAAGTTGTTACAAATCATGAATTTGTTGACATGGTCCGTTTCTTCTATGTAATATAATTGTTTTAAATCCCCACATGAATAGTGTTGTGCTGAAAGTATTGTAGTTGTGCCACCACATTGCCACATTTGATGTCGGTGAAGAAATGGGATGAAAGTGATTGAAGCGGACATATAATGTACCAGGGTACATGTGACGTGTGTACAGAAATGTTACAAAGTTCACTGAATATTTTGTTCCTCTATTCTCATGTGTTTGCTGTGGGGGGAAAACACTTAAAATACCCACAGAAGTGTTTGTTTAATTATCTGCTCTGACTATGTCAAATATTGTGTGGACATAAGGTAGCACACGGTGCTGTGCACAGCGAGAAGGCACAAGTCAGGTGAAGTGAAGCAACGTCGTTCGCAGAGAAGATTGTTGGGCGAATGACCGTGTTCGGCAGCTTGGCTTCTGAGAGATTCTAGGGCTTCGGTCCTACCCCACACTGAAGCACATGTAATTTAAGACACGTGGTGTCTCCTTGGGCATGTGGCTTTGTTCGAAATGTGCCTCTGTTCACCCAGCAGTACCCGAGATGGTGAGATGGTAATGTGGCTGTTAACCTTTCAGCGCCTCACGGGCAGGTTGGGTTGTATACTCCCCAGGGAGGTGAGAATGAAAAAATCGAGTGCACACTTTTTCATTGATCGGGGTAATAATGTTGGCGCTTGAGCATACACCTTGTGTAAGGGGTTTAGCGCATTATATACGTACACGTTATTATTATTATTATTATTAGATTTGGATTTAGCCCCTGTTTTGCTGACGAGATATCTTTCCGAAGCACATTTTTATCAGTTTTGAAACTTGAAAGTTTTGCGAGAACTGTGTTCGTGTGGCACTGGATCTAACTCTAACTATCAGAGACGCAGAATGTACAATTTATTGTCATGTGGTATAATATTAATTCCAGCTATAACATGTGTCCAGCACACAACAAAGTTTGCCACTTCAATCGCTCACCTGTTGAAGCGTATTTGTGTCACAGTCTAAACAAACTATCATACTTTTGTCAACCTAGAGGATACTTTCATCCACGATTGTGGGGGGCACGGGTGGCCCAATCGTCTAAGGCGCCGCGATTCGCTGCGCAGGGCACGTCAGAAACCTATGATTGTGGGTTCGAATCCCGGTTCGCCCCGATTATGTTGCTAGGTTTGGCAGCACCATACCCGTGTTCATGGGTTTCACCGAAGTGGTAAACGCCTTCGGGCTTCCCTCCGACATTAAGCTGACACGCCGTGACATAACTGGAATACTGTTAAAAGCGGCGTTAAACTCAACTCACTCACTCCACGTTTGTGATATTATAAGCGTGCGTATCGTTACGTGATACTGTCCTGTGAAGTTGCTTGGATACCAGTTTATGCAAACATTTATATTTTGAATAAAGTAATTATTGTTAATTCAATTAAATGTTTGGGAGCATGTTGGTTGTTTATTTGGCCTTTTCCATATTTTTACCACTTAATGAGATCATTTCAAACTGACAAACTATCAGTGCTTAAAACTGCAGAATTGAGCCTTCAGTGCTTCATAGGATGATGATGGCGAGTATTGGTTTGATACAGTTTTACAGTTTGAGTGATTCTCCCCCTTCATATTCACGTTTTACCCGTTAAACCTAACTTCCGTAATGGAGAAATCATGCGAATCGTCATATTCGAGTGACTTCTCCGTTCTAACTCATGTTATGGTTGATATATAATTTCATTAAGATTTTGCATAATGACCTATAGTTGATGCGGGGTAGAATAGGTCTTCAGCAACCCACGCTTGACGTAAAAAGCGACTATGTTTGTCGTAAGAGGCGACTAACGGGATCGGGTGGTCAGGCTCGTTGACTTGGTTGATGCATGTCATCGATCCCAATTGCGTGGATCGATGCTCATGATATTAATCACTGAATTGTCTGGTCCAGACTCGATTATTTACAGACCGCCGTTTTACAGCTGGAATATTTTCTGAGTGCGGCGTTAAACAACAAACCAACTAACCAACCAAATATAACTTCACTAAGATTTTGCATAATGACCTATAGTTGTTTGTTTGTTTGTAGTTTGGAGGACATTTTCTACTTCAGTAACTTTAGTTACTTCGACACATTTAAATGAAGACTTGCTGTAATTAATAGTTAGATATACCTCCATAAAGACATATCCAGATTGAAAGTCAAACAAATCGGTTGTATATAACTGACCCGGAACTAGTGTCCATTACTCAATAAAATATTGTTACAAAATTCGATAATTCGATAGCGGATGACACTTTCTTCTACGTAGATTATAGTATCGTATACGTAGACGAAAGTACCTTCTGCGATTAAAGTATTATCTTCGAAGATGAAAGTATCATGTACGAAGATGATATATACTTCCATATTCCGACAAAGGCACTTTTCCGGAAACCTGTATTTGACAGCTTTACTTAGATCGTGAGCGGACGAAACATGGTCTTCTATATGAACGCCATATCGGTATTTGTAATACATTTGTATTGTTATGTATAAAGGTATACAGTCGACGGCGAAATTTGCTTTTTCCCTGTGAAATCGAAATACTCAGGACACAGAAAAGGGGCATAACTCCGCTATGCTTAAATGTAGTTCATTGAATTACTGCAGTCCTTGTGGTACTTTTACGATCTGATTGTGTGAGTGTACTGTGGCTCTGATTCACCTGATTGTGTGAGTGTACCGTGGTCCTAATTCACCTGATTGTGTGAGTGTACTGTGTCCCCTGAGTCACCTGATTGTGTCAGTGTAATGTGGCCCTGAGTCACCTGATTGTGTCAGTGTACTGTGGCTCTGTGTCACCTGATTGTGTGAGTGTACTGTGGCTCTGATTCCCCTGATTGTGTCAGTGTACTGTGTCCCTGATTCACCTGATTGTGTCAGTGTACTATGGCCCCTGATTCACCTGATTGTGTCAGCATACTGTGTCCCTGATTCCCCTGATTGTGCCAGTGTACTGTGGCCCCGAGTCTCCTGATTGTGTCAGTGTACTGTGTCCCTGATTCCCCTGATTGTGTCAGTGTACTGTGGCCCGGAGTCTCCTGATTGTGTCAGTGTACTGTGGCCCCGAGTCTCCTGATTGTGTCAGTGTACAGTGTCCCTGATTCCCCTGATTGTGTCAGTGTACTGTGGCTCTGATTCACCTGATTGTGTCAGTGTACGGTGTCCCTGATGCATCAGATTGTGTCAGTGCACTGTGGCCCTGATTCACCTGATTGTGTCAGTGTACTGTGCCCCTGATTCACCTGATTGTGTCAGTGTACTGTGGCCCTGATTCACCTGATTCTGTCAGTGCACTGTGTCCCTGATTCACCTGATTGTGTCAGCGTACTGTGTCCCTGATTCACCTGATTGTGTCAGTGTACTGTGGCCCTGATTCACCTGATTCTGTCAGTGCACTGTGTCCCTGATTCACCTGATTGTGTCAGCGTACTGTGTCCCTGATTCACCTGATTGTGTCAGTGTACTGTGGCCCTGATTCACCTGATTCTGTCAGTGTACTGTGGCCCTGATTCACCTGATTGTGTCAGTGTACTGTGCCCCTGATTCACCTGATTGTGTCAGTGTACTGTGGCCCTGATTCACCTGATTCTGTCAGTGTACTGTGGCCCTGATTCACCTGATTCTGTCAGTGCACTGTGGCCCTGATTCACCTGATTGTGTCAGTGTACTGTGGCCCTGATTCACCTGATTGTGTCAGTGTACTGTGGCCCTGATTCACCTGATTCTGTCAGTGCACTGTGTCCCTGATTCACCTGATTGTGTCAGCGTACTGTGTCCCTGATTGTGTCAGTGTACTGTGGCTCTGATTCACCTGATTGTGTCAGTGTACTGTGTCCCCTGAGTCACCTGATTGTGTCAGTGTAATGTGGCCCTGATTCACCTGATTGTGTCAGTGTACTGTGGCCCTGATTCACCTGATTCTGTCAGTGCACTGTGTCCCTGATTCACCTGATTGTGTCAGCGTACTGTGTCCCTGATTCACCTGATTGTGTCAGTGTACTGTGGCCTTGATTCACCTGATTCTGTCAGTGTACTGTGGCCCTGATTCACCTGATTGTGTCAGTGTACTGTGCCCCTGATTCACCTGATTGTGTCAGTGTACTGTGGCCCTGATTCACCTGATTCTGTCAGTGTACTGTGGCCCTGATTCACCTGATTCTGTCAGTGCACTGTGGCCCTGATTCACCTGATTGTGTCAGTGTACTGTGGCCCTGATTCACCTGATTGTGTCAGTGTACTGTGGCCCTGATTCACCTGATTCTGTCAGTGCACTCTGTCCCTGATTCACCTGATTGTGTCAGCGTACTGTGTCCCTGATTGTGTCAGTGTACTGTGGCCCTGATTCACCTGATTGTGTCAGTTTACTGTGACCCTGATTCACCTGATTGTGTCAGTGTACGGTGTCCCCTAGTCTCCTGATTGTGTCAGTGTACTGTGGCTCTGATTCACCTGATTGTGTCAGTGTAATGTGGCTCTTATTCACCTGATTGTGTCAGTGTACTGTGTCCCCTGAGTCACCTGATTGTGTCAGTGTAATGTGGCCCTGAGTCACCTGATTGTGTCAGTGTACTGTGGCTCTGTGTCACCTGATTGTGTCAGTGTACTGTGGCTCTGATTCACCTGATTGTGTCAGTGTAATGTGGCTCTGATTCACCTGATTGTGTCAGTGTACTATGGCCCCTGATTCATCTGATTGTGTCAGCATACTGTGTCCCTGATTCCCCTGATTGTGCCAGTGTACTGTGGCCCCGAGTCTCCTGATTGTGTCAGTGTACTGTGTCCCTGATTCCCCTGATTGTGTCAGTGTACTGTGGCCCGGAGTCTCCTGATTGTGTCAGTGTACTGTGGCCCCGAGTCTCCTGATTGTGTCAGTGTACTGTGTCCCTGATTCCCCTGATTGTGTCAGTGTACTGTGGCTCTGATTCACCTGATTGTGTCAGTGTACGGTGTCCCTGATGCATCAGATTGTGTCAGTGCACTGTGGCCCTGATTCACCTGATTGTGTCAGTGTACTGTGCCCCTGATTCACCTGATTGTGTCAGTGTACTGTGGCCCTGATTCACCTGATTCTGTCAGTGCACTGTGTCCCTGATTCACCTGATTGTGTCAGCGTACTGTGTCCCTGATTCACCTGATTGTGTCAGTGTACTGTGGCCCTGATTCACCTGATTCTGTCAGTGTACTGTGGCCCTGATTCACCTGATTGTGTCAGTGTACTGTGCCCCTGATTCACCTGATTGTGTCAGTGTACTGTGGCCCTGATTCACCTGATTCTGTCAGTGTACTGTGGCCCTGATTCACCTGATTCTGTCAGTGCACTGTGGCCCTGATTCACCTGATTGTGTCAGTGTACTGTGGCCCTGATTCACCTGATTGTGTCAGTGTACTGTGGCCCTGATTCACCTGATTCTGTCAGTGCACTGTGTCCCTGATTCACCTGATTGTGTCAGCGTACTGTGTCCCTGATTGTGTCAGTGTACTGTGGCCCTGATTCACCTGATTGTGTCAGTGTACTGTGACCCTGATTCACCTGATTGTGTCAGTGTACGGTGTCCCCGAGTCTCCTGATTGTGTCAGTGTACTGTGGCTCTGATTCACCTGATTGTGTCAGTGTAATGTGGCTCTTATTCACCTGATTGTGTCAGTGTACTGTGTCCCCTGAGTCACCTGATTGTGTCAGTGTAATGTGGCCCTGAGTCACCTGATTGTGTCAGTGTACTGTGGCTCTGTGTCACCTGATTGTGTCAGTGTACTGTGGCTCTGATTCACCTGATTGTGTCAGTGTAATGTGGCTCTGATTCACCTGATTGTGTCAGTGTAATGTGGCCCTGATTCACCTGATTGTGTCAGTGTACTGTGGCCCCGAGTCTCCTGATTGTGTCAGTGTACTGTGGCCCCGAGTCTCCTGATTGTGTCAATGTAATGTGGCTCTGATTCACCCGATAGTGTCAGTGTAATGTTGCACTGAGTCATCCAACTGTGTCTGTATAATCTGGCCCAGAGTCGCCGATTAGGTCAGTGTAATGTTGCCCATGATCACAAACACTATGATTATGATCATTGTCATTGTCAAATATAATGAACTTCAGAATTATAAGCTTTTTCAACATAGCATAATTAAGTATTTTTTTAACATTTGAAAGATGTCTTCAAGATACACTAAATGACACAAGTTTCTCATTTATTTTAGTTTGACCAAGACATGCATCTGTTAGGAATTCATTGCATATAAATCAAAGACAGAGAATTGTAAATAAAAAAAGATAATTTAACCAGCATATAATCCAGTGAATCGGAGATGAAACACATTGTCAACCAGATTAGTAGAAACTTGTGAAAACATATACACATTTTGCCCTAACGTCTTTAGACAAGCACTATTTTACTTCAACATCACCTTCAGGTTTGCCAAGCTTGGTGTAGACTGCATCTGAGATTCAGAAGACAAGACTGGGACTTTATACTAGTTTCATCTGGACAGCTCTGATGGTCGTGCATGCTTCTACAGGCGAAGTGGTGGCATGTGGTACTGTGCACAACACAAAGGACCAGATACAGACAGTAAAACTAGTTCATTTGGGCCAATCTTTGGTTGACATTTGGAACAACATTCCCTAGGCTGTTGTCATTCATCTTGTGTCTTCAGTGGCCACTGCCTGGCCTTTATCAACACAAAATAATGGTGATCACACCTAACATTGTTAATTGTGTTGTTACACCATCCCTCTTTTAGAGCAAATAGCAACCTGTTGCCAGATATGTCTTTGGTAAATGAATAACTTGAATGAAAATACATATAAATACTAAAGCCAGTCAGTTGTCACATTCACATTTTGGCAAACCCAAAGCATTTTGAGTTTGACTTCACAAAGACAGCATGTCTTCTGGGGACGATCTTTCATTAGGATGCCTCTTACAACCAACAGTTGAAATACTTGAATCCCCAAGAGTATGGTGATGTACATCTGAATGAGCATGCTAAATCACACCGAAACAAATAACAAATATGCTCTTGAATGACAGCACTTTATTGATAATCAAGACATAGTGAATGTAATCTAGAATGGAGATAAGCATTGTAGGTATTATGGAATATACTCATCATCAGCCAAGATGGATGACAACTTTGATGATGATGCTATCAAGTACATGGAGATGTATATCGGCTGTTTATACTCTTGTCCAACAAAACCATTTTGAACTCACCTGGAACACTTCTCCCACAGCAATTAATTATTTCAACTACAACTAGAAGTAATGAACTCATGTGAAACTTTGAGTCAACCTACATGTGGATATTAGCCAATACACATTTGTCAGAATCACACAGCAGTAATCCCTAGTCATGAAAATAAATTGACAACAGAAGAAAGAAGAAATTATTAGTTTGCTACAGACATTGTAGCAAGGATATTATTGCCATGATCAGGAAAAACAGACTTTTGTCTGATTGAAATGTACGATAAGTGTAAATTGTAGACTAGTAAGACTGTCAGTGCTGTGCAAATTTCACAACAAACAGGCTCTTTTGTGTTAACTCTCAGGTGAAGATGTCACATATGATAATGCATCAAATTATTCCTTTGCAGGATTATTCAGGATCTTGCATGAGACAATATCAGTACATAGGTTCTTTGTGCAGTTAATGAAAGCGTTTACGTAAACATTTTTTAAAAATGAACGGTACCAAAGTTTGATATGAAAAATAAAACGCTACATCGATACAATCATTATACTGGCATTCTTTCAAATCTCTCTTACTACAATAAACTACAGTATCATTCCATAACAACATGCTGTAAGCTTTAAGGTACACATCATGCTCACCAAGCGAGCCATGCTGAATGCAAGCATCTTTCACTCAGATATTCATCTTGTCAACATCACTACAATCATTCGTTGATTTCATATTCTCACTGAGTTAACTACAATCAAATTGCACACATAATTAGCACACATTTATGACACACTTCGTTATATCATAACATGTAAAAAAACAAGCATGTTTATAGATGAGTATCTCGATTATGACAGTCTAAAATAAAATTTAATTCAACATGTTTCTAGGTACAACCATGTAGTGCTCTATACTGTTTTAACAGTAAAATATATGTTAATGTGTTAACTGTCACAATTACCTTTTAATCACACACCAGAAGCATCACCACCTTAGTGTCGATATCACAAATGAATCCTAATGTGGTGTAACTCCATAACAATATTTTAATAATAAATGACTGACATGAAAAATTTAACATTCAACCAAATAACTCTGAAACTGTTCATTCATGACTACAGAACATCACATTTCAATCAGTAAATAATGGTGTAAAATTCTGTGACTTGATATATGAGAAAGTAAATAAAGCAACAAAAAGTGTAAAATGACTCAAACTGGATTACTGAAAATAAAAATAATCTGACCATAGTTTTTAGATTTATTAAACTTAAACAAAATGATAATCATTGTAACAATGAGCAGAAATGGTAATCATAAATAATTGGCTATATATTTCTCTGCATACTTTGTGATGGGATATGATGTGCCATAAATATCAGATCTTCTTGTGAGTGGATCATTGAGTAACACTGATAATCTGAAGCTGATTACAAGACAAGCGTGACACAAGCTTAGAGATAATTAAGATACATTCATGATATAAAAACAAGGTAAGTAAATGTACATGTGGTATGTATGTGTGAGTAAATTAAATATGATATGAGCAAAGCCATCTTCCCACTATGTCACTGGTCCACGTACACACAGCATGATTTGTGTTATACTATTATGTGGATAATGATCATGTAATATTTCCTTATATCCCACTTACTAGGTATCAACTCAATTTTCAGTTTTGAGGAAATCTTTCTTCAAATTAAATGCATATTCACTCATAAACGTCAACTAATTTGACATATTTGCCAATTGACAATGAATTTGAAATGAGAGAACAAGTTCAATAAATGACAAGTGGCTCTCCAAATGCAAATCTTTATCATCAATGAACATTTCACCACTATGACTTTCATCTTGAGTTTCATCTGAGTGAGTGAGTGAGCGAGTGAGTGAGTGAGTATGGTTTTACGCCGCTTTTAGCAATATTCCAGCAATATAGCGACGGGGGACACCAGAAATGGGCTTCACACATTGTACCCATGTCGGGAATCGAACGCTTTAACCACTAGGCTACCGACCGCCCCTCATCATAAGTAGCATCTTATAATACACATAAAGAGGTTTAAAGCAAGTCAGAGTTTTGTCTACACATGCTTTTCTTTGTTTTTTGTTTAACACTGATCTCTTCAATACAGCAGCATTATGCTGGCGGCCTGTTAATTATCAAATTTGAACTAAAGGCAAACCAGTGACTGATATTATGAGCAGCATCCCACGCTGATGATGTGCAATCAACCAAGTCACTGCTTCTGACCACCTGATCTTTTCATTTGCCTCTCTTACAACAAGCATATGTTGCTGGGGACCAATTGTAACCTGGAATCCCAAGGGACACGATGTGTAGATGGACCTAGACACAATGGGATACAATTTACTACCGAGTAAACTGTCTTTTGTCACTACACTCAAACTGCAACACAGCAACATTAACTTCACACTGCAACATTGTCACAGTGTATTCCCGGCAATATCACCGCTGGCTACAGCAAGGTAATCCAGACACTGTCTGCTACGACTAAACACATGGAATGTTTCACACACTAGAGGGTAACACTGTATACTCAAATTCTTAAACTTAACAACAAAAAGTTTAGCAAAGGGATGGAGGGAATAAAAGTAGGAACATGAACTTGAGCAGAAAATATCTTAAAAGACAATACTTATATAAACTATGCTAAAAAGCAAAAGGGGAAAGTTAAGTTATAGTTCTGTATAGCACATCTAGGACAATTGGTTAATGGTGCATGTACTATCAGTAAGTCACCAGAGCCAATCAGCGTTATAGGATATGTAACTCACACTGTGTGGAACTAGTTTCAACCTTGAGTGGTTGTCTCTACTCATTTATCCCATGTGACTTGCCCCTTCTATGGTCAACACTCCCACCACACAACACACTTTAAGTAGGCTTCAATGTCAACTGTACATGGAGCGTATGTCAGCCTTGAAATGTGCCTCAATGTTTCTCCGCTTCAGTTTGAAGGCATCAGTCACCAGACCAGCCTCTGGTGTCCAGCCTTCAGGGCACAACTTGATCTTCTGGGGGATCTCAAACTTCTCTAGCTTTGCTGTGGAAAAAAGATAGGAGGTATATTAGTCCATTATCTGGTTGTTTCATAGTCTTGTAAGTTACATAGGGGATGCAAGTCTGACAGCACATTTTCACATCACTATGACCTTTTGAACAATCTATGTCATTACCCAAATTTGAAAGAAAATCTTTTGGATGACATTCAGTCCTAGAACATGAACTCATCTGAAACCACTGCACTGATCATCACCCCAACATGTTATCAAGGATACAAAAATAACATGCACTGTGTTCTGGGGCACTGACCAATCACATGAAACATCCTGCATGAAAACATTTCAGCTTTCAGGCCCCCAAGAAGGAAAATGAGTGAGACGATGTGACACTCAACAGTCAACAATATTAAAGTTATGCAAATACAACCTGAAAATAATCAAGTCTGGGACTTACAAACCAGTGGTTGAAATCATAAGCAATTTAGTCAACAAATTTGGGGTAAGATACAAAGGTAACAAAGTCAAACCTGTAACCACACAAGAAACTAGGGTCTTCAGCATGACACAAAATTTAAATCACCTCACAGCCCCTAACTGCCTGAGGAACAAATATTTTCAGTTTCTCTTGCCATAGGATAAATAAATTTACAGAGTAAGGACTACTTGCCAAATAGCCACGTGGTAACAATGTCTTATGCAGTTCACTTTACTTGTAAAAGTATTTCAGAAAATTATTACGTCAAATACACAGAACAAATTACACATCATGTAAAAGCCTGTATAATGATACATGATACTAACATTTAGCTGACAACACGGACAGCCTCTTGAGGACCTCCTTGACCAGGCTGGTGTTCTGACACAGCTGGTTGAACTCCACCCCATTGATGCCGAGTTCCTGAGCTAGCTTGGTCAGGTTCTTCTGGTTAGGGACAACCAGTGCCACTGTGTAGTTGTAGAGACTGTCGGCACACACACAGATCTGGTCCACCAGGGGGGACACTTTCACAGCGGTCTCCACCTTGGACAGCGACACATACTCTCCTGCCTGGAGCTTCACAAGGTCCTTCTTACGATCTGGTGAAAATAATATTCCAGTTGTACTGAGAGAATGAGTTAAAATACAGGGTGGCACAGGAAATGCTTCAGCCATTTATAAAAGTGATGGAAACATGTTATTAGTTTTAAACTCACTAAGTAAACCCAGTTAATACTGACGTGATCTAAAAAAATCTATGGCTTAGTTCAAGTAATGCATATCTACCATGTCCGTTGTACCATAAATTAAAAGCTGTCTACTGTGAAGATGAGGTTTAAATTCTATTCAGCGATTAATAACATGATATGACTTGTTTGTTTATTTATTTATTTACAGCTGCACTCTACAATATTCCAGGTAACTGGAGACCTATTCTAACCAAGAATCCATTTATACTGGATAATTCATCATACAACAAGAAAATACAATAAGAACATTTGATAGTGACCTATAATTTTCAAACATCCATCTCCATCAAACTGGCCGATATCTCCAGTACAGAAGTATCTTATGCCACCAATCTCAGTGAAGTCTTCCTTGGTCTTCTCTGCATTCTTGTAGTAGCCCATGGAGACATTGCCGCCACCAACCAGGATCTCTCCGCGAGGACAGGGCTTGTCAGCACTGGTGTAGTTACCTAAAACACACAGAACAACATGAGAGGGCAGAGGCTGTGTGTTCTGGCATACAAATATGATGACAAGAGGGAAGCTATTAATGAAAATGAAGATAAAACAAGGTTCACATAACTTGATGTTTCAACAGGTGTTTCCCAATTCAATATTAACATATGATGGCAAAGAGAAGATGAGGAAGTAATGGAAATGTATGTCATTATTGTGTTTACAAAATAAAAAGATATTTCAGTGACAATGAACCTCACTATATAAATCCAATTATCTCGAAAGGCAAGGTTAAACAACTTTTCACCGCACCTCACTAACCATGTTAACTGCAATTCCCTTAATGTTGCTAAACCTCATACTCATACTCTAGGTTCATGTACTAATAAATATATGATAATACTGTCAATATATGCGGGAAACAGTTTTTACTGAAAGATAGCATTTCTGATAAGCGGTACAAAGTCTGTTAAACACATCTAATCTTTTTCCAGTTTCCTTTCACAAGAGAGTAAAGTGTTGCCAACAAACAAAAACATGTAGGTGTACCTTCAGGCCAGTCACGCAGTCTGATCTCGCTGCACTGCAGTGGGGCCCCAACCCTTCCTGTGCTGAGGTCTGTCACTGAAACACACATTGCTACTGTGTAAGTCCACTATGGTGGGGACAATATAATCAGCATGCTTCAGTGTATTCTATCATTCTTCACAAATCATGAACATCCATTCCATCTCTCTATGCTGCTATACCTTCCGTGACAGTTCCTGCACCACAAGTCTCTGTGAGGCCATATCCCTGACCAACAGGACAACAGAAGCAGATGTTCATGAAACGCTGTGTTGCATCTGACAGGGGGGCTCCGCCACATAGCATCAGTCTCACATTCCCTCCCAGGAGCTTACAGATCTTGCTGAAGACAAGTCTGAAACAATTGGTTCTGCATCTTTAGAAACTACTGTAACAGAGTATCCAATAAAGACAAATACAAGTATAATGGGCGATCTTTTTCAATTTATCTTCCCTTCACTAACCCGCTAGGTGCGCTGACCCGGACAGTCCAACCTTAAACTGACGGCGCATGTGGTATGCGCGATACGAGCACTACATGTTACTATGACGCCTATAGACAGTTAACTAGTACAACCTTCACCACTGTCGGCCAGCTGTCGGTCACACTTGTGTGCGGACAGTATATCTTTTCGCCTAAACAATTATTTATCTATTGCCATGTCCGGAAATAAATGTTCCTTGATATATTATACATCAGGGATGACCACGACTGATTATATTGTATAGTTAACCACTAGATAGGCGTTCAACCATGCGGTGTAAACAGCTGATCGTTCATCCCAGGTCGCTTTGTTGACGTTTTGCAATCGGTACTGAAAGTGTTGCCCTTGATGCATGATTATGAAAATTAAGTAGATTTTGTATACGTTCCTATATCTATGTTGTAGCATCGCCGAGCAGGCTACATCATATGCATGCATTTCAGTATGTAAAACTGTGAGGGGATACGTTACGCGAAATGTGAAGGTCTCATGCAACATTGCCTGTAGGCTCAATGTTGTGAATATTGACAGCAACACATGTAAGTATTTGTCAGATATATAACTGAGAGCAATGAGAAATGTTCTCAAGAAATTGTAAGAGTAACAGGCACTGTAAAAGTACGTCATCAACTAGATATCATGATACAATCTTCAAAATAAAAGAAATGGAAATCACTGAAATCTGTTTTGATATTTAAGGGTTAATTGGTGCATGTTGTATACAAGGATTTTATGTATATGAATGGTAGCTGTTTGTTGCCAAATACTACCATGATTATATTTCAATATGATCAATGAAAGATATATAATATTTTGGCCTTTTTTTAATTTTACAAAGCAGAAAAAACCCAATTCAGACACAGGGGACCCTATAAATTAGTTAAAATACATATTCAAGAGTATTTGTACCAACTACAATTTTTATAAAATAAAACAATATATTCATACTAATTGCTAATCTCTATAATGTTGATTGTATTAACAATGCAGTGTCTACATCCAGTTTGCATTGACAATAAACATATGATTGTGACACAGATAAAGCTGATTCTTAACTCCATTAGGCCTTGCTTTTTCTGTTTCCTTGTTCTAAACTGATGTTTCAAATTCCAACATAAACAAATTTTTAATGTTTTTCTTTTTTCTCTTCACACCATAAGATATCTGCATTGCACAATGACTCTTATTATTTTATTTAATATCTTGGCACACTTGTGCATGTGTACTAGGATTGGGACTCTGCATGGTATTCTTTCAGGTTTGGAGAATCAATCAATTCATTGTGAAAACATTTTTAATTTCTTACATAAGTTACTTTGATCTTGATAAGATCAAACTAGATCCAAATAAATTTGAGAAGATTAAATTATGCAGTCTATACATTTCAGCCAGTTTGTCTAAAATCCGGTCCTATTTTTAGTCAATAATGAATGAATGAAAATTTAAGAAAAAATATACCTTACCTGAGTGAATCAGTCAATATGCATATTGACTGAAATGTTCAGTCAAAATACATATTGGGCCTGATTATAGACACTGACTGTAACATATGTAAGTATAATCTGTTATATGCAAAAACAAAAAACAGAAATAAATCCATTTATCTACATGGAATGACTGGGGGGTTCAATTTCCATTTATTTAACCATCAGAAGATTTGATGATAAACTTTCATATTCATATTTTCATATAAAATATATTTCCTATATGATAATAATAACTACAAAATATACTTTAAACTACAGGTGTCTTGAAGTACTGTTGAATGAAAATCAGGATACTTAGATACAGCAGGATAGTGTGTGGGTTTGTATGGGAAATTAGTCAACATTAAAAAAATATAATGTTACTAAAACAAGAAGATAAAACTTTGATTTAGATCTATTTATGCATCATACACATTTTGTGGGGTAGTCAGTATGATTTGTTGTTTGTTGGGACTCATCTCTGTAATTAGCTACTATTTTAAGAGCATGAGTATCAGAATTCTGTAAGAAATGATGGATCAATGAATTAACACCTGTGATGACTCAGAGCACTTTATGGTGGGACACATGTTATAAGGGGCAGAATAATATGTGTAAGTCTCTTATTTCAAAGTATGATGACTAGTATGCATATTGCAACTGAGTAACTGAATGCTTAATAGATGCATGGTAGATGTTCATTAGGCCTATTTCTACAAAAATAATATAAATTTAAATATTCAGATGCAACTTTAACTTTGATATAAAAAGTAACATTTATAATCAGTTGTTTTATTATTTTGAACATTTTTTCTTCTTAAAATATTTGAAAAGGCACGGATGTATACTTACTATATAGATCATTGGTAAAGGCCCGTCAATTAAAGATGTCTGTGTGCTGCAAATGTTGGCGTATCACTAATTTTATTAAATTGAAGTTCGTGGTAGTATTTGTTGAGATTTGAATGCATGAATTGTTGTAGGAAATAACACAAAGGCTGATAAATAAAATGAGTTTGCATTATTTCATCGATGCAATATGTTAGCCCAGACTGACAGAATGCCTCGCTGTTTTCTGACGTAGAAAATACCGTGACAATATACCATTTTCCATGACGTTTTCCCCGCTATATTCCAAAGTGACAATTCGTCTTGTAGTTGAAGACTCAACAAATGTTGATAATATAAACTAATAATCACTACAAAATATGTGCTAGTTAAAAATATTCAGTTGTAAACGACCGTTTTTGAACGAAGGTGCAACAGGATAACTCTTTAGCTAGGCTCCGTCTCTACATGTCAGTCGTTGTCGCAGCGCGCATTGATCCGGGAACCAGACTGGAAGCGACAGGTTGGACCGCCGCTTATATCATTTCAAAAGGAGAGTTATTGCCCTTTGGAACAAAAAGATCGCCCATAGTCTAAAACTTGTGTCAAGGCAAATGTAGTCATAGAAACTCCTTCAAGCCTTACTCTTGGTGCGCTATAAACAGAAGCAATTTGATATATTACAATATATAACAAAAACAAAGAGAGCTTGAACAAGAGGAACAGAAAATATGCAGGGATGTCATACAACATAATTCTACATGAGCTTTATCACATTAATCTGTCAGTGACATAATACAGATGGTTACATTTCAGGGAAATATTGCATTATCTCCCCTTAGCCAAGCAACGATAAACGTACCATATGACTATCACATTATACAGCAACTAATGACTATCAATTTCAACTGAAATGCTAGACAACATATAGTTACTAACTTGTTAAGCAAAGGTGTATCATATCCATTCTCCAACTGTTTCCTCTTGTACTCATAAGCGAATGAAAATAAGGCCTGTCCGAACTTCCCTCCACCATTGACTTTGTCCCACACACCCTTGTAGATCCTATCCATGATCACCTGAAACACACTTGCTTTGATACAACCAGGGTGGTCAGTGTTAAATGAAAAAAGGCATCTTCAGTAGACAACAGAGAGTGAGAGAGAGAGAGTAAATATTGAAGTGCCTATACTTACAGGAACGGCAGCCATCAGTGTAGGCTGTAGGACTGACACATCACCTTTACTACCTCTCTTTATCTTACTGGACTGAAAAACAAACAATAGCAGTACACAATCACTGCAAAACTCTTATAACAATGTAGATAGGAAAATCTCTAGTTGCAAAGGACAATGATTTTACAAAGAGTACTTCTGTTTGCAAAAAGTTATTGCCGTAGAAAGTCATCATTATTATGTGAACTACTACCCTTCATAATAATGGTGAAATACACATACATAATGTTCACTGCATAAAACAAATGACAAGGTTGAATGTCCTGCAGCAACATGTTGGTGATTCTGGTTTTCACTCAAGCTGAGGTGGAGATAAGATAAGAGGAGAGATGCTAATTTCACTATTATTGGTAAAAACATATTCATGATTACAGGTAAGAAACAGAAATATGGGTTTTTCAGATTAAAAACGATGTTTTATTGGTCTGTTTTCAGTCATACAAATGGGTATCTCATACCTCTAGTCGCACGTTAAAAGGAAGCCAGAAGCTGGAATGCAAACAATAAACTTGTTTCCGTCCGGTTGCGCACGCACCTCCCTATGACATGTCACAAATCTCGAAGAATAAGCCATCAAGCAGGACTGGACTGGATTGCTTCCCAGTGGGGATGGCTGGGTGGGAACGTACGACTGAAAACAGACCAATACAACATCGTTTTTAATCTGAAAAACCCATGTTTTAGTCTGTTTTCAGTCGTACAAATGGGTAGAATTCGACGGAACACTGGAAGGAGGGTCGGGAAAGTAATCAGGAAGTGACCTCTTTCATGTTGAATGTACCAAGTTCCTCACCCCTGTAGTGACAATAGAACATTCGACCAGATGCACGGACGAGACAAGTTGTTTATCACGAACGCACAGCATGGTT
This sequence comes from Haliotis rufescens, assembly GCF_023055435.1. NCBI lineage: Eukaryota > Metazoa > Mollusca > Gastropoda > Lepetellida > Haliotidae > Haliotis > Haliotis rufescens. The sequence continues at coordinate 8,321,610 of NW_025964383.1, forward strand.
AATGCTCATCGACACACAACTAATTATCAATGCGACAGGACAACTGCACACGTCAGTTGAACTGCGATCGAAGTGGTCAACGTATAGTTTAGTTACAGAACAACTCGCAGTATACAAGGTAACTAAAACAGCATGTTTAATGCTCTTCGACCCACAAGTAACTATCGATACGACAGGACAACTGCACACGACAGTTGAATTGCGATCGAAGTGGTCGACGGATAGTTTAATGTCAGAACGACTCGTCGTATCCAAGGTAACTAAAAATAGCATGGTTAATGCTCTTCGACACACAACTAATTATCGATGCGACAGGAAAACTGCACACGTCAGTTGAATTGCGATCGAAGTGTGGTCGACGTATAGTTTAGTTACAGAGCAACTCGCAGTATACAAGGTAACTAAAACAGCATGTTTAATGCTCTTCGACCCACAAGTAAGTATCGATGCGACAGGACAACTGCACACGTCAGTTGAATTGCGATCGAAGCGTGGTTGGTGCATAATTTAGTTACAGAGCAACTCGCAGTATACAAGGTAACTAAAACAGCATGTTTAATTCTCTTCGACCCACAAGTAAGTATCGATGCGACAGGACAACTGCACACATCAGTTGAATTGCGATCTAAGTGTGGTCGGCACATAATTAAGTTACAGAGCAACTCGCAGTATACAAGGTAACTAAAAAATACGAGCAGTACTTCTTTTCTGAGCCAATGTCGAACGCGACCTGATCGAGAGGCTCGTAAGTCTAACTTGACCTGTAGCGCAGAACGATATCGAGGTCCCAGGTCGGCAGTCGGAATTAATGTGACTCATCTTCAACCATGAAGGCACGTAGAATTTTCTGCAATTTCGGTATTTATGTGAGCCTGTCGCCCGTAGGAGACGGCTCGTTCAGGTAGAAGGCGACCCTGATCGCCTGCCGATGGAGCCATTCTACGACCCTCTTCATGATCCGTGTGATGAAGTCTTCCCCCTACCGGTAGCTCGTCTAAAGGTAGTAGACTCCGACGTCGGTGACGGCGGGGGAAGGGACCTCACTACCTCCCCCGCTGGCTCGCTGTCGACAGCAAAGCAAGCGGTTGTAGCTGGTGACGAACAGAGTGTCCATGGATCCCCAATGCCTGTCTACTACAAGAATCTTGGAGGGCGCTGGTTTCCTGAAGAGTAGCCCCCAATCCAAGTCCCTACTCATGGGTGACGAAAACGCATGCCATAGATCGGGTAATGCGATCGACCAGGTGGTTTGCTGAAACTCTGCCCCGGCAGAGCAGAGGCAAGTTCTGGTCCATATCGTGAGCCATGGCTCTGAAGACATCGGGAGAAGAAAACTGAAGAGACTGCGGCGTATCTCCAACCGACGTAGATTGTGTAGATGTAGATGAAGGTACTGGTGTACTGGTCGATGGTCCATGGACCTCCAACGTAGTCGAATCCTTCTTGGTCGACGCCGTCGAGGCGAGTACCGCTGTCGTGATCTGGGCTTCAAAGCCGTGTCGATATGAAAGTGAGACGAGTGTGTCGATCGGTCATTATCTCTACGATGCTGTTGTCACAATCCATCGTCGATGTCGATTGTGTAGGCGTAGATGAAGGAACCGGTGTACAGGACGATGGTCCATGGACCTCCGACGAAGTCGAACTCTTCTCGGTCGTCGCCGTCAATGCGAGTACCGCCGCCGTGATCTGGCCTATCAAAGCCGGGTCGATATGAAAATGAGACGAGGGTAACGAACGATCATTATCTCGACAACGCTGATCTCGCCAAAACTCCCTTCGAGAGCGTTGCACGTCCCCGTGTGGACGAGGGCTACGATCTCTAACTGTAGAAGTACTACGATCCCCATCGTAGTTATCGTCCGAATCAAACTCCCAACGACCTCGAAGGCGACGAATGTCCTCGTGTCGTTGACTGTCTCTCGCCGAGGCATTCGACCTGTCGTCCTGGGGCGGGAACGAATTGTAGAGTGGGATCCGTGTTCACTGTCGACCTATCGTCGTTGGTAGGACGAGAGACGGACCGACTGGGGACTGTAGTCCCCTTATGGTCCTCGTCACGAGCCGGTCCAGTCGTAACGGGGGTGGCTGAGTGACGCTCTCGATCAACCGATTGACGAATATCAGTCGTGCGGGTAGTATCATCAGCAGGCGAACGGTCACGTGTCTTGTCGAAAACATAAGTTGACTTGGGCGGGTCGTTATCAACTGATTTCTTGGGTGTGGCCGACGCGCCAACCCAAGGGCCAGGTGTAGAGACTGCAGAGTCCAGGGATCCACCCGATGACCTACTCTGCTTGTAGCGCTGGTCAGTAGCCCGCTTCGCCAACGCATGAAGATACCAATTAAAGTTTATTCTTTACAACGTTTATCCAACGAAACACGTTGAAAATCCGTCCTTAATTATGCAGGAAGGACAATACTTGTGTAGATCTACTTAAGACAGTATACGTTGACACGAGGCAGAAAAGCCCGACATGTTGCCACGTGTATAATCAAGTAAAACAGTGAAACACGTGTTGAACACAAACAATGGATTACCAAGGATTACATTCCAGGAGTCTACAGGTAAGACATATTATTATTACTGTATTAGAACAACAACTGTAGACACACGATAAGTACTAGTAGAATACAAACTAGCAGTTATCGCGAAAGTCCTTCTCGAGCGACCAGCTCAGAGGCGTGCTGAGAGATTTTGTGACATGTCATAGGGAGGTGCGTGCGCAACGGAACAGAAACAAGTTTATTGTTTACATTCCAGCTTCTGGCTTCCTTTTAACGTGCGACTAGAGGTATGAGATACCCATTTGTATGACTGAAAACAATAGATTTTTCCAAATAGGGAGATATTCAGACACCGAAGTTCCGTGTGGTCTCCCCATTTAAACTATGGTTAAAGACCTAAGTGCTAAACTGTTTGAAACAACATTGTCTTGGTTGTATCTAAAAAGACATTCAAGAGATCTATGCTTAACTGTGAAAACACTGTGTTCCCTGTGTACCACGCTTCTTGAAACCCGAGCACAAAAATAAATAATCTAAACATAATTTGTCCATGTTAAAGGCCGGGGTTCAAGCCTATGCACAAAGGGGGTGTGGCCACAATGTATGGTTAAAACTGTCTTTTGGTGCAAAGCAAAGCAGTAGTCAAATACATTCGATGAAATATCACAAAATCGACTTACCAATTAATGATGATATTCAGCCATAGTACACAGAAGGATGTTATGAAGACTTACTATGAAAAAATATGGATACAGATAGTCTACAAAACGAACAATTTGGAAAATATTTCCTCCTTATTGTAATCCAGATTTGAATTTGCCACTGTATCAGTCAGGTGACCAGAGGAGGTGTGTATCCATAGCAACATGTCTGCTAGTGGAGGAATGATTGCCATTCAAGGTTTCATATTTCACTTTCTCCCCAGACAGTGAAACTGACCCCCACCCCCACTCCCCCTGTGTGGGAGTGTAATCTGTTTTGACACTGACACCAACAAGAACATTTGATTCTCCCATGAGGGGGTGATATTTTTTTGGTATCTATGTGATCATTACCAACACTTCAACTAGTTAACTTTCATTCTATTTGATGGTTAACCTTTGTTGTACTAAATTCTTTATAATAACCTAAATTTCACAAGACCAAAATATACCAATCTCCTCTTCTCAATGTACCTCTCCAACCCATACGCCCCCCCAAAAAGCAATGAACCTGGCTTTGTTTTAGCATGCGATCACTTCAGGGTCTGACCACTGCTCACTGACTCCAACTATCTGAATAAATTGGACATCTCTTGTTTTCTACCACGCCATACTGATTTCCTCACATGATGGATCCAAATAAGCGACCTGCTCGTTTCACAATTGAAGTACCAGGTGATCATGAAGTCAAGGAAGGTATTCTTCAAAAGCTGAAACAGGTGAAAGCTCACCTGAAAGCAGAGACCAGCAAGCCTGCTAATAATGCTGATGTTCTGGACCGGGTATTATCGTATTATCTCCAACATCATGGCCTGACTGCCCCGGAAGATCCACCAGTGACACACCTGACAGCTGGACCAGGTGACACTGATGACAGATTTTTTGTTATATCTGAATCATCCATGAAAATGTGCCTGGATGTAGCGGAAAAGCATGGACGAAAATGCTCCAACAGATTGACTGTGGCCCAAATCAGTTATCGAGGCCATGTCATGAAGATGAAAGTACGCTGCCGCAAGTCACACCAGTATCGTCTGGCGTCCTCACCCTACCTCCCAGACAACAAATTCCTGGTGAATGAGAAGATTGGACATGCTTTTTACAGCTGTGGCATGTTACCAGTCCAATACAGCAGGTTCTGTTCAGCTGCAGGGATTGGTAATCTCTCACGTAAGTATAGAGAAGGACAGCTTACCACTTATAAGAACTGTGTTCAGACAGAGTATACGGATTCCTGTGAAACGGCATTGTTAGAAGAAGTTGCTGGTTATGAAGATTTAGATGGCATAAATATCATGACAGATGCTCGGCATGGCTGGCGGAAAAATGCCAAGGACAGTAGTGTTGTGGCCATTGGTGACCACACACACAAGGTGTTAGCATGCCCACATATCACTAAGCAGATCGATCCCGTCTCTCAGAGACATGAAAAGATTGGAACTGTACAAATCTATGATTACCTAGAAGAGAATGATGTCCGTGTTAAAGTCCACACACATGACAGAAATTTATCTGTTAATAAATTCATTCGGGACAGTCGAACTACAATTAACCAAAACGACACATGGCATGGTGTAAAATCGGTAGCCAAATCTCTTTCTGCTGTATCCAGTGGGCCAAAATATAAGCATGGCAGTACCTGGCATGAGCAGCTGTCTGACAAAGTACAACCTGTCACAACTCACTTTCATCATGCCATTCGGAATTGTTATGGTGACAGTGATTATCTGAGATCTTCCCTCTTAAATGTGATCGAACATTATAAGAACAATCATTCAGACTGCAATCCTTCATCTAGATGCAAGAAAGATCCAAACTATGAACCATCACGTATCGTGCTCACAAGCAAGAAAGCAATCTCATTATTGAAAGGAGTCATTACAAATACAGTCATTTTCAAGTACCCAGATGACTTCAATTTGGCCAAAGATACATTCTATGTTGAAAGTTTCAATAATGTTATGAATATTTTTCAAGATAAAAGAATCTCATTTTCTGACAGAGTGTATGACATGAAGTCTCAATTAGCTGTTTGTCACTGGAATGAAAATGTTGATAGGAGCTTCACTTCCGAGTGGCATTCAAGGAATCCAGGTGCACAGAGATGTCGCAGGAAGAAGAATTACAAATCTGTCTCCTACAATTACAGGGGCAATGTATGGAGCAGATATTTAGGCAGATTATTTTGACCTGAACCAATTACTTCTTGCCAACTGATAGACAGATAACATATTTTCTCTTGCTGACACTTTTAATTGCTGATTTGTTTATGACTTTACTGTCAACTATAAATTATCTCCAGTGTTACTTCATGGTAAAAGTCTTGAGAAAGCTGTGAGAAACATTATTACATCAAGACACAGTGAACATGGAAGTCTCTCACATTGATGGTAACTCCTTTGCAGCGAGAAACTATTTACAGTTTATTTCATCACCACAACTGGGATATAATAGAAGTTCCTCACTCCGAGACAACAACACCAGTTACAACTGTGCCGGATATTAATGACCCTGATGATGACCCCAAGTTTATGATCCAACAGGGAGCTGATGCAGATGTGTGTCCTCATTGTTTATGCAAACCATGCATAACGGACTCTAGTAATAAGCAAATGTGGTGGGAAGAAGACATCCTTCAAGACAATGTTCATAATTCTGAACTAAGAAAGGGACATTATAAGAGATTTTGGACTATGCTTCTTCACCGAGGTGTATGGAGGGATGCACGTTATCAAGAGAGAAAGAGACAGGCATTAGAAAGACATGTGAACAGACATCACTTGGTATGGAATGGAACCCGACACAAACGTGACCTGATGCCTGATTGTGTTATAGTACTAGTTCGGACATGGCTACCAAATCCACCAAATAAACCATATTTGGGACATACCTGGAATTGATGCTACGATTATGTATTTGTTATGTTTGCATCGGTATGTGGAATACGCCCTTTCAATAATTGTGTTTCTTCATTGTTTATGTAGTATTATATTGATGTTATTGTTAATAATGTACTCTCAATTACCCTAACAAGGTTATCTGTTAATGCCATTGTTGTAAAGTTAGAAATATCAGAAGATCTTTAACAATTGTGCTTATAGTTCATTTATATGATGAAGTGAGCGCCTGTAATGACACATATTTGTTGGTTGTAAACAATATATATAAGTACCTATAAAGGTACTTTGCCGTGAATTAAAATGTGTAAATTAATGATGTTTATGTTGGGCACCTCCTCCCTCTGTGTGTGTGTGTGTGTGTGTGTGTGTGTGTGTGTGTGTGTGTGTGTGTGTGTGTGTGTGTGTGTGTGAGACTTAAGTGCTGTGATTGAAACTTTTTGTGAATAATACTTTTGTTTTAGAACTCATTTTTTTTGTAAATATGTACATTCATGAATAAGTAAAATTTCATATATTGTTATCAAATGATTCTGTCTTTTTTCTTTTGAATTTGTAGAGAAAGTGTAGTTGGATTATTCTTGTAGTAAATTCCATGCTTAACCTTTGACCTCGCCAGGCTCCCACCAAGCAGCAAAACCGTTAGAGCTCTGTCACTCATGGGCAGATAAAATCTACACTGCTGAGGAGTAGCCAATGGGAGACTAATTAGAAACCCATGGGTTTTTTCAGTTTGCACTCCGGCCTTTAACTGGTGAGCATTTTATAAGAAACCATAGTCCTGAAAAGAGTACTTTTTTCGATCTGTTTGTTTCTATTAGGTAAAAGCTACTAAAACAAACAATGTTCAAAACAGATTTAACATTCAGAATAAAACACAAATATCCCAATTTATGACAAGAGTAACTCTTTGTTTTGATGTCATTGTCAGAAGAATTACAACATATGACAATATGTGGTTCTGGACCAGGCAATGTTCACTGCTTGAGGGACGTCTATGCCAGAGCATGATCCTGATGTTGTGAACACCACATACCCACTCAGCTCTTATGACAAGCATGGGGTTCTGGGTGAATAATGTCCAGTATTTTGAACATGGACTATGGTTATCGTAATGGCAAGTGAGGCTGTAACACGAAGCACTGTACCTGGTCTGTGAGAGTGAGGGGAGAGGAGTAGCCAATACACACACCATGGGAAACACAGGACAGTTCTGGAACAACACACATATCAAAATATACCCTGGTAGGTCACAGGTGTAAAATCTATGTCAATTTAGTCAAGAGTCTATCTGATGAAATAAATAAGAAACCTTAATCTTTTTACTAACTTTTATGTGTCCCATGAATAGGAATCTTAGCTGGGTCAGTTTCTAACACTGCTAGTGATTTTAAACATTATAAAAACAAATTTAAGAACATGCTTTTAGCACTTAACAATGTACATACCAGCAGCTTTCTCAATTAAAAAAAATAGTTTTTTAAAATTATGAATACTGTGTACATCGGGGAACACATAACAGTACATCCTTGACACATTTCAAGTTTATCTCTGACAACAAATATCTTATGGTTCAGAAAGTCTTTGACTGTTATCCAGCTAAATTGTTAAAGAAACTATAACTTGTTTGCTCCTCCATACCTGCACTAAGTTCCAAAACATGAGCTAAGGGGAGATAACCTATGTAGATGTCTGGTGGTCTGAAATTACAAAAGACAATAATGACTTTCATAAACACTGAAAACATACATGATAACATTTCACAATGTATCTGTTTCATAGAGACATACACATATTAAGCAAGCAGAAATAGTTGACCTGAAAAATCTGAAGATCACCTACCCCAAATTTGGTATCCTTTCACACTGGCCAGACATGCCGGACATCAGGTTGCCATGGCTGATAAGAACACCTACAGCAAGCAATATCAAATGTCAGACTTCATGTCAGGCAAAGGCTCCCAAGAACATTTGCAAAACTAAATGCAAAGAGTGAGTGAGTGAGTTGGGCTTAACGCAGCCTTACACAGTATTCCATTTATATCATGGCTAAAAAGCAGGAGAGGTGCAGGTATTTCAGGGGTAGATTTAATTGCTGGCTCGTTGGCCCATGGCCAGTTTAAATTACAAAGGGCTTGGTGAAACAAAGTAGATGGCCGGTCTGGCTGGATACAATTTCACCCCTTTTTCCGATTATGCTTAATTATTTTAATTTGACCATCTTGGTAGAATGACAAGTTGCTGCCATTTTGTAATGTTGTGTACAACTACTTCTTTATTTGCTCATAAATCGCCATAAAATGAGACAAAAAAGAAGCCAGGATTTAATCTCTGTATGGAAAAAACGTTTTAGGGGTGAGGAGTTCTACAAGTTTCAGAGCCATGATTAGGTGCTGACGCGACCTCAGGTTCAGCCACTTCATGGCCTCCACCTTTTAGTTGTAGGCTAGTTAGTTTGGAAAAGGGCCAGTAACTTTTTAAAGGAGCAAGCCTTGCTGGCTACATACATATTTGTTGTTCAATATACCCCTGTATTAGACATATACCACTAATAAACTATGAACATGGGTATGGTGCTGACAAACCTAGAAACATAATCACGGAAAATCAGGGGTTCACACCCATAATCATAGATTTCCGACACCTACGAGTTACTGATACATCTACGAGATTTTGACACACCTATAGTACAGCTTTCAACAGTTTTTCAGGCATAATACGATGTGTCAGACCGATGTGGAAGTTAACAGAATCAATGGTTAAGTCCAAAGTGTTGCAGGTCTCCAATGTAAACACACAAACATCGGTATGGTGCTAAAAACCTTGAATTACAAGCAGTCAGTGTAATCATAAGGAATCAAGTTTTTCATCTGCCATGACACTTTGGAACTGCTCTCTAAGACCTCTTGCAACAGGGATGAGGAGGTTCCAACAATCCCCCAAGTTGAGAGTGTGGAGCTGTATCATCAACCCCCACCGGTTTGTCTCGTGGGAATGTAGGCCATTATTCTATAGCTTTGATATTGCTTATTGTTATAAAAAAGATAGCTATGTGATAAATCACAAAGAACAATGAAGAAGCAAGCGTGGTTTACTTCACGATAACACACTGTTCTATAGTGACATCATTTCTGGAAATTTGAATATGATGTCATATATTGAACATTATTTTTGAGAGGGAAGTGTCTAGTAAATTGTTCCCCATAGATGTAGCTGGGCAACGACGATAAACACAATGGCAAAACAATAGCATCCAAAAGTGGGAGAGATATAACATATTTTATCAACATCCTTAAAGAGGCTGCGCCCATCATGGTTTATTCTCCCTGCAGTGTTTTATTGTACGATAAACAACTCCCACTCGTCATTATTTTCTTAAGTGAACTGCTATCACTGACCCTTTGGCAACCCTGTGGAGCCACTGGTGTACATGATTACAGCTATGTCTTCTCGGCACGGGTGAGTGACAGGGGTCTGCACTGAAACACATCAACAAGTCAGATTAGAGAGACATATGTAATCATCAAATATTCACCCTATTAATTTTTTTTTTAAATGTTAGGCAGGAGGTACTTAATTTATCATCTCGTATAGCATATTTTTTTCTAAACATACTTTTCAACATGTTGAAGGCATCTGTGTACATTAATTACTGATGGATGTCACTCACACGATGAATGAACGTTTGGCACGACTTTGAATGTGGAGTATTTCAAGAAAAGAAGCAAGGCATCACACATAGAGATTTCCTTTATCTGAAGGGGGACAAAAAAATGAGGTGGTGTGGTTGATAGTAAGGTGAGAGAGAGAGATGATAACATAATTTTTTAACGTATTATGGCCTATTGTCCTTAGATTATCAGGAAACAGAACACCAACCAGAGCTTTAGATAAGCTGTGTATTTGTGTAAATATGCAAAATAAATCAAGATTGCCAATTAATTTTGAGTTGCTTGTGTACAAATTTGGATGAAATATTTTAAATACCATTAGTATAAAAGCTTGCCCTCTGTTAATTAGACATGTACATCATGATATATTGCTGTTGTCACTATACATTACAATATGTTACACACTTGGAGCAGCACACTCACAGATACAGATTAGAAGTCAACTTAAACAGTGTTTTGAGCAGAATTTTATTTTGTAAATGTCCTCTCAATTGTGTAAAAATACCAAAAAGACGGAAACCAAGACAGTAAAAATATACTGAAAACCCATAGAAAACTATTGATATATTAATATGCAATGGGAAAGATAATCTGTGAGCAAATACTCAATGTCTCCAAAATGTATCGGGAGCCCTGCACCACCTTTAGTCGAAAATAGCACTGGGTCTATGAGTGAGAAATGGCATTTACAGTTTTCTGGTTGGGCTCCCATGTACTCCACGTCAGTCATACTGAGCAGCTTCACCCTGCTGGGGATGTTCTTGACAGCAGGCAACTTCTTCCCCCCAGTCATCACAATCAGGTGAGTCACCAGAGGGATTCGATCCATCAGACCCTGGCATACACATAATACACATTATAGAGGGAATGGAGATATTTGAATCTTCGAATAGCATCTTCCTGAGGCAAGGGTGTTAACTGCTGTAAAAGTCCAGTTCCCCCCCTTGCTGAACTAGACTGGATTTTCTGGGCTTGATCATAGTTCCACCAGTAGCACAATTATGAGTTATGCCCCTTCTTTGACCCTCATATTAATCATATCACTTGCATTTGCGCCAAACAAAATGGCAGCACCCGATCAAGATGATCCGACTGAAAATCAAGATCTATATTACAGAGCTGATCTTACTTCGCGGAGTGCATCAAAAGACCAGAGCACCTTGATTAAAAGGGTGAAAAGATTCGGGAATATATCTGCCACCCAGTTGACGGTACACCTCCTCCATAGGTCGTGCAATTGACCGAAAAGTGCATGACAGACACTATGTTGTTTATCAACAGGATGTTGATTTTGTTACTATGCATAGACTCGTCCAGCCAAAATAGAACTCCATAATTCCAGTCTAGTTCAACAAGAGTGCAAACTGGAGGATGGTGAATAGTAAAACACAGCCATCTTCTATATATGAATGAATATTTTCATTTCTATGTGTAAACAGTCCTCAATGCAGGGGTAGAAACTAACAGTTTTTGTCCACTAGTCCTCATAATGATAACATACAGCAAAACCCTTAAAATTGGCCAATTTCTACTAGTCCTTAGGATACCTTTACCATTGGGCAGTTTGGTAAGGACTACAGGACTAGTGCCAATTTCTAACGCTGCAATGACTGGAGAGATAAACAGCTTCCCTTATATGTGTCTATGCAAAAGGTTATGAGCAAGGAGGACTATGAACTATCCAATTAGCAATCCTGCAATGAATATCACAGTGACCTTACTCTCAGAAGTGTATTATTTTGTTTGTTGTTACACACAGTTCTCAGCAAATTTCCATCTAGATGACGGTGTAATGTAAATAATTGAGCCTTGACCAGGCAATCAAATGATAAATAATGTAAGAAAGAATCGGACGTACATGGATATATAATCAGGCATGTCACTGACCCTGACCACCCGATCCATTAAGTTGCATCCTAAAACTAGCAAAAATCCCCATGGGCATGGATCTACAAATTTTGCAGCACTCCTACCTCAAACTTGGACACCAGACTGTCTGATGTTATAACATGTGTCACCTCTGTCTCCGTGATGCCATGGACAATTGCATCCTGTCCTAGAGTGGCATACAATGTCACCACTGAAAATATTAGGAAAGATAAATGTAAGCACAAATAAACTGCAAGATTCTTTTCAAAAAATATCCTTTAGTGATATTATGGTCAGTATATTATAGTGTTATAACATTTCTAGTAAAATCCTAGATATTTTTTATATTTGTATACTTATCCTGCATAATGCATATTAATGCTTGTTCTTGACAGAGAAAAGAGCTGTGTAAAGGTCTGTGCTTGAAGAAGTTGCTCCAACTAGCTGAGAGGCCAACCCTATCACGTAGCTCCCACGTGACCAAAGGAAGTGACGTTACGGAACCTCACATTACTCTGGAATCCGAAACATCGGAAGGTATAGTGGGAAGGTAGCTATGTGATGGGTGGGTCCCTTTAGATGCAGTAATGCAGGATAAATATACAAATATAAAAAATATCTAGGATTTTACTTGATTTTTTACTTATCCTGCATTACTCCTTAATGCATCATCATCGGACGGAATAGGTGGAGGGCATACCTTCAGATGTGGGCTTTCATCTTTTATTTCCAGATTCAGTTCCCTAGCCAGTCTTGCGCTAAGTGGTTGGCATCGGGTGACCACTCTATGTACGGGAACCTCAAAATTCCCTCAGCCCGTCCTCGGCTGTCTGGTCGGCGTCAGGTGACCACTCCATGTATGGAAAAAACTCTGTTTCCCCCTGCCCGTCTCCGGCTGTATGGAAGGGAAGAGTCAGGTATGCGTTGTGTCCTGTGTCTCGGTTAGGTCGAGATAGGAGTCCAGGGCATACGCCAGGGGGGTCGAAAGGCCGGCTCTGGACTTGGAGGCCAGGTCAGTGACAAGTAGTGGTGGTGACCTGTTGGGCTACTACTAACAGACCAAAGCTGTGCGTTCCTTGCACATCCTCCAATGCGACGTCTCGCAGGTAGTGACTGGCGAAGACTTTGTTGGATCGCCAGAAACACCCCTCCCTGTGTAGCCATGGTGGAGGCGACTGCCCGGATCTCGTGCGGGTTGTTGGAGCAGGGAGGGTCCAATCCCGAGGACTCATAGGCCTGAAGAGTGATTGCTGGTAGCCAGAGGGCGATCGTGTTGCGGCTGACTTCAAGAGTACAAAGAGGTGTTGTCGTTGTCTACGGCGTTCCTTGGATCGTCTGATGTAGCAACAGAGCACTCTAACCGGACATAGGTGGAGCTCTGTCTTCAGAGCCCACAATCGACGATAGGGGAGGGATGAGGAACTATCTATCGGGCTGTGCTGGGAGCGGATTCTTTGCAATGAAGTCCCAGCACAGGCCCAGATGCACAGCTCTGTGTGCTCCAAGCTCAAAGCAGACCTGTGTGACGTCCAAGGAGTGAAGCTCACTGACACGGGCTGCTGTGGCGAGCGCCAGTTTTTCATCAGATTATAGAATGACGTCTTTTCGAGTGGCTCGAAAGGCGCGTCTCTCAGCGATGTGAGAATGGCGTTCAAATCAAAAGCTGGTGCATGGATTTCGCCTTTTGGTTTTCCAGCCTGAATGAGCGGAGCAGAGCCTGGAGTTCCAGGATTTTCCTCATGCGCCGAGCCTTCGGAACTGCCAGGATGGAGTTGAGCGCCACAAGGTAGGTCATGATTGTACTGCCCTTGAGCTTCACTTGTGGCACAGTTGAAGCATGAACTCGACCAGGAATTGAGGCAATGCAGAAGTGGGGTCTTGTTGTTCGCCCCTGCAAAAGCTCTCAAAGGATTGCCACATGTCATCATAGAGGCTCCTAGTGGTTGGGTGATGGGCCATCATAATGGCCCTAGCCGCTCTGGCTGAGTAGCCTTTGGCGTTCAGTGCTCTCTGTAAATGGACCAGACGTGATGACACAGCTTGTCCGGTCCTGGGTGGCTGTCTGCTGTGAGGGTGGATCAGCAGATTTGGCCAATCCGGGAGTGGCAGTGGGTTGGCGTCGGGCAGCTCTCTGAGGTCGAAAAACCAAGCCCTCGCTGGCCACCAGGGTGCGCCCAAAGTCAGATCGAGGTTCTGTATCAATCTGATCTTCTTGAAGACTTAGGGGAGGAGTACAGGCGGCGGAAAAGCGGCAGGGGACACTGAAAGCTTCGACTGCCCAAGCCAGAAGATCCGGGACCGGTGATATTTAGGTCTGGATCGGGATCTGGAAGTTCTGGCTGGTGGAGAATAGGTCTATGTTGGGGAGACCATGGTCTCGACAAACAAGAGCGAAGGCATCTGGGTGAAGCTTCCACTCTGTGGGAGCAACTTTGCCTGGTTGAGATAGTGCATCTACTAGGGTGTTTCGGCAACCCAGAATGTGTTGGACCTGGAACTGAATCTCCAGATGCTCCACCAGGTGAAACAATCGGTACGTCTGTTGAAGGAGCAAGGTCAAATGAGTCGTTCCCTGGTTCCATAGACACCATACAACGGTTATGTTGTCCGTCGAGATGGAGAGCCAGGCGTGTCTGAAGGCCTGCTTCCAATGAGCGATGGCCAATATGAGCACCTCCAGTTCGAGGTTGTTGATGTGCCATAGGCGCTGATCGGCGGACAACAGCCCTGAGGCGACCTGTCCCTCCGGGTGTGCGCCCCATCCCTGCAGGGAAGTGTCTACGAATAGGCGCAGAGAAGTTGTAAGCCCTGTCAAGGAGACGTCGCCTAAGACATTAGATTCCATCATCCACCACCGGAGATGCAGCTTGAGATGATCCAGGAGGACGATGGATACTGAGGGGTCCCTGCAGGGAAGTGTCTACGAACAGGCGCTGAGAAGTTGTAAGCCCTGTCAGAGAGACGCCGCCTAAGACATTAGATTCCATCATCCACCACCGGAGATGCAGCTTGAGATGATCCAGGAGGACGATGGATACTGAGGGGTCCCTGCAGGGAAGTGTGTACGAACAGGCGCAGAGAGGTTGTAAGCCATGTCAAGGAGACGCCGCCTAAGACATTCGATTCCATCTGCCACCACCGGACATGCTGCTTGAGATGATCCGGGAGGACGATGGATACAGAGGGCTCCTGGTGCCTGATGTAAAGAGCCAGGAACAACTGAACTGGGCGCAGCTGAAGCCTTCTCTGTAGGTCAAGTCTTGTGCTGAGGTTATGAGGCACAGGAGGACTTGCCATTGGTGCAGAGTTCTGATAGATGGAGCGCTGGAGTCAGGTGCGCCTGCATGCGCTCCCACCAGTCTCTGGGTACAGAGAGGGATCGAGGTGCGTTTGGAACAGGCCCCCGATGAACTGAAGGCGATTTCAGGGAGTCAACTCTGACTTCCTGAGGTTGATATTAAAACCCAGGTGGTACAGGAGCCAGAGGGTGAAGTTCCTCTGGCGGAGTAGAGTGACTGTGTCCCAATGGTTCAGTAGGCAGTCGTCTATGTACGCCTCGAACTGAATATCCCGGTGATGAAGGTACGAGGCTTATGGCTTGATAAGCCGTGTGAATAGCGAAGAAATCTTTACAAACCTGTAGAGGTTATGAATTCTCTGATGAAATCCTCCTTGGGGCACTTATTGCATTTTCCTGGCTCAAGAAAATCTACATGACATAGTTGTAACCATTTCCCTTAATAAAAATGTTACCACACAAAAACTTCGTTTTTGTATGATAAACGACCACCCTTACGGTGCCTCACCCTCCACGGCGCGTCACGCCAAGGGAAGCAACTCTCACCCAAATCACTTTCCATATGTCTAATGCTGACGGAATGTGGGGAGGTGGGTGGCCGTGCCCCAAGGAGGATTTCATCAGAGAATTCATAACCTCTACAGGTTTGTAAAATTCTCTTTCAGATTAAATCCTCCTTGGGGCACTTATTGCATCCTGACAGACTCCTAAAGATAATCTAGGAAGTGGCATCCGTCAGCAACAAGCGTAATAAATACATCGTATTTTGAATATTCAGTGAATAGACTAAGAGTTCAATAAAATGGAACCAACCTTTATCGTGAGGCACCACCGTCGAGAGGCGGGGGCTGGAGACAGGCGTGGTCGACCATATACTATGATATTAGCCTTTATTCGTGGCTGATCATATTTTGAGAACTCAAAACACACACCCCGCCCCCCTTTTTTTAGCGAGTGATATAGGGGCGTAGATCACGAGAGACTATAACCGCGCTGAGCTAGGCCAGAGGGTCTCCGAGGATCTGAGGAGTGCTGTGCAATACGAGTATTATCGAGTAGTATGGTCGGATAATTTATCGACCGTAGAAGATAGAATCCGGTCTGTTACTGAGCAGTTGTATAACCGGTCCGGGCGATCTAAAATCTCGAAGGCTCAATCGGCTAGAGATTAGAACTTTGCCCAGTTCGGAGAACTGACTGACCAAACCGAGCACGCTCGCTTGAGTGTTTGTCGAGTTGGTAGTGTTTTATGAACGTGCTCGGCTGGCTCCAAATAGCCGCGGAGCAGATCTCCTCAATGGGCAGAGCCGCAGCGTACGCTTGTGACGTAGCTACCGCTCTAACCGAATTGCATTTGCGCCAAACAAAATGGCAGCACCCGATCAAGATGATCCGACTGAAAATCAAGATCTATATTACAGAGCTGATCTTACTTCGCGGAGTGCATCAAAAGACCAGAGCACCTTGATTAAAAGGGTGAAAAGATTCGGGAATATATCTGCCACCCAGTTGACGGTACACCTCCTCCATAGGTCGTGCAATTGACCGAAAAGTGCATGACAGACACTATGTTGTTTATCAACAGGATGTTGATTTTGTTACTATGCATAGACTCGTCCAGCCAAAATAGAACTCCATAATTCCAGTCTAGTTCAACAAGAGTGCAAACTGGAGGATGGTGAATAGTAAAACACAGCCATCTTCTATATATGAATGAATATTTTCATTTCTATGTGTAAACAGTCCTCAATGCAGGGGTAGAAACTAACAGTTTTTGTCCACTAGTCCTCATAATGATAACATACAGCAAAACCCTTAAAATTGGCCAATTTCTACTAGTCCTTAGGATACCTTTACCATTGGGCAGTTTGGTAAGGACTACAGGACTAGTGCCAATTTCTAACGCTGCAATGACTGGAGAGATAAACAGCTTCCCTTATATGTGTCTATGCAAAAGGTTATGAGCAAGGAGGACTATGAACTATCCAATTAGCAATCCTGCAATGAATATCACAGTGACCTTACTCTCAGAAGTGTATTATTTTGTTTGTTGTTACACACAGTTCTCAGCAAATTTCCATCTAGATGACGGTGTAATGTAAATAATTGAGCCTTGACCAGGCAATCAAATGATAAATAATGTAAGAAAGAATCGGACGTACATGGATATATAATCAGGCATGTCACTGACCCTGACCACCCGATCCATTAAGTTGCATCCTAAAACTAGCAAAAATCCCCATGGGCATGGATCTACAAATTTTGCAGCTCTAACCGAATGAGCCTTCAACCTGGTAGGGGGGTCCCTGCCTTGAAGGGTGTACGACGTACAGATAGTAGAGACTATCCACCTGGTGATAGTTTGTTTGCTCGCAGGTGAGCCAGCCTTCCTACCGCCATAACAGCAAAATAATTGGTTATCCTTACTGATACCCTTAGTTCTGCTGATATAGGCCTTGAGGGTCCTGCGGACATCCAAGACATGAGCATGTCTTGCAGTGGTCCTCAACTAGGAAGGCTGTGAAAGAGCAGGTAGCTCAATAGGAGCCGTCACGTGGAAGGCGTGTGCGACCTTAGGACGGTAAGAATCCGGCAACCGAATACTGACCCTGTCCCGGTGAAAGACAGTTAGCTCGGGATCGGCTGACATTGCATGAATGTCGCCTACCCGTCTGCCGGACGTTACCGCCCCAAGGAACGCCGTCTTCCAGCTCAACAGCTGAAGAGAGAGAGACGACAGATCCCAAAAGGAAGGACCGGAAAGCCAATCAAGAATGATTGACAAGTCCCAAGGGGGACTGATCCGCCGTACAGGCGGTCGGATCCTGTCCACACCTGCTAAAAAGCGCTGTACTAATGGGTGCGCACCCAGAAGTGCCCCGTCGACAGGGACGTGAAAAGCTGCAATAGCTGTAGAGTACCCCCGGACTGTTGATGCGGCCAGGCCGTCATCTAGTCGCGACTGGAGGAACTCAAGCACGGCTACGAGATCTGCAGAAAAGGGATCTGCAATCCCTCTATCGACACACCAGCCCATCTATCCTCGTACTGAACGTTTGTCGAATCCCTCCGCGAAGCCAGTATTGTGTCTGCAACACGTGCAGGAATACCGCTCTTCTGGAGGCGATGCCTGACAGTGGCTAAGCCACCCACTGAATCCTGGGATTCGGGTGGAGGGTCCCGTTCTTGGATAGGAGGTCCGGTCGTAAAGGTAATAGAACAGGAGGCTGAGCCAGAAACCTGAGTATAACTGGAAACCAGCTCTGCGCCGACCAAAGAGGTGCCAGGAGCACAAGAAGTCGCGCAGGCTGATTGGCAAGCTGAGATAGGACCTTGGGGATCAGAGGTACTGGGGGGAATGCCCACAGTATTCTGTCCGTCCAATCTAGCTGGAAGGCGTCCGCTGCCACCGACCTCGGGTCGGGGACTCGGGAACAGAACGTTGGTGTCTGGTGATTCACCCCAGATGCAAACAGATCCACCTGGAACGACCCGTATAATTGGGAGATAATCCCGAATATCCCCGGGTCGAGCCTCCACTCGTGAGGAGCGAGGATCCGGCGAGACAGAGCGTCCACCCCCGGGAGATAAACAGGTATCACCCTGATATCGTGTGAGTCGCACCATAGGAGGAACTGCCACGCCTCTTGGAGAAGCGACGGTGACACCGTTCCCCCCTGTTTCCGGATGTAAGTCATCGCCGTTTGGTTGTCCATCTCTAGACGAACCACTTGGCCACGCAGCAGATCCAGGAAGCGTTGGAACACCAACCTGACCGCTCTCAGTTCTAGCATATTGATATGCAGTTTGATCTGCTGCTGGGACCATAGTCCCGAGGCTGTGTGATCGTTCAGAACGCCTCCCCAGCCGGAGAGTGACGCGTCTGTTTGAACTGTGAGAGACGGAACGGGAGTGTTGAGGGAAACTCGGACTGAGGTGAAGCGGTTTGATCCCGTCATGCGGTGCATGTCCTAATCAAGGCTATGAGCGCGTTCCACGACTTGAAGAGAGTGGACTGGGAAGAAATATTCGTCAATAGCGTGGGGGCCTGAAGGACGGCGTCAGTGACAGTTTACTGAAGTCCTCGTCCAAGGCTGAGATCATGTCTCTGATCAGTGAGTCAGGAGGGATCGAGGTGGGGTCACATGAATGGCTGTCTTGCTATCGACCTCTAGACCGGGCGAGGGAGCGATTGCCTCCAATCTTTCTGCCAGCCAGTCTGCAACTTGGGCTAAACCCAGGTGGGACTCGCCATCCGTGAAGGTGTCGTCATAACAAGGGATGAAGGCGCCCTCCGAGGAGCCGGACCGATAGCCACTGGAGCGTCTGCAAACCGTGGAGCGGCTCCTAGATCTATAACCCTAACGATAAGATCTGCTGTCACTCCAACATGAAGACTTACTTGGGGACGCCAAGTCCACGGAGTAATGAGAGGTAGATGGCGTCTGTATGGTCGACCGACTAGGCGGAGGCAGAGGCACGGGCGTCTGTACAGGCGCTGTGGAATAGATAGACGCTGTCTGAAAGGGCGCTTGAAGAGGCGTCTGCAGAGGCGCTATAGGAGGCAGTTGTAGAGGCATCTGTAAAGGAGCTGGCGTTGACGGCTGTCTGGTCTGTAAGTACTGAATGTACTAAAGGAGAGAGGCGTCTATCATGGGCGTCTGTGCCGTAGACCAAGTGTCTGTTCGGAGGATAGTACAGGCACTGTCTGGTAAGAGAGCGCCATGCCAGGCATCAAGGTGGCCACCGCTGTAAAGAGACGCTGTAGTGGTCGTAAAAGTGCTCTGGGTGGAGACTCCGACATCGAGGTAGCAGTTGAGGTTGGGGGGTAGTCATCCGAGATGGCCTATATTGTAGGCGATGTGCACATGTTTATCAAACACAGAATGTACAAAATACAAACCGTAGGCACAACAGACAAAAAACATTAATTCAAAGAGCACACACGTGAGGGTGTGAGTACGTTTATGCTACAGCAAAAAAACAGGTCTTCACTCAACAAGTGACAAGAGTAATGTGAGGATCCGTGAGCAACTTCTTCAAGCAAAGACCTTCACACAGCTCTTTTCTCTGTCGAGAACAAGCATTAATGTGCATTAAGGAGTAATGCAGGAAAAGTAAAAAATATTACCTGATCTTTACTTGATTGAACAGAATTTTACATGACTCAGGCTTCAGACAAGTGGCTACAGTATCAGGCTGCTTTCCTACTTTTTGTCTCAAGATGAATGAAATACCTGGAAAGTTATACTTGAAGCAGGCCTGTGCTGCAACAATCCACTCTGCACGGGTATCAGCAAATATCACAATATTCCTCCTTGGCCTCTGCGAGCAAGCCAACACACCACTGCCAAAGTTGGTGGCTCGCTCAAACACTTGTGCATAGGTGAGCCAATTGTATTCCCCCAACAACACCTGGAATACACGAAAACCAGTTCAGCAAACATCAACATGCAAGATTCAAACTGCCAACTAGCTTTCTATTGAAATGGTTATCCCTAAAGTTCAAGCAAATGAGAGCAGTTACTAATGTGACAAGCCTCAAATTTTAATGTTTTAACAAGTAGCTATATGGCTACCAGTATTTTTTTCCAGGGAGCCAGTGGTAAAATCAACAAGACAAGCAAAGATTTTAGGTAGCCCTAAACATTTGAAATTCTTTTATCAAAAAACTATTATAATATGTACAAGTCATAGCTCTAGGCTTGAAATTGTATATTAGTGTACTTGATTTTTGTTTTTTTGTTACTCGAATGATATCATATGATGTCTAATTATTAGCAGACATGTTTCCCACGATCTGCTGTTCTTTTTGTTGGCATGCAGGAGACAACAATCTGTCATTAACAGATTTTCATAGGTTTTTGACAATGTGTATCTAGCATGTGTTTAGATCTTAACTGAATATATTCAAAGTGATAAGACATTAAAAGCGAATACCAGTGTTGTAAATGGTGTTACCTTTTCATTTCATTATGCAATGAATATTGTTAAATTAGTAACAATGAAATAATCGTATCTGTAGCAATACTAACATGGAATCTGCTACAAGGTTCGTGATTGGTCAAATTTGAGCACGTGACCTAAGACAGGCAATCAAATTACAGCTATGGTCCTCACGTGTGATGAATTTTTGTTAAATCTTGTTATTCCTTACAATTTTAAGCAGGAAATCGAGATCTATATTAAAAATACGGAGCTTCATGGATGTATCATGCTAGGTTACGAGCTGTGAGTATAGTGAATAATTTTTAATCTATCGATAAAACATAATTTGAAATGGAATACGTATTTCAGACATTGTGAAATGTGATAAATTTAATAAATGAATGATATGACAGGTAGGTTAATAAAATTATGTACTATTTTGACTTAACTACAGGCTTGGCCTGTCTACCGGCCTACGGTGTTGAAAGAGTTTACATAACCAAATCCCCTGTAATGCTGCATTGAGCTATGGGAATGTTAATGAAACAGACAATGAGTATGGTATATGCGCATCATTGCGACCGTGAAAACTCTGGCGATCGAGAAAATGGCATCGCAAATGTCAATCAAATTATTTATGTTTGCATCTACGTATGTGAAGCAATGGAATTTAGTTGCCACAAGATATTTTTCAAGGTAGTCATTTGGCGACTGTTGAATTATAGTCAGTAGACAAATGGAAATTTGGGTCACATTGGCGACCGTTTTAGTTGCAACTTTGAGGCCTGTTTGAGTACCTTCTTGAAGACTCTGCCATTAGGCTGGACCTCATCCTCCTCACGGAGCAGCTCCCGTGTGCCGAGACATGGTCGGTCGGTGTACTGCTGGACAGCCCGCAGGAACAGATGGTCTAGAGTGCTACACTCAGGAAATAGTGTGGTTGTAAGCTTAGGATTATCTGCATAACGGTAGGGGGATCCATAGGACCCATCTACTGGAGTTGCCTATGTGAAAAAGTAAAAAATCATCATCATTATCATGACATAATACACACTTCAGTGTAAAAATAGGTTGTGGCATAAAAGAACTGGAACAGAATAAGCATATTCATTCATATAGGAGATCTTCAGCAACTGGACAGTTTGTTAAACAGGGTCTTTTATGATAACAATAACTTTTCCAACATCTCACTTTACAATATTGCGACACAGAACTGATACAAAAGAACAACATAAACAGTACTTTATCATTCAGCTACAAACAAATGGCATTAGAGAATAATTATAACTTCTTAGTAACGTTTGTAAGATCATTCATCTATATCACAACCAAGATGATCAATTTGGATGACAAGTCAATGTCCTAGAAAATGAACAGATCTGAAACTGCATAAACACAAAACAGCCTGTGACATAATTCAATCAGCCACTACTGCACTAGTATGAAGTCCATGCCCAGGAAAGAGTCTTCAGGTCATATGTCAGAAGTAAAATCAACTATAACAGATTAAATAAGACAGATTTGTTCTTGTAGACTCAAATGATTTTGGAACAGAACACATATATATAGATAAATACACCAATATACCAACCATATTATCAACCAGAGATGCACGGTCAGAGTCCTCAAAAATGATCTGCTACATCTACGTCATAGTAACACAGATATGGGACAAGTATACAATACCCAGGACCCTAAGTATTATGCAGATGTTCTCTGTCCACTAACGCATCACTGTCATGACTGTACATTTGCACAGTGTTTCAAGTGCAATGATAGGAAACACCTCATTAAAGAGACATATTAGAGGTGAACAACTCTGTCGTAACAGTGACCTCAGAGGATGCAATCTGTTACTCATTTTCAAACATTTCAGACTAAGATATTTTATTCATACGTCACACATCTTTATGACGTCCTTTGTCTGATCCGACAGTTAATAAATTGTTGAGAGATATTTCATGTAGATTTAGACTTTCCCATTCTATGCCAAGAAGCAGAAAAACATATTTGGCGATGCAGTTTATTTGGTGTAGCTATGTGTGGTGCCTAAAACTTACACCTAATTTGTTTTAACATAATAAGATGCCAACTAGACTGACATTAAGTCTCTAAAATGAACACATGTTTCAGATAAAAACAGTTGTTAAAGTATAGTAATCATGGTAATTATGAAACATAAATATATAATAAACAATGATAAAAAGGAGCACAGAGAGTCTCTTCATTTTCACATACTGCAGTAATCTAGACCTGACAAATATTAAAGACTTGCATGGGTTCTATTAGACATATCTGTGTCAGGGTCATAATGACAGACTCTATGCCCACTATGCTCATTTTTCAATATCTGGACTTCTTGTCATGCTGGTTATAACATATAGCTCCAGTATCCTAAATCTCTAAACTTGCATTAAGGATTGTGCTATCTTGACCATGTTGATTTACAAATATGAAAACAGAATTCATCTAAAATTAATTTTTGATTCAACGGGCTATCAACAGGGCAAAGCTACTTTCATAGTTCATTGTGATGTGCATAAAGTTTATTGACCTACTTTTATCCTACTTGATCTCTTGAGGGTGGCCTGTGGTCTGTAAGTGATTATATATGGGATGTATGCTACCACATCGTAGACAAACACCACTGCCTTGATCAGGCCAAACACAGCTTGGATAAACACGTCGCTCATACTGTCACCGGATCATTCTCACCTGAAATGGACAGAAACAGCATAAACTACTGGAACTCAACAATCAAAGAAAACTTGTGTACGTAAATACCTGGTTCTCATAATGATATTCATGGGAAAACCCTCCAAATAGCGGAAAAACTCCAAAAAGTTAAAAAGTCCCCAACATGTTAGCCGTAGGGCTAGTGCCAGCTTAGATAAGTTCTGAGCCTGATGATGACAGTAGGTCCTGTCTGCATTCTACATAAAGTAAACATGGTAAATAAAAAACACTAGCTGGGTCATGTGTATTTACCCTCCAACCCGTCAGCTGAACACTCATACAACATTGTCATTTAAATGTCATACTTCCCAGTGTTTACCATGTTTCCTGTCAAATACCTGCCATCTTTTATCATCACTTGCATCAAACTGAATTTGTGGTCTACTACCATGGGTATTGATACAAATCATGGAAACTGATTCTGGAAAGATGGATAACACAAGAAATAATATGCAGCCACAATTTGGTGTTATATTTACATATCTTGAGTCCCATTTCATGGGGTGGCTTCACATTTACTGGACTCAAGTTTCAGACTAGTGGCTAGGGAAACTCTCTAGTTCATAGTTAAGAATATGTATCTGAAATTTCATATCAATGTTAGAAATTAAGGAGTCCTTGGATCAATAGTACTTCATCGCTAAAGTATTTATATCTCAGGCTCAATAAATCTTTAATCTTGAACAATTATGATAAAATCTTGAGTCCCCATGTCGACTTCCATGCTTAATGCTGCTTAGTAGCATGGTTATAGGCACAGCATATTTCAGCATGTGTGTTCCAGCTTGTGTTAAACCTGGGGTGGACTGGAGGAGGTACCAGTACTACCACTACACCAATGTACAAGTTGTGTTACCAAGCACAAACTATTGTATCTCCTTAGCTTAGCCAGACCATTGGAACTTCCCAAACAGAATAAGTATCCTGGGTTTGGGAGAACAAACAACAAACCATATCAGCCTGATCAGCTTGCCCATTCATTGCCCTTATTCACGGGATTTAAGGTTTCAAAACAGTTCACCAGAGCTCCAGATAACTTTTAGAGCAATTGAGTTTTTACTTAAAGATTTCTATTTTAATTGGTCACATGTATTACATTGTTCATTGGGTAACCAATATTATTTCACTCATCTATTCATCACTCTATTGGGTATTTCCCCAAATGTGTGAACATTTTTAAATTTCAATAAATATGAAATAATGTTTTAGATGTATTTAACCATGATAACAGTTCTAAATATAGACTTGACTCAGTAAATGAATTAGCTTGTAAGTAATTATGTTCCAGAAATTAGCTTCGTTGTATACATGCTGAAAGGTTTATTGGGTATCTAGGTGTGCTGTTTTTTCACATTTGAGTTTTTCATTTAATGCATGCATTTTCGTTTGTGAGTTAATTGAAAGATTTTACACAAATACGCTGCTTATCTGTAGCTCTGGTTCATAGATTTTAACAAAGAAAATATATTTTCTCATATTGGTTATAATGTATATAATCTAAGAGTAGAGCAACAATTGACAACATTCTGAGCTTGACAGTAAGTTATTATCATGGTCATCATTGGTCATACAGATATAAAATCATACCGTCATGACTCAAATATGCTCCAATATTAACATACAGGGAACTACATAAAAAGGTAGGAGGCCATCCATCACATAGAATGAATAGTTAAAAGCAACATCTGTGACTGTGCCTGAATCATTCAAATCATCGCATTGGATAAACAATATTGAAATCACAATGCCAAGATTATTTTCATCGCACAATAATCTGCTCAATCGTGTTTGAACAATTAAACTGTTTCAGCCCTGGGCTATCTTATACTGACAATTCATTTCATACACATGGCACTCAACATGCTCAACAGATGGTGCTCAAAATCAATATTAGTTTCATCATGTTTATGTGTTTAATCGACTGACATGTCTTTCTGAATGAAGTGGAAAGTTATGAAAATAAAGGACAACACGTCAATAACCATGCAAGTGATAATGTACTGCACAAGCTGCTTTTGTGGGTGTTAACTACAAAATACTTCAGGAAGGCAATCTTAATTATTTCATGGTGGGAATGATGAAGGTTTCTATTTGAGCTTGGTACTAGTGTACACTCACATGACTTAAAAACATTCTTGGCTAAAAATAAACACCAACACTGTAACACAACCGGTTTTCCTTCATGAACCTTTAGGCCATGCTTTTTAATTTTATGATTCACAGGTTTATTCCAGACCACACAAGGTCTGTCAAATAAAAATATTAGTAACATCTAAATATTTTTTACATTTGTATTCTTATCCTGCATTCACTGCTTACCTTACGATAACAAAGACAGTGCTCAGCAATGATCTTGGGTGAAAAAAAAAATGTTTCCATTTTCAACTCCTGCTTTTTGCATGGACCATCTCTGCTGTCATGTGACCTTGATGACAAGTCACCTTCGTCACATCACTGCCTTCGACCAAGCTTAAAAAACAATCTTTTGAGGTTTCTGAAGCCAAAGTGGGTAGGCAAGTCTGCGACGGATGGCTAGTAATGCAGGATAAGTATACAAATGTATACCACCGTGTCTAGTTGGAATAGGTCATCGGTCAGGATGTTCCGACAACAGGGGATGTGCTGGACTATGAATTTTAGTCCAAGATGACCCACAAGATGAAAGAACCTGAACGTCTGTTATAGAAGGGAGTGAGTGTGTTGTCTCTTGATTGCGCAGGCACCATGACACAGTACTGTTGTCGGTGGATATTGTGAGTTGGGTGCACT
Source organism: Haliotis rufescens (assembly GCF_023055435.1). NCBI lineage: Eukaryota > Metazoa > Mollusca > Gastropoda > Lepetellida > Haliotidae > Haliotis > Haliotis rufescens. The sequence goes on from NW_025964383.1 coordinate 8,347,986, forward strand.
GTAGCTGCTCCTGCCAATGTGAGATGGCCAGAATGAGCGCTTCAAAATGTTAGATTGTTAACGTGCCAAATCGGTTGTGCGCAGGACCACAATCCTGAGGTTGTTTGGCCCTTTAAGAGAGCACCCCTGCTGGGAAACAGGGCTAGGCCGAATAAGATATGTTCAACTATCAACCACCAGTTGAGAATGTCCTCAGTTGAGACGGTAGATTGATAGCTGCATACTGGTCTTGGCGACTGATGTGCGCAAGCCCTGCAACACTTGCCCCTGACAAGAGCGTATGTGGCTGTTGAATAGAGGGTAGCAAATTGTTGTCTACAAGTTTTTGTCGTGTCGTGCCTTGCCTGGACAGGTTTGAAAGTAGTTTTCATATGCAAACCACTAATAGCTCCCATGTAGACTACATAAAAGCACTCGTCAACGGATAGGCAAGATACGAGGCCGTACAAATGTTCACCTTCTTATATTGAGGTGACATTGAAGGGAGGAGCCTTGCACTCTGTGTGTGCCTCAATATTGTGCATGTTGACACCAGTGGTTTGCTTAAGGTCGTGTCTCATTCACATACTGCAACAGTCATCTGACCGAAAGGTTGCAGCATTACGCACCAGTAAGCATGCCAACCAACCAGGTGCAATGACCCTGACCATTAGGTTAATTGACCTAATTCCGGTGTTTATAGTCAGAAATCTTGATCCATGATATTTTAATCACCCTAGTACTTAAGTACTATGAACACATCTCAGTGAAATCGTTTAGCCAACATTGAACGTACATCGCTATACTGGAGAATAGACGGGAAAAATCATAGACAACAAAGACAGCACGAGACCAGTCCAGGGGTGGAAATTTGCCATTTCCAGACTCCTGGGGCAAGTAGAAATACAAGGTTGGGCAACAAAATCACTTACTATAACTTGTCCGGAGGCAAGTAATATTGGAAATTACTATCACTGTCTACATGTCTAACTAATGGTAAAATGGTACAATAAATTCCTTGAGAGAAATTTCGTAATCACGCTTTCGCCATACACTGACACTATTAAAGAACACACGAGACTTAGAGTTACGTCCCTTTTCTATTTTCGTTTTAATATTCAATCGGAACAGTATGAAACAACTTTCTACACTCGGTTTGAATGCTTTTCTCGCATTGCGGCCTAGAGGGATCTGATAATTGATACACGATCAATACTGCCTAGAGGGGTCTCGTAATTGAAACACATTGTGGCCTGTGACTGACTTCAATGTAAACAGTTACGACCCGGTTATGGCGACACACAACATGCACAAGCAGGCGTCTGTTAAAGTTTTTTTCGGTGGGGAAAGTGAAAATAAATCTGAAAATGTCGATGATAGCGAATCATGTAAAAGAAAACGACCAAATGAGGACACATGTTCTAAGAACAAGAAGTATGATGCCGAAAAATGGGACAGAAAATTCATCCAGAGTTGGTGCAATGAGTTTCCATGGGTAGTGTATGACGAAAAACAAAATGTCATGAAGTGCAGAATTTGTTGTCGGTATCCAACTGTAACATCCAGAAATAAGAAACATGTTTTTGTTGACGGTTGTACACAATTTCGAAAAAACATTATTTGAAAAGTTATGAGGATTCCGATGTTCATTTAGAATTTACCTTAGTCCTTATGTAGATATAACAGTGCTGGTGTAGTGTAATTTTGTTCAACGGTAAATAAACACATATTTATGATTTTAAGTTTTATTTTGAAATTATTTGGGCAAGTGAAAATGAAATCAGGGCAAGTGAAAATTGTCTTTAAACTTGTCCGATGGCAAGTGAAGTTTTTTTAAAAATTTCCACCCCTGCAGTCGCTGCCGAACTTTGGAGAAAAAAACAACCTCAACTGTATGCAGGAATTTTTTATCACAGTTGTAAGTGGTTTAGACAATTGTCTTTGGTTTCAATAAGATCTTGTAAAACCCAAAGTGGGAAAACCAAGCTTAAGTGACATGAGCCGTGTAGTTTTGCCTCTGCCACGCCCTTAACCTCGAAGGAAATCTGGTACTGACCTTCCTTGAGGGATGAGCGTCTTGGCTTATAACTGCCCCACATGCCTGCCTGCTGGGAGAAACAAGCTCCAATGCTATGATCGCAGTCTCATCCCTAGCGTAATTAGATACTTTAGCGAGCATGTCTGATTGGTCGTTGAACAGGACGCACGTTGATCAAGGTTGACATAGGAGCCTGCGCTTAAACTCGGAATACCAGTTGGACAGTGCTAAATACCCCATTTTGACGCGGTTTGAAGTCAACCACAGTTTGGAAGTCATCTAAATGGTTAAGATTATCTTCCGTTAGATCTTCATCTGTCTATAGCACGGGTTGAAGAAGCAAGTGGTGACAAAGGTCTTAGTACACACTTGATTTCTGTTTCCATAAATGCAAATCTGTTATCTTGGACCTAAAGCTTGGTTGGTCTCTACAAGCCCGTCATCCTTTGTAAATCCTCATCCAAACTATGAGCCTGATCTGCCACTGAAAAAGCATAAATAGGAAAATCATCTGTCCTGAACTTTGACAGTTTGAAAGATGGAACAAGTGTGAGTCTTAAGAAATCCTCGTCCAGTGCCCTAACCATATCTGTCAACATCGGATCTACTAGAATCGAGGTGGGATGTGACCATATGGTATCCTTCTTATCAACCCTGTTACAAGGGGAAGGCGCAACAGACATGAGACTGCTACCCACTAAGGCATTTGTGCTAAGCTAAGATGCTTATTCCACTCAACAGAGGAATCTCCATTTTGCAATGAATCGGAATGATGGTGACTTACACTCTATGTAGTAGATTGACTTCTACTACAGTGCTTAACCTTTCCTCTATCAGAAGGGTTTGAAGAAATGCCTGGTGATAAGGACTCCTGCGACGATACCCATGTACAAGCTGGAGTATTGGCGCTAACCAAGGGCGTATGCGTTGAACAGAACGCACATCAGACGTAAATGTTAGATGCCGGTGTAGATGCTGACGCATGCGTAAGAGTTGTAGATGATTCTGGCATCTGGTACATAGGTGCAGGCGTTTGGTACAATTGTGGGTAAAATTCTGCATCCAATTGCTGTTCTGGTACAGTGCTGATGGCTGAGCGTACAACTGTTGCACTGCCGGATAACTAGTTGGAACAGCGCTAAGCTGATCATGCGTCGCTGAGGTAATGGGGTACGCTAGTAGCCCTGAGGCTGATGTAATCTTAGACGCGCCTGGGGTGTAGGAAGGTGCTGCACTCAGCCCAAGCCCGTGAGAAGTGATGCCCATCAGTGTCAGTAAAAGCTGCAACTAACATGACCAAAATAACATGATATTGGAATATATTATTCCTGACAAAATTAATTTTTCAGATACAATTTCTTCCAACCATTGCATCAAAATTCTTTGAAGTTGTATCATTGGGTACTTTTTAACTGAATCACTGGAAGATTTGGAGAAAACGTGTGTACATCGGTAATCTTAATATCTGCACATAAAACAATGCCATGGTGAGCAGGAAATACAATTTAAATGGTAAATCATCATGTCTAGTAATTTCTTATGTGAAATTTCATATTTGTATTGAAAAGTTTGTTATATCTGTTCATTCGCTGAAGGGACACCATGTGTGATAACTCTCGATAAATATTTTTTTACACAATCAATCATAAACAACTACTATTCTAATATTCTTTCAAACTCTGAAAGTGCATCATAGATTGTGTTAGGTTGACAGAGCATGTACTGCTGTGTTGGTCATCTACCCCCTACTACCCCACTAGGTCTATAACGCTCATCAATTATTTGGATGCCAAAGGTAGTGTTGTAGTGATGACAAGGGATCACTGTACTTAGATCATGGAAGAGATGAAAATGTATTTTAGGTTCGAAATTATCATGATTATTGATGAATTGATACGATTGAAATATATGTACTCACCTCGTAGGACGAGCGCCTATAGCGATATTTGCTCATATGTTGGCTAGTGAAAATTCACAATTAGCACCCCTTCCGATTGATCAATGTACACAAGACTTATTTATTTGTGTATAATACCTGCATGTGTCATACTGTTATACGTATCCTTAATCATGGGAAATTAAAATCTGGAAAAATATATCTGTCGTATATAAACATTTCAGGCTGTCAGCATAAACCATGAAATTTATGATCTTTCAACTCTTGTTTTTCACCAAAATTTCTAATTTTGAGAGTGACCCGGTCGCTTATTATGTCGAATACGGTATCACACAAAAGTGTGTTGGCAATGAAACCTCTTCAATGGTTCAACTTTGAATTGTGATAATGATTTACAGCGTTAGAAATTGGCACTAGTCCTGTAGTCCTTACCAAACTGCCCAATAGTAAAGGTATCCTAAGGACCAGTAGAAATTGACCCATTTTAAGGGTTTTGCTATATGTTATCATTATAAGGACTAGTGGACAAAAACTGTTAGTTTCTAACCCTGATTTACCGTCTAGACGTCCATAGTCATTTGTACGATTCCTATGGCAACCTTGACCATTTATCATGACTATGAGTTTTGATTGGGTCTTCCATATTTCCTTGATTAAATGCCTAGGCTTACATTTATTTCAGACACTCTTCACTCAAGGCTTTAAACAAGGCCCTGCATTTACAATTTCAATTTCTGACTAATGATTCGCTGAGACCTATCTTTAGTACTGTAGTCTAAATGTTCTCTAAAATGCTTCTGTTTAGCAGGGACACATTGTTGTGTACATACCATGTATACAATAGATCGATCATCACGCAAAGGTAATAATGGGAAGGATTCTGTGCAAAAAAACTACCCGCCATTTATTGCTTTCAGATACCCCTTACCTTGCATTAAATCAAGGCCCAACATTTAATGGAGGAAATACAGTATACATAAACTATGGAAAAGAACATTGATATATTTTGGCTTTGGCTACTAAAAGGGCTTTAGTATGCTTAGTTATTAGCCTTGACAAAGTTGACATTGTAGACCAAATGGATTTTGAAAAAAAAAAATCATCATGTCACTGTGCCTGAGTGAAAAAGAAAATTTAAGCCCTCAAATAGAAAGAAATCATAAACTTCAGAAGAAAACATGTGCCCACAGTGGAGATCCTAAACTGTTTAATGAAAAGGGGGAATGTTCGCATAAATATCTCTAACATTATTACTAGGGTCACACGAAACTGATCTGTGGAAAAGGGAAACACCACAACATGCCCAATGCATGTCTTGAAAGATTAGTGTTGCCCTAACCTCAAGATACAGACAAGTCAAGCAACATTTCACAGATAATAAGAGATAGCAATAATTAAAGGGACAACCACACAACCCCAAGCAGCCTTCCTCCATTCCTCACAGCCCCCATGTTTTACACTCTTCAGTCTTATATCAAACCTATTTCATTTGATCACAGAAAATGAGAAGTGTGGAATTTCGACAGCCTGGGAAGGTCACTCCCTCTGCATGTTTTGTTAGATTCGATATCTCCCACCAAAATAGAACACCAGGAAAACGTGCTGCACAGATGTGTAGATCAGTGCAGAAAAGCAAAATTTAAGGTTAACATTGATGAAGTGCTCTTTACATACATATAACCCCAAAATCAAGCTTCACAGAGCACGATATGTACGGTCTCATGTATCATGTTCCCTGTGCTATACAATATCTCAGTAACATCATACTATTCAGTTAATCTGAAACCAATGTGTTGTTACATTCACAGTGAATTTGCTAAAGGAAAATGGAACTTTTGATAGGACATTCTTCTTCAGGCCCTCCTGTCTATTTGAATGAAAAGAAGCATTATCAGAATTAATGTAAGAAATCTTGTGTGTATGGCTACAAGTGCGAAAGAATAGTTCCAAATGTGATCTAAATGCAGTAACTTTTGTCATAACAGTGGTTCTCATGGGAAGCACCACATAGCCGCTATTGAAACCGACAGTATCGACAACTGAACACATAAGGCCTTATTCCTTAAATTCCACATTTCGTTGAAGTACAACAACTCTTTACTGTTTGCCACAGCTTGCGAAACATGGCTGACATTATCGAAGAAGAGAAACGGGAAAGTGATTTAATCAACGCTTGTTTCCAGAGAAAATAATTCTTATGAAAAAGTTTATGTGCATTGAACGTAAACATTCCCCTTCGATACAGATAATTCATTGTCAGCAAAAATTAATTTGGCATGCATTATCGATATATTTTGATGGGAGTCCAATGGAAAGCTCAGTCATAGACCTAATTAAATTACTTCACCCATAATTTCATTCACTGTTTACGTCTTAGAGCTAGATCATGTAGATATAGTATTTGCCAAGTAACTGTTGATATAACAGGTTCAATAAAAAATTCTGTCAGTCAGTATCAACAGCAAGGAATTTGTCCGTGGTTGATTGGCACTAAACAATAATATTAATTTATAGGTACTTTTTAACATATACCATTACCAGATCCCAATGTGTGTGTTTTGGCTACCACACAGTTACCTGAAGATTGATGGTATTTGGTAGACGAGATGTCAGACATCTTCAGCGTGTTCGGAGTCCATTTCTGACTACTGCCAGCTACTGTGATAACTTATACCAGAAAACATGCCTCCCACTTTAGATAACAAATTCTGATGCACATGAATACTAGTTGCTCAATGCCACAGATTTATGTTTTATTGTGAAGACCATGAGTCAGACTAACCAAAAGAAATTACTTCACTTGTCACCTATTTGTTACCATTTTTCACACAGTTTTTCTGGAAATGGTGTTGTCTAGTAACTTAGATTGCCTTTTTACAGATAAACCTTAAGGTATTCCACTGCATTTGACTGAGTTTCAAATAGCCGCTGTGCACATATTTTGCTAAGGACCGCTGTCAAAACTGATAGTGTTTCTTTTCTTCCTGGTAATATATGCATTCGGTTCCAATATGGAAGCTATGCTACCAATACACCTTCATTTTTAACCCATTCAACGCGTTATATTGAAAAAGATAGGAGGGCCTGCTTCTTTTTCAATATACCAGACAAAAGAATTTTCCTTTTGGACATCTTGGATGACAATCAGACAATGTCCAACATAAATAACCGATGTGAAACATGAATCACATAAGTTAAGTATTACATTCATGTGAACAGTAAATTATATTTATTGTCAATAATATGATTATTACACTTTTGAAATTTGGAACTATTGTCAATTTCTAATGATCTTGTCTATTTGGTATGTATGTATTCAATGCTCACAATGCTAACACCAATGCAAAAATATAGACCATGTGTTTTATCCTGATTACCAAGTGGTCTCATTAACATGTTTAAGGTCAAGTACAATATGCGATGTTGATCAGCTTATATATGATGTATGAGGACTGTATCAGCAAGAAAAGATATGTAACACTAACTGACTCTGGGGGTTAATCCGTAGCAACAACTGTATATTTCACACCAAGGAAAAGGATTTGACTCACATATCAAAACCTTTATTATCCTTTATTCATAATCTAGATAATCAAACTAAAGTCTGTTAATTATTTAGCATGTTGAGTTAACATGGTAAAAATTAGTAACACACAAAATGGTTTTAACTTTATCATGTTTATATCATGTATATTCTATCAAGTTAGTACTAGTGCCTTACACACACGACATGGAATGTAACATCGATATTGCAGCACACATACACCAATTACAACAAATATGATCATTTTTATTTTAGTTACATTATGTACAAAGCTATTACTTCAGTAATATCACATCTAACCTACTGAAAAGCATGTGTCAAATGATGGCAGTAAGCATGGCAAAGAATGTTTCATACTGAAGAGTTTAAACAAGTTAACGGTTGTATTGTCTGCCTCACCATCAACAAGATCTATCTCACCATCAACAAAACCTATCCACAACAATCTACACTACTCACACTAACAACATGAACAATATGACCATGTTGCACCATTACACAAACTGTAATAGACATGTAACAAAATGACTCAGGTTGTTGAATAGTGCTTAAGCTTGGCTGAAACTGCCTCACTTACCAGCTAGAACTGTGCCACTGTGTGATCAGACTTACTCCGCATACAGGACTATTACTATACCCAGCCTTCATGGACTAATCGTGATAAAATTCCTTGGTGGGTGGGTTCATAAGTACATAGGTGTGGACTTTGAACTTCAAGTGTTGGGGTGCATGGGGTGATATTCTTCACTGTCATAGATGTTCAAAGTGCAATTCTGTGATTAGTGATGAAGTAACTTGTGACAAATTTTATCATAATTAATAATCAACACGATCCACTGGCATGTCTTATGTTATACACAGTGTTATCAGATCAGCATAATTATCCGTAGCATTGGGAATTGGTTGAAGATTCAAGGTTGTTCAGTGTTTTGAAAGAGCTATTGCAGGTGGAACTCGTGAACACTTTATCAATTATAACATTGGAGTTATAGAAGGTTATAATAACAATACAGTTTAGAGTTGGCTAAAAAGAAAGATAATCAGACTTCTACTATGAATTTGGAAATTACTTGATTCTGATTGGTCAATCAGAGGCTATTAAATCACAATAAACCCCCTCTGATTGAAACAGCTGGTTTGAAGACCGCATCAACATGGAAGCTAATATTCATATAAATAGTACTTTTTTCAGTCTTGTCGGTAGGCATATTTAAATAACTATATCTACCAGTGTAAGTTACAAAATGGAAAGTGTCAGTTACTACAATATTCAAAGGATGTGTGGCAATACATTTCATGCAGAAAACATGATATTAATCTGCAAAGAGAATGTTTGCAAAGTTTTGGGGACAATATTTGAAACCTCACGCTGTGGGTCCGGTTACAAATTCAATTTAGTGTGGTTAAGTCTACAGGTAACCAAGCACTACTTTGAAAACACATTATGGTTACATCTCTTAATTATTGTTCATGGGAAGAAATATTAATCATTATCGATATGAAACTGTTGTCATCGATAATAACTCACATAAACTATAGTAATGAGATAAAGTTTACATTTACCAAAACAGATTTGTCATTGTCAATAATGTCAATGATGGAAAGCAACAGTTTTTGTTATATCTCAAATGTCCACAAAGTAATCTATGCACATGTGTCACTGCTCGACATTGGTGTGAAATCTGTTCATTTCAGGACTTTCTTGGATATTTTCTTAAAAGTTCCTTCACCGATATTTATCAATAATTGATCGGTATTTAGTTACCGTTTATCAATCTCTATGATCTATATCGATAGCCAGCCCTAATACAGCTAATGTAATTTCGCCACCTGTAACAAACAATGCAGGTGTTTTGTTTGTAACTAGAGCAGTGTTTCCAGTAACCATGGCTACTTATAAAAACTGAAACTTTTCAAGAAATAACATCATGAACATGGCAACATAGGTTAAAATGGTTTAAAAACATTGAAAATCAAACCACATTGTTCACATGGTTAAAAACTTCAAACTACATTGGTGATCCAAAATGCATTGCTTATTATGATGTTTACTGCACTTAATACATATTTATTTCTAAATTGACAGCAAACAAATATACAATAATCAGTATTAAGCTGAACATGCATAAAAGAATACATACAAAATTGAAAAACATATTTGGTTTAAGATTCATATCTAAACACTGATCGGGTGTACTAATTAATTTAAAGTTCTGCAACTGCATCATGCCCACTAGAAGTTGTCCAAAATGAATGAATAAAGTATAGGAACCAACATCAGAAAAGGACATGTAATAATCTTACAACTTGTCAACAGGTGAAATCATGAACAATTCAGAGCATCCAGAGTACATCGAGATAAACCTGATATTAGGACCTCTGGGCATGTCATATTCACCTATAGGGAAAAAATGGTTCTGGCTGGCTGATTTATTTCATGCACCAATGCATCCAAATCCTTACAGTGATAAATGGGAAATTTTACTGCCTTGTAACATCTACCCGTGAAGATCTGGCTGGTCTTCAGACCCATGCTTGATGTAGAGGCGACTAACCGTCACTAATGAGGTCGGAAGGTCAGACTCAAAGACTTGGTTGATGTATGTCATCATGTCCCAGTTGCGTAGATCGATGCTCATGATGTCCATCACTGGGTGGTCTGTCCCAGACCATATTATTTACAGACCAGTGTTATATAGCTGGAATATTGCTGAGTGCAGCATTAACATGATTAAACAACAAACAGAACAAATGTTTCGATAATCATGGGGGTGTTTTGGGAGTTTTTAAAATCTGTTTGTTCTAGATAGCTCATATATTAAAAGTCAACATCAGCCATTTTCAGGCAGGCAGTATCAAAAGTGTTTGGAACAGACTGCTAGCATGTTTAACATCCACAAGAAATGTTTTTAGTGAGTATGGATCTACGCTGCTTTGGAAATATTCCAGCAATATCACGGCAGGGGACACCAGAAATGGGCTTCACACATTGCATCCATGTGGGGAATCTTACCCAGGTGTTTGGCATGACGAGTGACAATCTCATTAAAATAAGATCTAAGTTCTCGCTACCGCTAAACAAAGCTCTGAGGACATCCCATTACGGGTCACGTCAGAACGACCTTTCGCGCAATTTGACCGATCAATGAAATGACTGACAAGAAATCAACATTAGCCAATCAGAATGCAGCTTTCTCATGTTTCTCGAGCTTTACGAAACTAGTTTCAAACTGGCGACTACGCTTCAAAACATATTTTGACGCATTCTCGATTAAAAAAATTAAAACTGATATGAAGAACATTCTGGAAAGGCTTATAGATAGCCTAGATTGTATGGACATAATTATAAAAACTAAACTGTCGTTCGGCAAATCCCGTGTTAGATATTTCGTGGTTGCATGATTAGAAAACACATTCATGATCTGGTAAGTGAAGCTCTGATTGGTTGGATGAAAGGTCATTCTGACGTGACCCGTATTGGGATGTCCTCAGATCTTTGTTTAGCAACAGCGAGAACTAAGATCTGATTTTGATGAGATTGGACGAGCGGATGCTTTAACCATTTGGCTACCCAACAGCCCCTGATAATGATATGTTTACATATACCCTTGGACCTTCCTGGGTGGAATAGGTCTTTAGCAACGCTTGCTTGCCATAAAAGACGACTGTGCTTGTCGTAAAAGGCGACTAATGGGATGGGGTTGTCAGGCTCGCTGACTTGGTTGATACATGTCATCGATCCCAAATGCATAGATCAATGCTCATGATATTAATCACTGGATTGTCTGCTCTGATACATCTACATGCACCCAGATTCTTTTCATGTTTCTGCTAGGGACATGAGTTAGAACAGGTCCCCAGAATTCAATTGCTTAAGTAATTAATGGAAATAAACAATTTAAGATACAAACCTGGGTACATGTATCATATTGAATAATATGCCAATAGCACAACCCTATCACACACAAAATAAGCCCACTTCCCAAAGGATAAGGTATCCTCTGGTAACCCATGGCCTCAGGCAACCTGACGACTGATCTAGCATCCGTGATCGTCGCCCACACATTCCAAGGCATCTTTATTAATGCCTCATCCACAACCAACACAAGTGCTTACTCGTTCGCCTGTACTAACACATACAGCTTGATTGTGCACTTTACACCTACACCATGTACACCGGCACAACTACTAGACCTTCCAGTTCACAAGCTGTTTACGAGGTTACGTTCTACGTCTCACTGGATATTAGAATTAGCCTAGTAATAGTATGTAGATGGGGGTTTTCGGTAATTATTTACTGTTCAGTGGACCGCTTATTGTGAAATGGCGAATGATGCTTCATGTATCTTCTCTCTGGAAATGAAGTCTGATAGTATACATGATACATCATTAGATCATTCTTATTTACGGTAACACTATAACAACAGCAGCGCAATGAAAGCCTAGGCCTATTGGAGACTGATATTAGCCACAGACAAACGTCGACCTTCAAATAAATGCCGATCAACATACAACATATGCCTGTAGCACAAAAGGCCAGTGCTTCATAACCAACCACAATACGAAGTGTTACAAGGAAATTAATTACACTCACTGTCAAATCACTAGTATAAACAAGTCTCGTCTGCTCGGGTAGCACGCCGAACGCAAAATCGGTAGGCACAACGCGGGCATTAACTTCCGCTTCCGGAATCACCGGCATGCGCAACACGTGTTGTTTACACCTTCAGGAACAGGCGGTATGATGACATCTCATTAGTTGACACAATCAATAAATGTACGCTGGTAATTACACCACGGTTTGCTTCTTGTTAATTAGAGATTGTATCGCGTTGAGGGACCTTATTCCAACATAATTAGCATCATCAGCATCTGAGTCTCATCTCGGCCTAGATGCAACTGACGGTGATCAGAGGACAGTACCGTCAGTAATCAAAACGCTTTGGCATAAGATCGATTTTCCAGACGGACATGTTTTGTTAAAGTTATTGTCTTGTAGGTCAATGTGACATTCCGGAGGGACATTAGAATATATTCGCAATGCAATCGAAACAATGGGAACAATATTACCAATGGGTCAATAGGCCAAGATGGATCTATATTAGGCCTTGTCATGAATATTGGCAGATTGTCCAAAAGAAATAGTTGGTATAAAATTAAATTACCTTTAATCCACTATAAATATAGCATGGACAGTGGTGGAGAATCCTTTGGATATGATGAAAAGATTTCATACCATATGCAGTGGTGACCATGTTCTGTCCATCTTCCGGGAGCAAGGGAGTTAACTGACTTTAAAGCCCAGTTTCCACCCTTGCGAACTAGGCTGGAATTCCGGAGTTGGCATTTTGGCTGTACTGACGAGTCTATGCATACTCAAAACAAACTAACTAGACATTAGGTACGTAAACAACATGCATTTCAACGTGCATATTTCGGTCGACTGCAGGATTTGCAAAGCATGTTTACAGCTAACCAGTGATAGAAACTAACTGTTTTAGTCCACTAGTCCTTATAATGATAGCATATAGCAAAACCCTTAAAAATGGCAAATTTGTACTAGTCCTTATGATACCTTAACTATTGGGCAGTTTGGCAAGGACTATAGGACTATTGCCAATTTCTAACGCTGTTAACTGGGCGATGACAGATATTTTGCAAATTTTTTCCTATTTTTAATCAAGGTGCTCAAGTGATTTGATGCACTTTGCTGAGTCAGACCCATTTTATTAAAATATAGATCTTGATTATTGATCCATTTTGTTTGAAGCAAATGCACTTGGTTATGAGTGATGGAAGCAGATTGGTCAATAGGAGGGACATAGAAGGGACATAACTCATAATAGCCACTGGTGGCGCTACGATGGAGCCTGGAAATTCCAGCATAGTTCGGTAAGGGTGGAAACTGTCCTTTTAGTCCTGATGGCAGCTTGGTATTTTACTATATTTCAAACACTGGTACCCCACAGAGACCATGTGGTGTCTGTTCCCTGCAACTATAGTGCAGCATGACTCCCTATGATTCAGCGTCACTCCATATGTGATATCATGTCTATCTAACACTATTCTTGATTACTATATCCAAAAGGATAATTTGTCATGTTAGAATAGCATAATAATCCACAGTGATCAAGGAAGAGTTTATCTCGGTTACAGTGAGTGGGAGAATGCTGTACACTACAACCAGAATCTTTCAAGGTTTATCTCTGCGAATGATAAAGAATAGATTCTGGGGCTGGCAAAGCGATAGTTAATACTTGAGAGCATGATGTAGAGTTGTGATGATGACTGCAGATCAACTATAAGCTATAATTAATTATCATGATTGATCTGTTCGTGGAACAATTGTTTTCAAGTGTGCCACAGTTTATTGATGACAGATGTTTAGGCGTGCCCTTTGGAAGCTTAGTGTACGTGCCAACAGGAAGAATAATTGTAAGTGAAAAACAGCTTAAATAATTGAAATTCTGTTCATTCGTTCATCATATCCTATATGTTTGTCAAGTTTACTTGTGCTAAGTACTGTTCTCACTGGCTTCACATGATAAGAAAGTCACACGAATACAAGGAAGTTCAAACCCTGGACAACAATTTGTATCCTTGATTTGCAGTCACACTGATGTGCTCATATTGTGTTTGGGAATTGGTTTGAAATAATTTATCTTTGATTTGGAGAAGCAATTGGTCATCAATTAATGAACAGTCAAGAGTGAAAACATTTTTTATCTAAAATTAGAGTTTATTTTTCTGTATCTTTCATGTCGAAAACAGGGTGGGTGGGTACATTTTGTTAACTCAGTGGCTTCATGAAAAGCCTTTCCATTACAAGAATGATAGAAAACACTGCTTCTTTGCTGCAACTAATGACAAGGTGTTGATAATTAACAGATTATGACACTAGTGTGTGTAGCCCAGTTGATGACCCATGTACTGGAGAGCTGAAGGAACAGGGTTCCATCCCTGGCTGCGTTATGCCCAAAGACGTTAATAGATGGTACTTGCTGTTACCCTGCCTGGCGCTCGGCATTAAGAGTCTAAAACTAGGACTGGTCGGCTCGGAGTCAGTATACTGTGTCTGAGTGGGGTATACATGTTAAACTGCTGCATGCTATCTCAGTGGGCTAGCACTATAAAATCGGCATTAGTCTGAAGTAGTCCAAGCAGCCACACACAAACACACATGCATTCATGTCCTTATGTTAGTGCAATAATCTTGGATGCAGCATTAAACCCCATCTCACCTCTCCTCCATGTCTTTGCCCTTGGGTACATTGGCCCTCATTAAGTTTCAGCACAGTCTATGCTTGTGTGTCTCGCCAGAGTGGTGAACGTCCAAGACCTACTTCACGTCATGCCTTACCTCATTAAATTGACTCTAGCGATATTACTGAAACACTATTAAAGCAGTTTTAAACCAAACCCACTCACTACCTGACTCTATTCATTGCTCACCACGGATTTTTTCAATACTTTGTGTTGTGGTAAATTCTAACCCCCATTTTCATTTATACAAGGATATCCTAACATTAGGAAATGTTTCTCTGGCATCGGATGTCACTTTTAGAATCTGCATTGTTCATATTTCGCACGTCGTATGAAGCAGAATATGTTATTCATGCTTGACATCTGACATTGCATTAATGAGCCGAGTTCAGTTTGTGCTCAGTCTTGTTTGTTGATATTTTTGTTTGAAAAAAAATGTTGCTCCATCATCAATTTTAATAAAAAAACATATATAAAAAGTCTACCCTTCTCCTCAAGTTTGAGAAAAATATAATTTACTTTATGCTGCCTTCAACATTTTGTGGATATACCAGTTATGTTGACCATAGGTAGGAACAATATGCCATGGATCTGATTCTTTTGTTAGAATGCTGAAATACATGGTGCTCGTTTCCGATAATGTCTGTTTGATCCAGATCACACAGAAGCTTGCTTCAGTCATAGAGGGCAGAGCGGGAACACTCGTCTTGCAACAGTTGAGCCATGGAAATGGAAGAGGACTGGCTGTTTGACTCTATAAGAAAGTAAGGAATCATAAATGTTGCTGAGCCCCCTATTGTTTCACCATTACATTGGGGAACATGGTGGCCCCGTCTATTGTGCCGCCATTCACTGTGCCCAGTTGCCTCCCCGAGACTTAGAAGAATCCTATGATCAGTGATTTGACTCCCAGATCCATCATGCTTCTGAGTCTATATTTGTCAACAGTAAATGCAGAGTTGACTCTGCATCAGTACTTCATCGGCAAACTGTACAATGCCCGATACGGGGGCACGGGTGTCCCAGTCGTCCAAGACCCCGCGATTCACTGTGCAGAGTTGGGTCCCTTGGGTCCCTATGATTGTGGGTTCGAATCCCGGTTCGCCACGGTTATGTTTCTGGGTTTGTTAGCACCATAACCATGCTCATGGGTTTCACTGAAGTGGTAAACGTCTGAGACCTGCTTTCCCCCCACATTAAGCTGGCACGCCATGATATAACTGGAATACTGTTAAAAGCGGCGTTAAACCCAACTCACACTCACATACTCGATACGCTTACCGTATTCAATGTAATAAGCGCCCACTGCGATAATTGCTAATATTGTGGCTCGTGAACAATCCCAATTAGCACCCCTTCCGATCGAAGTACACAAGACTTATTTATTTGGGTATAATACGCCCTCATGTGTTATATGCCCCCTTAATTATGGGCAATTAAATTCTGGAAAAATATATCTGTCATATATAAACATTTCAGGCTGTCAGCATAAACCAGGAAATTTATCTTTCAACTCTTTTTTTTCACCAAAATAATATTCTAAAAAGAGCCCTATTTTTCTATTTTTGAGTGCGCCCTGGGCGCTTATTACGTCGAATACGGTAATTTGGCATCGAACCCCATGTGGATTGTCTATGTTGTCCTTGCATCAGTACTTATAAGCAAGTACAAACAAATCTTTTAATTCCTCATAACCTTCTTTGGTCGTCTTTCGGATACGAAACAAGACTGACCAGCTTTTTCTTGCTGCCTATCATAATACACTACGTAAAATTTGTCTCTTATTATTTTCTCATTCAGAATAGTTTACTTGGCTGAGTGTCCTGTAGATGTGTATAAGTCGGTTGTCCTTCTTTACCTTTATGAGTGAGTCTATTGACTCTATTCCCAGTCTAATCACAGGAGTTCGTATCTAAAAATAGACGCCCTCATGCATATTCATGACCATCTCCACACGCAAGCCTGAAGGGCGAGAAGGAATGCAACAGAAAACTACTGCAGGGCCCGACTCGATATTTCAACAAATTATTACGAACGGGAAAAATATACCCACACTGACACTACAGTAACCG
The DNA here is from genome assembly GCF_023055435.1 of Haliotis rufescens. Classification (NCBI taxonomy): domain Eukaryota; kingdom Metazoa; phylum Mollusca; class Gastropoda; order Lepetellida; family Haliotidae; genus Haliotis; species Haliotis rufescens. The sequence goes on from NW_025964383.1 coordinate 8,364,779, forward strand.
ATTGCTTTTCTAACTTGTAAACGGCATTTTTGCCAATTTGGTACGATAAAAACACCCACCTATACATCAAAATTTAATAAAAATCTACACAAGCATCGGACACGAAGCTGGGTCCGTCTTTCATACTTGCCCTACTTCCGGAATGATACGGACTGAATGAAGAGACAAGGGAACTAATCCCAACAATATGTACCCCACGTGTAGATCTAACGGGATCCGATCTCACAACTGATCACCGACGACTTGATGATGAACTTGAAGCTCGCGTGTGGAAATGGTCATGAATATGCATGAGGGCATCTGTTTTTAGATACGGACTCCTGTGGTCTAATGAATGGGTTTTCCTGCAGAAAATGTTGGATATGCAGTATCGAGATATGTATCGTATTGTGGCTTCTGTATCGAGATTTGTATCGCATCGTGTGACACCTGTATTGTGACATCCCAACTTTGAATACAGAGCTTGATCTTGTTCCAATAATGTTAAGGTTCTTTTTAGGGGGAGTGGAGTGGAGGAGAGAAGAATAGAGGGAATTTCCTCAGCTGCAGTCTGTCATACAGACCTTGAAACAGATATATCCAATACAGCCCATGCAAGTCTATAATATTTGGCAAGTGTAGATTACTGCAGTTTCAGGGGAGAGAGTCTCTGGGTTCTTTTGCTTTATATTTCATAAGTATAACTTAACCACTGTTTTTATCAGTAAAATATGTTCATTTTAGAGACTAGATGTTAGTCTACCTCAGCACTTGTAGGTTACTTAAATGTAAAACAACCAAACCCTTATTTTGTAAATTATGCAGAATGGCAAGTTCCAGCAAATGGACATGCTTGCTGTTGCACAATTGTCATCTCGATGGTTTGTATCATGTTATTCCAGGTACAAGAGCCTGTACATGTATGACCTGCAGAAACCAGTCCAGGCTGCTGATTGGCTATCATCTGACTGTAAGTCTTCAGTGATTGGTCAACAGAACTAGGGCATTAGCATATCAACTTAGGTCATCCATGAATTATGACTTGTGTGGGTCTTTGTCAAAGAACTGGCTGATTGTGTGTCATGATACAATGTGTGACCTGGCTGATTGTGTGTCATGATACAATGTGTGACCTGGCTGATTGTGTGTCATTGTGATTACAAAGTGTGACCTGGCTGATTGTGTGTTATGATACAATGTGTGACCTGGCTGATTGTGTGTCATGATACAATGCGTGACCTGGCTGATTGTGTGTTATGATACAAAGTGTGACCTGGCTGATTGTGTGTCATGATACAATGCGTGACCTGGCTGATTGTGTGTTATGATACAATGTGTGGCCTGGCTGATTGTGTGTCATGATACAATGTGTGACATGGCTGATTGTGTGTCATGATACAATGCGTGACCTGGCTGATTGTGTGTCATTGTGATTACAAAGTGTGACCTGGCTGATTGTGTGTCATGATACAATGTGTGACATGGCTGATTGTGTGTCATGATACAATGCGTGACCTGGCTGATTGTGTGTCATTGTGATTACAAAGTGTGACCTGGCTGATTGTGTGTCATGATACAATGTGTGACATGGCTGATTGTGTGTTATGATACAATGCGTGACCTGGCTGATTGTGTGTCATTGTGATTACAAAGTGTGACCTGGCTGATTGTGTGTCATGATACAATGTGTGACCTGGCTGATTGTGTGTCATGATACAATATGTGACCTGGCTGATTGTGTGTCATTGTGATTACAAAGTGTGACCTGGCTGATTGTGTGTTATGATACAATGTGTGACCTGGCTGATTGTGTGTCATGATACAATGCGTGACCTGGCTGATTGTGTGTCATTGTGATTACAATGTGTGACCTGGCTGATTGTGTGTTGACCTGTAAAGATCCGGGGTAGAATAGGACTTCCGCAACCCATGCATCATATGCCAATGGCATGGATTGATGCTCATGATGTCAATCACTGGGGGAATATTGCTGAGTGCAGCATGAAACAACAAACCAACAACCAACTGATTGTGTGTCATGATGCAATGTGAGACGTGGCTGCTTGTGTGTGACTGATTGTGTGTCATAGTGATTACAATGTGTGATCTGGGTGATTGTGTATCATTTTTATTACAATATGTGACATGGCTGATTGTGTGTCATCTTGCTCCAACACTGTTGATTGTTTCCTGGCCCATACTTATAACATAGAAAGTTGTGGAACAGCATTCACTCTGTCCACTGTTACAGCTGTATTTGTATTGTGTGTGCAGGTTTGGTTGTTGCCACATCAGACGAAAGGAAACATGAACTCTTGGAGTTGTCTCTCCCTGCCCAGGTGTGTGTGCAGGAAGACAGTTCTGTGAGTATAGTCGGACATTGTCATTAGTCTGGAGTTGTCTCCCCCTGCCCAGGTGTGTGTGCAGGAAGACAGTTCTGTGAGTATGGTCAGACATTGTCATTAGTCTGGAGTTGTCTCCCCCTGCCCAGGTGTGTGTGCAGGAAGACAGTTCTGTGAGTATGGTCGGACGTTGTTATTAGTCTGGAGTTGTCTCCCCCTGCCCAGGGTGTGTGCCGGAAGACAGTTCCGTGGGTATAGTCGGACATTGTCATTAGTCTGGAGTTGTCTCCCCCTGCCCAGGGTGTGTGCCCGAAGACAGTTCTGTGGGTATAGTCGGACATTGTCATTAGCCTTGAGTTGTCTCCCCCTGCCCAGGTGTGTGTGCAGGTAGACAGTTCTGTGGGTATAGTCGGACATTGTCATTAGCCTTGAGTTGTCTCCCCCTGCCCAGGTGTGTGTGCAGGTAGACAGCAGGATTACAACATTGTACAGTGTGTGACCATGGATAGATGTCTCATTATGTGTCTAGTGTTTTACAGAGACTACACGGCTACAGTGGTTTACAGTAGATGTGTGTAGAAGGCTACAGTGTTTTACAGTAGATGTATGTAGAAGGCTTCAGTGTTTTACAGTAGATGTATGTAGAAGGCTACAGTGTTTTACAGTAGATGTGTGTAGAAGGCTACATTGTTTTACAGTAGATGTATGTAGAAGGCTACAGTGTTTTACAGTAGATGTATGTAGAAGGCTACAGTGTTTTACAGTAGATGTGTGTAGAAGGCTTCAGTGTTTTACAGTAGATGTGTGTAGAAGGCTACAGTGTTTTACAGTAGAGATATGTAGAAGGCTACAGTGTTTTTCAGTAGATGTGTGTAGAAGGCTACAGTGTTTTACAGTAGAGATATGTAGAAGGCTACAGTGTTTTACAGTAGATGTGTGTAGAAGGCTACAGTGTTTTACAGTAGAGATATGGAGAAGGCTACAGTGTTTTACAGTAGATGTGTGTAGAAGGCTACACTAGTTTGGAGTAGATATATGTAGAGGGCTACAGTTGTTTACAGTAGATGTGTGAAGAAGGCTTCAGCGTTTTACAGTAGATGTGTGTAGAAGGCTACAGTGTTTTACAGTAGATGTGTGTAGAAGGCTACAGTGTTTTACAGTAGATGTGTGTAGAAGGCTTCAGTGTTTTACAGTAAATAACTGAAAAAGACTACCATGTTTTACAGTAGATGTATGTAGAAGGCTACAGGGTTTTACAGTAAATAACTGAAGAAGACTCCCATGTTTTACAGTAGATGTGTGAAGAAGGCTACAGTGTTTTACAGTAGAGATATGTAGAAGGCTACAGTGTTTTACAGTAGATGTGTGTAGAAAGCTACAGGGTTTTACAGTAAATAACTGAAGAAGACTACCATGTTTTACAGTAGATGTGTGTAGAAGGCTACAGTGTTTTACAGTAGATGTATGTTGAAGGCTACAGTGGTTTACAGTAGATGTGTGTAGAAGGCTACAGGGTTTTACAGTAAATAACTGAAGAAGACTACCATGTTTTACAGTAGATGTGTGTAGAAGGCTACAGTGTTTTACAGTGGATGTGTGTAGAAGGCTACAGTGTTTTACAGTAGATGTGTGTAGAAGGCTACAGTGTTTTACAGTAGATGTGTGTAGAAGGCTACAGTGTTTAACAGTAGATGTGTGTAGAAGGCTACAGTGTTTTACAGTCAATGTGTGTAGAAGGCTTCAGTGTTTTACAGTAGATGTATGTAGAAAGCTACAGTGTTTTACAGTAGATGTGTGTAGAAGGCTTCAGTGTTTTACAGTAGATGTATGTAGAAGGCTACAGTGTTTAACAGTAGATGTATGTAGAAGGCTACAGTGTTTAACAGTAGATGTGTGTAGAAGGCTACAGTGTTTTACAGTAGATGTGTGTAGAAGGCTACAGTGTTTTACAGTAGATGTATGTAGAAGGCTACAGTGTTTAACAGTAGATGTATGTAGAAGGCTACAGTGTTTTACAGTGGATGTGTGTAGAAGGCTACAGTGTTTTACAGGAGATGTATGTAGAAGGCTTCAGTGTTTTACAGTAGATGTGTGTAGAAGGCTACAGTGTTTTACAGTAGATGTGTGTAGAAGGCTACAGTGTTTAACAGTAGATGTGTGTAGAAGGCTACAGTGTTTTACAGTCAATGTGTGTAGAAGGCTTCAGTGTTTTACAGTAGAGATATGGAGAAGGCTACAGTGTTTTACAGTAGATGTGTGTAGAAGACTACAGTGTTTTACAGTGGATGTATGTAGAAGGCTACAGTGTTTAACAGTAGATGTATGTAGAAGGCTACAGTGTTTTACAGTAGATGTGTGTAGAAGGCTACAGTGTTTTACAGTAGATGTGTGTAGAAGGCTACAGTGTTTTACAGTAGAGATATGTAGAAAGCTTCAGTGTTTTACAGTAGAGATATGTAGAAGGCTACAGTGTTTTACAGTAGAGATATGTAGAAGGCTACAGTGTTTTACAGTAGATGTGTGTAGAAGGCTACAGTGTTTTACAGTAGATGTGTGTAGAAGGCTTCAGTGTTTTACAGTAGAGATATGTAGAAGGCTACAGTGTTTTACAGTAGATGTGTGTAGAAGGCTACAGTGTTTTACAGTAGATGTATGTAGAAGGCTACAGTGTTTTACAGTAGATGTATGTAGAAGGCTACAGTGTTTTACAGTAGAGATATGTAGAAGGCTACAGTGTTTTACAGTAGAGATATGGAGAAGGCTACAGTGTTTTACAGTAGATGTGTGTAGAAGGCTACAGTGTTTTACAGTAGATGTGTGTAGAAGGCTACAGTGTTTTACAGTAGATGTATGTTGAAGGCTTCAGTGTTTTAAAGTAAATATAACTTTTTGCAAAACTTCTTTATGATCTGAGCTGCAGAATACATTTGTTTCTGGTTCCATGAGAACCACATAAGGCATCTGATGACTTTCCTTAATAAGACCATGCTAATGGACATGTATTTCAGCCTTGTTAAGGCACTTCTTTAAGAGACATATATGGATGAACAACTACTTTATTACAATTGGGAGCGACGTTATCAAGCAAGTGTTAGAACCTACATCAAACGTTGCACCTAAATGTTATAAAGAAATTATTCAACCATAAATCTTATTCCTTACTTAGTACTCCAACTTCTCAAAGCATCCCAAAGAAGGTCTCCAATAGATCATGCCAGTTTTAAGAGCTGACAAAACTGGGGATCCAGTGGCGAGACTCAGTACCTTGGCTGAACAGGTGTCACTCTGATGCTGTGGATCGTTGCTCGGGATCTAGCAAGTGTAAGAACCTACAGCGGAACATCACTACTAATTGTAGTAAAGAAGTTGTTCATCCATATATCTTATCCCCAGCTTTTTTCACATTAACAAAACAAACATAAGTGAAGCTCCGTGACTGAAGTGAGGAATGTTGATAATAAAGCAATATGGGCAGTAAATGAACACTTGCCCAGGCAAACCAATGACAAAGAGCATGAGCAATGGTCCACACCATCGGGACACAACGACAAGCCATCAGGTCCCCGTTCCACAAAGCAGGGGGCACGGGTGGCCCAGTCGTCTAAGGCGCTGCGATTCACCGTGTAGAGCTGCGTCCCTTGGGCACGCCAGAAACCTATGATTGTGGATTCGAATCCCGTTTGCCCCGATTATGTTTCTAGGTTCGTCAGCACCATACCCGTGCTCGTGGGTTTCACCCAAGTGGTAAACGTCTCAGACCTGCATCACTTCGGGCTTTCCTCCCACATTAAGCTGACACGCCGTGATATAACTGGAATACTGTTAAAAGCGGCGTATAACCCAACTCACTCACTCACTCATTCCACAAAGCAATTGTAGCACTACGACTGTCGCAAGTCTATGTTAAAGAATGTGAGTTACGATTGCCTGAGTGCTACAATCGCTTTGTGGAACGGGGCCCTGGACAGTAACAGAGCCTGACTACCAGGGCCCTGTTTCAGTCAGGTCTTACTACAAGGTACTGAGGACTGTTCACCCAGAATCTCCACATGGTGTAAAACTCCATGAAATTTACTTTGAGGGTCATTTGTGAAAGAATTATATTAACTTTAAATATTTCTCCATGCACATCAGGGTTTGACGAAAGACCGAGATTTCCAGGTGGTAAATGGTGGCTTCACAGACAGCTCTATCATATCTCTACATCATCTGCGCCAGGCAAGGTGAGTGGACACTTGACTATATGTCAGTTGACAGCCATGTACTAACAATGTTTGCGAACCGTGAAGATCCAGGGTAGAATAGGTCTTCAGCAACCCATGCTTGCCATCAAAGGTGACTATGAGGCGACTAACGGGATCGGGTGGTCAGGCTCGCTGACTTGGTTGATGCATGTCATCATATCCCAATTGCGTGGATCGATGCTCATGATGTCAGTTACTGTATTGTCTGGTCCAGACGTGATTATTTACAGACGGCTGTCATATAACTGGAATATTGTTGAGTGCCATGTTAAACAATGAACAAACACATAAACAATGTTTGCAGTAATGTTCTGTAGATCGATAACAAGGAAACTGTGTGAAAATCTTCCAATAATCATGCTAATGACATTTGTAATTCTTGATGTAGTTTTTGAAAAAAACTTGTTGATTTTGTAAGAGTACTTATTGCATTTTCCTGAAATAAGCTTAATAATATTGTTAAAAACAATACTGTTGAACTAAGGGATTTTAAAGGAGTCTACTGGCCACCAACCAGTTATCACCATTTGTTCCATGTTATTTCTGAAATATTCCACGTATAAAGTTGACTATACCGATAACTAAGATTTTGGTGAAACTGAGCAAATGCACTTATTTCTGTCCATTGAAAAAGTTTGGTTAGATTTCTGTTCTAACGCGATGAGAGGGAATCAAAACAGTATAAATAAGACTTTCGCGTCGTTTAACTGGACCAGTTATCACCATCGACTGAACAGCATGTGCCACATGATCAGGAAGACTGATGTAGTTTTACAAATTACATATTTATTATCTCTAGTTTCACTCTCAATTATTTTAATTATTATGATTTTTAAAATAGGCTTTATCTATTTGTCATCTGCAAACTGATAAACCAATATTCCACAAATTCGATCTACTCATGTTTATCCATAACACTATGTACTATATTTCGGAGTCTATTTCGGTTTTTCATTTTGGGAAAGACTGATCTGTACAAGTACAAATATGTCATGGCCCAAAGAAGAAATAATTTAACCCTTATCAGCTGCTGTTTTAGTTGGATTTGGATTTCTTTGCTGCATCAGTGAGTTTCCATGCTTCAGGAAAGTGTTGGCGTGTGTAAGGGGAGACAACTCTGTAGAAACCTGGCAGCTTGGGTCAGAAGATGGAAGTAAGTTGATTATAGAAAAGACATGAAATGTAAACACACAAGTATATCACGTCTACAGTTTTATTTACCACAGTGTAAGGGTTCTACCAATACCTTTCATTGTAGATCAGCCAGGACACTTACAGTTTCCTTGTGAGACCTCTGATGTGTCAGTTGAGCAGATTTCATGAAGACAGACTTTTGGTGTGTGAGCCAATATATTGAAGAGACTGTGAACATAACTGACTAACCATTAGGCAAGGAAACATGTGTAGTGTTTTAATTCATGTGATGTTGCCATATTATGGCTCTTTAGAAGCTGACAAAAGGTACTAGTTATTGCCTACACATATCAAGTATTGAATAAGCTTCATGCCATACAACCCTTGATTGGAAATCATGCCCTTACTGGATTAAGTCGTCAGGATGAAGTTGTAATCCGAAGGTGTCGTATTGGACACAGTCATTTGACTCATTCCTTTTTATTGAAGGGAGAAGATCCTCCTCAATGTATACCTTGCCATAGTCCTTTGACTATAAAGGACACTTGTTGGAATGTGTGGATTTCGCACTTATTCGTCAACGCTTTTACACAGTTCAAACTATTTCTGAACTTTTCAATACCGTTTCTAACCACGTAGTTTTAGCCTATCTGAAAGGAATTAAACTGTATGAAAAGATATAGATTTTAAATTTTGAATATCAGTTTTTACTGTTTACTGTGATAATGGACTGAGGTTTAGTGATTGTCATCATTACTTTTAAATAATGTTGACTAAAGGAAATTGCTTTTGTTTTTCTAGCCGCGAATAGCTGGAATATTGCTGATGCGGCTTAAAGCAACATTTACTCACTCACTCACTCACGCCCTCACATACCCTGTGGTACAGAGTGGTAACTGCTCATCAGAATGTTCAGATTTTGTCTCCAGGACGGGAAAGTCGACATATATATATATTTTTTATTCTCCTGTTTTATTGAGGTACATGTGGAGCACAGATGCATCATCACAATGTTAGATTACAAGCTTATGTTCTGGTCTTGTATTTTGGTCTAGTAGTAGGGATGAAAAGGGATTGAAAACTGGATTACTTTTGTGTACCAGTGTGATGGCAGATTTGTGAAATGAAATGGCTCTACATAGAGTACCATGAATCATTGTTCAGATATTTAGTTGTAAGTGCCATTTTGGGATTTTTGGGATTCATTGAATCTTTTCATGTGTATATGATACTATTCATCTACTGATATACAAGCTGACCCTTTGGGAATCCATTGCGGAGTCACTAAATGTGGAGTTGGCCCTGCACAATGTGTCATGTGGTTCAGTGTGTGTCATTTCCTGAAGGTGGTGATTATCAAGCTTATTTAGCTTCAAACAGTGACACATTCTCACGCTGCCGGACACATTTTCACACTGCTTGACACATTCTCACACTGCTTGACACATTCTCACACTGCTTGACACATTCTCACACTGCCTGACACATTCTGACACTGCTTGACACATTCTGACACTGCTTGACACATTCTCACACAGCCTGACACATTCTGACACTGCTTGACACATTCTGACACTGCTTGACACATTCTCATGCTGCTTGACACATTCTCACGCTGCCTGACACATTCTGAAACTGCTTGACACATTCTCACACTGCTTGACACATTCTCACACTGCTTGACACATTCTCACACTGCTTGACACATTCTGACACTGCTTGACACATTCTCACACTGCTTGACACATTCTGATGCTGCTTGACACATTCTGACACTGCTTGACACATTCTCATGTTGCTTGACACATTCTCACGCTACCCGACACATTCTGACACTGCTTGACACATTCTCACACTGCTTGACACATTCTAACGCAGCCTGACACATTCTGACACTGCTTGACACATTCTGACACTGCTTGACACATTCTCACACTGCTTGACACATTCTGACACTGCTTGACACATTCTGACACTGCTTGACACATTCTCACTCTGCTTGACACATTCTCATGCTGCCTGACACATTCTGACACTGCTTGACACATTCTCACACTGCTTGACACATTCTCACACTGCTTGACACATTCTCACACTGCTTGACACATTCTCATGCTGCCTGACACATTCTGTTGCTGCCTGACACATTCTCACACTGCTTGACACATTCTCAAGCTGCTTGACACATTCTCAAGCTGCTTGACACATTCTCACTCTGCTTGACACATTCTCACACTGCTTGACACATTCTCACACTGTTTGACACATTCTCACACTGCTTGACACATTATCATGCTGCCTGACACATTCTCATGCTGCCTGACACATTCTCACACTGCTTGACACATTCTAACACAGCTTGACACATTCTCAAGCTGCTTGACACATTCTCAAGCTGCTTGACACATTCTCATGCTGCCTGACACATTCTCATGCTGCCTGACACATTCTCACACTGCTTGACACATTCTCACACTGCTTGACACATTCTGACACTGCTTGACACATTCTGACACTGCTTGACACATTCTGACACTGCTTGACACATTCTCACTCTGCTTGACACATTCTCACACTGCTTGACACATTCTCACACTGCTTGACACATTCTCACACTGCTTGATACATTCTCACACTGCTTGACACATTCTCATAGTGCCTGACACATTCTCACACTGCTTGACACATTCTGACACTGCTTGACACATTCTCATGCTGTCTGACACATTCACATGCTGCCTGACACATTCTCACACTGCTTGACACATTCTGACACTGCTTGACACATTCTCACGCTGCTTGGCACATTCTCACGCTGCTTGACACATTCTCATGCTGCCTGACACATTCTGACACTGCTTGACACATTCTCACACTGCTTGACACATTCTCACACTGCTTGACACATTCTGACATTGCTTGACACATTCTCACTCTGTTTGACACATTCTGACACTGCTTGACACATTCTGACACTGCTTGACACATTCTGACACTGCTTGACACATTCTGACACTGCTTGACACATTCTCATGCTGCCTGACACATTCTGACACTGCTTGACACATTCTCACACTGCTTGACACATTCTCACACTGCTTGACACATTCTCACACTGCTTGACACATTCTTACGCTGCCTGACACATTCTCACACTGCTTGACACATTTTCACACTGCCTGACACATTCTGACACTGCTTGACACATTCTGACACTGCTTGACACATTTTCACACTGCTTGACACATTTTCACACTGCTTGACACATTCTCACACTGCTTGACACATTCTCACGCTGCCTGACACATTCTGAAACTGCTTGACACATTCTCACACTGCTTGACACATTCTCACGCTGCCTGACACACTCTCACACTGCTTGACACATTCTCACACTGCTTGACACATTTTCACACTGCTTGACACATTCTCACGCTGCCTGACACATTCTGACACTGCTTGACACATTCTCAGGCTGCCTGACACATTCTCACACTGCTTGACACATTTTCACACTGCTTGACACATTCTCACACTGTTTGACACATTCTCACACTGCTTGACACATTATCATGCTGCCTGACACATTCTCATGCTGCCTGACACATTCTCACACTGCTTGACACATTCTGACACTGCTTGACACATTCTCAAGCTGCTTGACACATTCTCAAGCTGCTTGACACATTCTCATGCTGCCTGACACATTCTCATGCTGCCTGACACATTCTGACACTGCTTGACACATTCTGACACTGCTTGACACATTCTGACACTGCTTGACACATTCTGACACTGCTTGACACATTCTGACACTGCTTGACACATTCTCACACTGCTTGACACATTCTCACTCTGCTTGACACATTCTCACACTGCTTGACACATTCTCACACTGCTTGACACATTCTCACACTGCTTGACACATTCTCACACAGCTTGACACATTCTCATAGTGCCTGACACATTCTCACACTGCTTGACACATTCTGACACTGCTTGACACATTCTCACGCTGCTTGACACATTCTCATGCTGCCTGACACATTCTGACACTGCTTGACACATTCTCACACTGCTTGACACATTCTCACACTGCTTGACACATTCTGACATTGCTTGACACATTCTCACTCTGTTTGACACATTCTGACACTGCTTGACACATTCTGACACTGCTTGACACATTCTGACACTGCTTGACACATTCTCACACTGCTTGACACATTCTCACGCTGCCTGACATACTCTCACACTGCTTGACACATTCTCACACTGCTTGACACATTTTCACACTGCTTGACACATTCTCACGCTGCCTGACACATTCTGACACTGCTTGACACATTCTCAGGCTGCCTGACACATTCTCACACTGCTTGACACATTTTCACACTGCTTGACACATTTTCACACTGCTTGACACATTCTCACGCTGCCTGACACATTCTGACACTGCTTGACACATTCTGACACTGCCCGACACATTCTCATGCTGCAGGCTGTCTTGATGAAGGCAAGACTTTGCTCACTACAATTTGAAATCTAAAACTTTTTACCCGGTATAGTTGACTCTTGAGATAGATATTGATGATTTTCTTTTTCAGATCTGATCGAGAAAATAGGTGTTTTGTGCAGCAAGAAGCCTACATGGTGAGGTTGATTGATCATAGAAATCCATGTGCGAAGATGGTTGTCTTGCATGCTGAGCAATCAGAAAATTGAGGGATCTTGGGAGCAAAGATTTGTTGATAAATTCTTGTCAAGGTTTTCATGTAATGATGGGCCTGTGTGACATTTGGTACACCCACCCACCCACCCACCCACCCACCCACCCACCCAAGAGCACAACACCTTTGTGATTCATAGTGAAGATGCACAGTACTTATCTCCCTTGTTCAGCCACCCGTCACAGTTGTGTGATCCGTGGAGAATTATATTTATACAGTGTTTTTGTCCCCATGTCCAGCCACCCTGCTCAGCTCTGTGTTCTGTGATGAATAATACACAGTACTTATCTCCCTTGTCCAGCCACCCGTCACAGTTGTGTGTTCTGTGGAGAATTATATTTATACAGTGTTTTTGTCCCCATGTCCAGCCACCCTGCTCAGCTCTGTGTTCTATGATGAATAATACACAGTACTTATCTCCCTTGTCCAGCCACCCATCACAGTTGTGTGTTCTGTGGAGAATTATATTTATACAGTGTTTTTGTCCCCATGTCCAGCCACCCTGCTCAGCTCTGTGTTCTATGATGAATAATACACGGTACTTATCTCCCTTGTCCAGCCACCCGTCACAGTTGTGTGTTCTGTGGAGAATTATATTTATACAGTGTTTTTGTCCCCATGTCCAGCCACCCTGCTCAGCTCTGTGTTCTATGATGAATAATACACAGTACTTATCTCCCTTGTCCAGCCACCCGTCACAGTTGTGTGTTTTGGATGACAGCTGTCTGGTGTTTGGCTCCGATCTGTCCAGCCTCTCTGTAGCCGACATCAACACACAGCAAACAGTGGCCCACATACAAGGTTGGTTAAAAGCGCACCTGCAATATTCTAAATGTCTGTTTTCTTAAGGAAATGTATTCAGTTGATAACTGTACTTTTCATTTGTAGAAACGTTGCAGAATTTCTTCGCATTAATAGTACTGGTTCACACATTTGTGACATTTATTCTATTCTGTATCCAAGGTAATTCCACCAATTGCTTAGATTGCACATGTGCACCTCTGTTAAGGGAGTATTGGCAGGAGGCTTGTGCCTTATTTCCTTGTCTGAATGAACCATAACAAAACTAAGGCACAATAGATTTTGCTTTGCATCATCTTGAAATGTGGAGAGTTGGAATCTATTTGCTATCTCTGCTGATGAATTTTACTCCAAGTCCAATGTCGTCCTTGAGGGCAGGATGTTATCGTCTATACAGAATAGCACTATGTTGAAAAAGTACCATTTAAAGTTTGATCTTGTATCTCTTTTTGTCAGATTGTCAGAGAGACATTATTATTTCCAACATGCTTCAACAAGACCGCTGTGTGTTGACTTCGGGTCGTACATCAGGAGAATTGTTCCTTCTTGATCCTCGATCGCACACTATAGCAGTGGAGCAGGTGTTGGACAAGACCAGTGCACAGCAGGTGTCGGACAAGACCAGTGCACGGCAGGTGTCGGACAAGACCAGTGCACAGCAGGTGTCGGACGCCTGTCCCCGCAGAGACACATGGACACTGTGTGAAGACAAGTCCAAGGCAGTTGTGCTGCAAATGTGTAGTAGTGGTGTGATGCGTGTTCGAGACTGCAGGAACTTGAAGCATTGTGTGAAAAGTGTACAGACGAAACTCCAGGCAGTTGAGCCAGGGGAGATAACTCTCAGTGTAAGTGCCATGTTGACAGTTAATGATAGTCATCAAGTCATGCTAAAAGTCTGGAAGATCACAGTGGAATTCTCTTTCTGCACGAAGCACCAGTACAATATCTTGATGAAACTAGGTCACAAAACATACAATGAGGTTCACAAACCCCAAATCAAATCTCAAAATGGAATAACTCCTTTATGGCTACCTTTAACCCTCATGGTGCCTGGACGTCAGTCAGCCTGCAAACCGCTCAGTGCCGCACTGTGATGACGTCGCGGTTACAAAAACATATACATTGTTTAAAAAGTGTAACAACGTTCTTATTTCTTCACACAACGTTACGAAATTATACGACATAATAGATCTTTAAATTTCCTTTCGGTGAGTCTAAAAGTTGTTGCAAAATGAGTTTATTGACATTCTGGTGCCATCGTTGAAAGTGTTAGTAGTCCTAATTTTCGTGTTTTTCTTACTTTTTGTGAATATTGAAACATCCCCATGACCACATGAACACCGATACTGTGTCTTGTCATAAATATATGTTATTTGAAATGAATAACATTTGACAGGAAATACCTTCATGGTTCTAACCATATGACATTTATTTAGATGTGTGCCGAAACAGAGATATGCGCATGAATGATTTGACTTGCAAATAATCGAGAGAAAAAATATCAGTTTTCACGATGTCAAAGCAAATTACGGGAAGTTGACATGAACTGTTTTCCATGTAAAATGCTTCATTTATTTGGTTTACACAAATGATATTTTGTAGCACCACAATGGAAAGAAATGTGTGTAAGGCTATTCAAATTTTAATGTAAATAATCGTCTGTGAAAATTACAAGTCGTTACAATATTTACCGATGTAAAAATTGTTTTTGTCATGTTTACCTCATAGAATCTTCAGCGCACGCTGGTCACGAATACGGATTTAAATAAATGATATTTTCTTATTTTAAATAGACACTTCCAACCTAACGTCCCTCAATAACTAGTTATCCGAAGTTTGTTAAAACATAATAGACGGGACAGCGAGTAACACTACACAGACTGCACGTACTATTTCTCGAACTGAAATGGCCGCCACTTGGTATTCGCGACATGTAGGCCTATTGTATGAATGTACCGTACTTATTTGACATTACATGCAATCAATAATAGTAAACATAAAGATATCTGAATAATAATCAGGCGTTTGAATATCCGTCCTGGTTAACTTTTCGACTGATATTGGTCTCAGCATTCAATTCCAAATTTCACTTGCCGATCGCTTGCCAACTTGAACCTGTGTCCAACTCGTGTCTTGCTCTCACATGACATAAACATTTAACGTTATCCCTCATGCAGATGGTTCAATGAAACTACCACTGATCGAGCATCTTAGGGGTAAGTTCATATATCCTCCACTGGTTATCTTTATGGGTTTGCACATTTGAGTACCGCCGAGACAAAAATGAAATTTGACCAAGACGACATGTGATATCTTGACCATCCTATCAACTTGTCCGATTGACTATTTCCTCGCGATAATTTGCGCGACTTGGCACTGCATTCAGCGCAGAAGACCAGTTATGTAAATAAACTATGTTGGGAATAATATCCAAAATTTCATTGAGAGTTAGGTAAACAAATGACAATATTTAGCTGATTTAGTAGGTGAGACCGGGGTGCAATTTGTAATATCCAGTCTAGATATCTATATCCCAATTGAAATGGATTAAAAAAGAAATAGACACAGCTTCTAATCAACACCTTAATAATTAATCATTGAACAAAATAATTATTTCACAAACATGAAATTAACTGAGACACTGATTTTTTAATTTTTTTAAAAACCCGTCCCAATGCATCCCCAGGTGGATTGTGACATTAAAGACATGGATAGATAGATGTTGTCTGTATGTAACTAGTTATTGTTCAGGACTCTATAACTTCACAAAGAAACAACTAATTAAATGTCAGACTATAACTAATTCTTTGACCGGAAGATATATGCAGATCAGCTCAATAACAATGTCTGAAAATATTTACGTGTATGTGACATGGGTGCATAATCAAAATTTGCCGTCATTCGCTTGGTGTTCAAACATGGCAGAAAAAGGCCGAGAAGAGCGGTAGACACTTTACTAATATTGCCATATTTCGCAATCCGTAGCATCGTATAAATTATGAGTTACACGATGTTAAAGCTAAGATGATTTGGGTGATGATGGTTATAATTTTGACTTTGTGCACTCAGTGTTTGATATCTAAATTCACGGTTTAAAAAGGGCATTTTCTCGGGACCATATATGTTCCCTTGGCACTATGCAGGTGTGAAAAGTGAGGGACCATATATGGTCCCGTGGCACCAAGAGGGTCACTGGATATGTGAATTATTTGGGAAATCATTGAGACAATTCCTGAAGAGTTGCAAGTATGAATAATTTCAAGTGCCTATTGGCAGTCTTGCTTATTGTGAAAGGTGCCAAATATATGGATTATAGTCGGCACAACCATCCCTATCTTCTGTATAAATCACCCCTATCTTCTATGTAAACCATCCCTATCTTCTGTATAAATCACCCCTATCTTCTGTATACACCATCCCTATCTTCTGTATACACCATCCCTATCTTCTGTGTAAACCATCCCTATCTTCTGTGTAAACCATCCCTATCTTCTGTGTAAACCATCCCTATCTTCTGTGTAAACCATCCCTATCTTCTGTGTAAACCATCCCTATCCTCTGTGTAAACCATCCCTATCTTCTGTGTAAACCATCCCTATCTTCTGTATACACCATCCCTATCTTCTGTGTAAACCATCCCTATCTACTGTGTAAACCATCCCTATCTTCTGTGTAAACCATCCCTATCCTCTGTGTAAACCATCCCTATCTTCTGTGTAAACCATCCCTATCTTCTGTGTAAACCATCCCTATCCTCTGTGTAAACCATCCCTATCTTCTGTGTAAACCATCCCTATCTTCTGTATACACCATCCCTATCTTCTGTGTAAACCATCCCTATCTTCTGTGTAAACCATCCCTATCTTCTGTGTAAACCATCCCTATCCTCTGTGTAAACCATCCCTATCCTCTGTGTAAACCATCCCTATCCTCTGTGTAAACCATCCCTATCTTCTGTGTAAACCATCCCTATCCTCTGTGTAAACCATCCCTATCCTCTGTATAAACCGTCCCTATCCTCTGCATAAACCATCCCTATCTTCTGTGTACACCATCCCTATCCTTTGTGTAAACCATCCCTATCCTCTGTGTAAACCATCCCTATCCTCTGTATAAACCGTCCCTATCCTCTGCATAAACCATCCCTATCTTCTGTGTAAACTATCCCTATCCTTTGTGTAAACCATCCCTATCCTCTGTGTAAACCATCCCTATCCTCTGTATAAACCGTCCCTATCCTCTGCATAAACCATCCCTATCTTCTGTGTAAACTATCCCTATCCTTTGTGTAAACCATCCCTATCTTCTGTGTAAACCATCCCTATCCTCTGTGTAAACCATCCCTATCCTCTGTATAAACCGTCCCTATCCTCTGTATAAACCGTCCCTATCCTCTGTATAAACCATCCCCATCCTCTGTATAAACCGTCCCTATCCTCTGTGTAAACCATCCCTATCCTCTGTGTAAACCATCCCTATCCTCTGTTTACAGAGTTGCCCGACTAATGCAGACTTGGTGGCAGTTACAGGTAGGGCTAATTTCACTCCTCCGACTCTCAGGAAATTATGTTGTTGTCTGTGCTTACAGTATAAATGTTTCTAGAAATTCTTTTTAAACCAAAACTTTTCATATTTCCCTTGAGTAAATGATCAGTATTTACTGAGTAGATTTATATGTATTTTATTCATGCTCTGTTTAGCCTGGCTTTACACACATGTACCAATATGCTGAGTGTTCTGTGTGAGTCAACCACTCCACCCCCAGAACTGATTGCAACAGTTCAGTACTGGTTGTATTTTTCCAGGTTTTGATGGCTGTGTACAGATATATGACCGAAGCAAGTGGGGAGATGCTGATGTTGTCACACCAGTGTTTGTTCACCAAGGCCACATCGCTGACAGAGAAGACCCATCACAGGTCATTGTGACGTCGCAGCATCTCTGGTACCCATGGAAACAGGGAACATTGTTATCTGCTGCGAGTGATGGAGGTCTTCACATATTTCAGCCAGTTTTATGAAATGATATGGATTTATTTTTTTGATAAAAAATATGAACATAAATCTTGGTTTCTTCTCTTTCTTTGATGATGGATCATGTCTTTGTTCTCCCAGTGATGGTGTCGTGATCAGTAGGCAGATGTTCTCCCAGGGATGATGTCTGGATCAGTAGGCAGATGTTCTCCAAGTGATGGTGTTGGGATCAGTAGGCAGATGTTTTCCAAGTGATGGTGTCAGGATCAGTAGGCTGATGTATTCACAGTTATGGTGTCGGGATCAGTAGGATGATGTTCTCCCAGTGATGGTGTTGGGATCAGTAGGCAGATGTTCTCCAAGTGATGGTGTTGGGATCAGTAGGCAGATGTTTTCCAAGTGATGGTGTCAGGATCAGTAGGCTGATGTATTCACAGTTATGGTGTCGGGATCAGTAGGATGATGTTCTCCCAGTGATGGTGTCGGGATCAGTAGGCTGATGTTCTCCCAGTGATGGTGTCGTGATCAGTAGGCTGATGTTCTACCAGTGATGGTGTCGTGATCAGTAGGCTGATGTTCTACCAGTGATGGTGTCTGGATCAGTAGGCAGATGTTCTCCCAGTGATGATGTCTGGATCAGTAGGCAGATGTTCTCCAAGTGATGGTGTATGGATCAGTAGGGAAAGATGTTTTCCAAGTGATGGTGTTGGGATCAGTAGGGAATGATGTTTTCCAAGTGATGGTGTCGTTATCAGTAGGATGATGTTCTCCCATTGACGGTTTTGGGATCAGTAGGCAGATGTTCTCCCAGTGATGGTGTCTGGATCAGTAGGCTGATATTCTCCCAGTGATGGTGTCAGGATCAGTAGGCTGATGTATTCACAGTTATGGTGTCGGGATCAGTAGGATGATGTTCTCCCAGTGATGGTGTCAGGATCAGTAGGCTGATGTATTCACAGTTATGGTGTCGGGATCAGTAGGATGATGTTCTCCCAGTGATGGTGTCTGGATCAGTAGGCTGATATTCTCCCAGTGATGGTGTCAGGATCAGTAGGCTGATGTATTCACAGTTATGGTGTCGGGATCAGTAGGATGATGTTCTCCCAGTGATGGTGTTGGGATCAGTAGGCAGATGTTCTCCAAGTGATGGTGTTGGGATCAGTAGGCAGATGTTTTCCAAGTGATGGTGTCAGGATCAGTAGGCTGATGTATTCACAGTTATGGTGTCGGGATCAGTAGGATGATGTTCTCCCAGTGATGGTGTCGGGATCAGTAGGCTGATGTTCTCCCAGTGATGGTGTCGTGATCAGTAGGCTGATGTTCTACCAGTGATGGTGTCTGGATCAGTAGGCAGATGTTCTCCCAGTGATGATGTCTGGATCAGTAGGCAGATGTTCTCCAAGTGATGGTGTATGGATCAGTAGGCAGATGTTCTCCAAGTGATGGTGTTGGGATCAGTAGGGAATGATGTTTTCCAAGTGATGGTGTCGTGATCAGTAGGATGATGTTCTCCCAGTGACGGTTTTGGGATCCGTAGGCAGATGTTCTCCCAGTGATGGTGTCTGGATCAGTAGGCTGATATTCTCCCAGTGATGGTGTCAGGATCAGTAGGCAGATGTTCTCCCAGTGGTGGTGCCAGGATCAATAGGCAGATGTTCTCCCAGTGATGGTGTCTGGATCAGTAGGCAGATGTTCTCCCAGTGATGTTGTCTGGATCAGTAGGCAGATGTTCTCCCAGTGATAGTGTCTGGATCAGTAGGCAGATGTTCTACCAGTGATGGTGTCTGGATCAGTAGGTAGATGTTCTACCAGTGATGGTGTCTGGATCAGTAGGTAGATGTTTTCCAAGTGATGGTGTCTGGATCAGTAGGCAGATGTTCTACCAGTTATGGTGTCTGGATCAGTAGGCAGATGTTCTCCCAGTGATGGTGTCTGGATCAGTAGGCAGATGTTCTACCAGTGATGGTGTCTGGATCAGTAGGTAGATGTTTTCCAAGTGATGGTGTCTGGATCAGTAGGCTGATGTTCTACCAGTGATGGTGTCTGGATCAGTAGGCAGATGTTCTACCAGTGATGGTGTCTGGATCAGTAGGTAGATGTTCTCCCAGTGATGGTGTCCTGATCAGTAGGCAGATGTTCTCCCAGTGATGATGTCCTGATCAGTAGGCAGATGTTCTCCCAGTGATGGTGTCCTGATCAGTAGGCAGATGTTCTCCCAGTGATGGTGTCCTGATCAGTAGGCAGATGTTTTCCAAGTGATGGTGTCCTGATCAGTAGGCAGATGTTCTCCCAGTGATGGTGTGGGGATCAGTAGGCAGATGTTCTCCAAGTGATGGTGTCAGGATCAGTAGGCAGATGTTCTACCAGTGATGGTGTCTGGATCAGTAGGTAGATGTTTTCCAAGTGATGGTGTCTGGATCAGTAGGCTGATGTTCTACCAGTGATGGTGTCTGGATCAGTCGGCAGATGTTCTACCAGTGATGGTGTCTGGATCAGTAGGCAGATGTTCTACCAGTGATGGTGTCTGGATCAGTAGGTAGATGTTCTCCCAGTGATGGTGTCCTGATCAGTAGGCAGATGTTCTCCAAGTGATGGTGTCAGGATCAGTAGGCAGATGTTCTCCCAGTGATGGTGTGGGGATCAGTAGGCAGATGTTCTCCAAGTGATGGTGTCCTGATCAGTAGGCAGATGTTCTCCCAGTGATGGTGTGGGGATCAGTAGGCAGATGTTCTCCAAGTGATGGTGTCCTGATCAGTAGGCAGATGTTCTCCAAGTGATGGTGTCCTGATCAGTAGGCAGATGTTCTCCCAGTGATGGTGTGGGGATCAGTAGGCTGATGTCTCCCAGTGATGGTGTCAGGATCAGTAGGCAGATAAATATAGTTTGAATTTCCAAAGTTGTTCCTGGATAGATGATGAAAGAGTAACAAGATTGTAAATAAGTCTTTATTTCAAAATAATTTGTTGTAGCTAAGTACGACATGCTATATCTGTGACAGCTAAACTACTACTAACGTTCCAAATGTAATATATTGCACACCTTACCACTCAACTATATAACCCTCAACACTCAGGATGGGCCTCTGGACGCTTGGCTTAAGTATCTCCCAACTGCTATATCCAGTGAATAGCTGCCTTGTGTTCAGTACATAGCTAACGTCCGTAAAAATATGCCTGGCAATGACATTTTCAGCTTCACCACAATAAATCATTATTATTTATAAGGCATTCATCCTTTTTGATGTGAATTCTTTAGAAACTTCAGATTTCACTTAAAATTTAAGAGAGTGTATAATTCTATGCTGCATTTAAGCCATATTTTAAATATCACAGTGAGGACAGATTCTCTCATTGGGACTGTGTGTGGAATCAAACCCATGTTTATGTGGTGTCTATTGGAGGCTTTAACCACCAGGCTATCCCATCAGCCTGGAGTGATGCTGATGTTGAGTCACAGCTCCCTGACACATGATTACAAGGAGGATCCAGCTTGGTAGTTTCACCTGTTTGGGAAAGAAGGAGCTGTGATCTCCCAGTTCTTCAGTTTCTCATGTTTTCACATTTTACGACATAATGGTTAGTACAAGTTTGGTGAGGCTATGTGGACAAACAATACCGATTTAACACCATAGTTGAACATATGACTTTAATCATATTAAGCTGCTATAATTCACAGATCTTATTTCTCTTTATGCTTATGGGGTGTACTTCATGCAGTTTATTTATTTGTTTCTGAATACTATGGAATACAGCAGAAGCGTGGCCTATTTAAACCGTTTAATTGAGTATTCGTACAAGGTTCAGCTGAATGTATTAACAGAGACATTGCGTGGCAAGCACTCAACAGTGATACCCTAACAACCTCAGTGGATGGTACAGCAGCGTGGCGTTGGGATAAGGAGTGCTCTCCCTTGCTTAGATAGTCTCTAAATGCACATACCTTTAACATGACATACAATGACAGACTACTGGAACTGCCACAGTACATGTCATATCTATGTTCAATATATATATCAACTAAGAACAGTACATGTCATATCTATGTTCAATACATCAACTCAGAATAGTACACGTCTCGGATCAATTGTAGATGAACCATTATCAAATTAGGAACCAGTAAACCGTATTTTGTGAGTATTTCTTCCAACCTAGTGTTGAAGAAAGCAGTAAATACATCAGCTCCTAGTATAGCACTGTCTAGTTGCTTAACTGCTTCAGGGCCCTAACCCTGCATACAATTCAAATACAAATATCAATAGGTTAATATATTTTAATTCTCTTAACAGTCTAATATTTAAAAAATGTATATGTCAATGGTACATTCAGAAAATTGAAGAAAAAACACCATTTATTATTGTTGGGGAGGAAGACACCAAGAATTGACATCGCTCATTGTCGCAATATGGGGACTTAAACCCAGGTAAAGTTAATGTAGAGACAACACTTATACCTGTAGACTACCCATCTTGTACTCCTTCATGAAAACTGAGGGAGTGTTGTGCATTTCAGTTAAAAAGCTTTTGAAATTAAGATGTTTCTTTGTCTGAATCGATTCATGGTTATAACATTTATTTCTATTCTGAAAGATCCAGTAGGTAAAGCTGGATAATGTATGATGGAGTGAAGTCCCTGGAACAGCCATGCGAATACATTAGAAGCAGCTCGAAACATAGATCACAGATTAAGTAGCTGTCGTACATAAATAACAGCTGCATATTAAAATACCAGCTGCAAGAACTGCATATCACAACTAATATTTGAAAGAATCATAAAAATCTTAAAAAACACAACATTGACACAGGGGTATGTAAAGTTGACCAAATTGGTTCCAATTTGTGATATATACATAAATAGCACCAGGCAGCAGTCTTGATCTGGAAGGCATGTTTTGTCTATACTGTGGATAAAATTGAGATTCCATTTCAAAGAGACAAAGTTTTGATAGTCTCAATCCTACAAAATAACCTTTCAGTTACATTTGGCAGAAACATAAATCACCTTGAAAGCGAATATGCCCTTTGAGTTGAGTCTGGGGACAGGAAGTCTATGATTATTTTGATGGTTGTTTAAGCAGGATTTCGTGTCCTCTTTGGGAAATAAGCCTGCGTATCACTCGTACAGCTCTCTTAACAACAATACACTCCTTAAAGGCCCTGCTCAGCCATACCCTTGAGATCATAATATCAGTGGTTTGTACAGCAAATGTGCTCTTTATGAATACCAGGGGAGGAAGCATGTTCCTGTGTATGGTGACCTATTATCAACACAATGGTTAGGTTCCAGAAAACTCTGACAGCAGCTGATATGTAAGAACTTGCAAACAGATGTGGTCGCAACTGGTCTTTATGGCCAGATAAAAAATCAGTGAGTATGATTTTGCGCCGTTTTTGTCAATATTCCAGCAATGTCATGGCGAGGGACACCAGAAATGGACTTCACACATTGTACCCTTGTGGGGAATCAACCCAGGCATTTGGCGTGTTGAGCGAAAGCTTAAACCGCTAGCCTACCTCACCGCCCAAAAGTTAAGAGTTTGATTTTGACTACTTCAATATTACTGGTTGCTGGTATGGGCCCAACAGGTTTATCTGATTCGTTTGTTGAAAGTTTAAGGTTGGGGCAGTATTGGCCAGGAATGAGCAACCACCCAGCACAATCTAGGTAGGGTCAGTAGCCAAAGATGGGCCCTTGCTCGTAACACAATCATAGAAAAAATGTACAGGTTTAATCCACATGCCATTGGCTTCAAACTTCCTGTATCCAAGTAGGCACAATGATAACCATAGCTGATGTTCAACACCAAGAGGTATACGCTCTCCTTGTGACAGATCTCTCGGTGTGGTTTGGCAGTGTTCAGTACAACACATCCCGAGGGGAGGGGGGTTTGGAGAAGTTGCTGGTCACACTCCCGTCACGCTGTAGCCTGTATAACTCATCCTTGTTCCTAGCCAGGAGAACTGTGTAGGGGCTCCCCGTGATGTGATGTCCGGACCACTGGACGTAGATGGTGTAGATGCCAGGCTCCACTGGGTTGTAGAAGGCTTGGTACAGCTTGTCCTTCTGACTGGCCTTCCTCATCTTCACGTGGAAAGCACCTGCACATAGAGGACACTTTGTATTGGTAGGACGTGTTGTTATGCAGGTTACTGATGCTATGGCAATACACCAACTGTACCAGATACAACTCACATGGAAACAAAATATTGTTTGTCAAAACTTACTTTTTTGTCTCAGACAAAAGGGTTATGATTTACTTCAGATGAGCATTTTTAAAGCAATCCAAACCTGAAATTATCATCATGCCATCTGACCAAGATTCGCAAGACTCACATCCTGAAGCGTGTTTACAGTATAATAATCTCACTACAACATGTCTATGTTAAAGTGTACAATTGGGTGAAAATAGTCAAAGAGCTAAAATTGCTTATCACTCCAAGTGAAGTTAAACAAACCTATGTCATCTCCCGTACTTCAGTACAAGACTGCTTTTTGAAACACTGTCTATTGCACGAACGTGTAAAGCAAGACCATCCTCGATTACCCAGGTTATTTAATATAAATTTTATTACGATATAGAGATAATATGCACTGGATAATCAAGGATGTGCAAAGCACTGCCTACCCACCTTTCGGCCCCATGATGCGGACTCTCAACTCGCCCGCACCAGCTCCTGTTGTGTCCACCCAGAAGTGGGAGCGGAAGTCGTTCATCAGACCTGGTCCTTCCAGCCCTGGACCCCACACCTTCACATCACCCAGCGTGATGCTAGCTCTGATGTCGATAGCATATGGACTGCCTGCAGGGGTACACACAAAACATACCCGTGAATATGAACCTGAATGTTGATAATACCAACATCAACAATAAATGAATGGACACTATTTTGGAAAGCGAAACGATTTTGTATCCCAGATCAGGGTACGTACCCATGATATGTTCGTTGTCGTACTTGATCTCTACAATGTGCCTTCCTGTTGTGCTAGGTGTCACCTTTAACCTCCTGGTACCGTCAAAGTTGTCGATCAGTTTGCATGGGACTGGTTCCCTGCGTGGCCCTGTGCACTTGACAGTCAGCTCGCCTGTTGGGAGTAACATATAGACCCGTGAAGAAAATGACTAAGATACGACAAACTCAAAATGTGTACTTACAGTGCCAGGATCAGAACATCAGCACACTTTCACAGAGACTTGCATCACTGGGGGGGGGGGGGGGGGGGGGGGGGGATTTTTATTGAAAAACCTTTTGTTCCCAAATATTCCTGAACAAAATAATTTTGTTTGAAACTGAAAAATATAAGAAACTGCCTGCCACAAAAAATAACCTTGTTGCAAGTTCAGTTTCAGGGTTTTAATTAAAAACATATCTGGTTTTATAGCTGTAGCTGAAAAAATATCTAACCTTGATATGAAATCACACGACACACACACACACATGCACAAAATGCAAAACACAAAACGGCACAGACTCTGCCATCCCCCCCCCCCCCCATCCATTTTCTAGTTGACGTCCAGGGTTAATGTCCTCTACCCTTGCCAAGCTGTTCCAGCTATCAAGACAACACCAATGGCTTGTAATCTTTATCTTTATATTGATACGCGTCCTTTTGGTGCACACGTTCATACAATAGCTGAATTAGTAGGCTAGAGGACATGACACAACTGTGCCCAGAGCGGCAGTAGTTGGCCAGATGGGCAGGGGTCTGTAGTACGAGTGCAGTAGCCTGACGTACCTGGGCCAGCTTCCCGAGGGTCAATCCTGAGATCCAGATCCTTGCCCAGGACTCCACCCTTTGCCCAGTCGCCGGTCAGGGCTACACGCTTTGGCTGAGGGGGACTGCGGACATTCACCCTGAATGGTGACCCCTTGAGCGGATGGTCATTCCACTTGAGTTTGAGAAGGTATGCCCCGGGCTCTCTGGGCGTGTAGTCGCACTTGTACACCCTGGGTCGGACTGACTCCACGTGGACAGGGACACGCTTACCATTACTGGCCTTCGTGAGGTCTGCATCGGGAATACCTGCAAAGTAAAGCTTCGTGTTATAAAAAGCGGAATGCTGCTGTATGAGATTGTGTACACCGCTGTGAACAAAATACTATTACCTCAATACGACCTGTACTTGTTATTTTGTTGTCATCAACAGCTATGTCACGGGGGCCTGTAAATAATTAAATCTAGTCTAGAGGTTGATAATATTGGCAACGTCTCATGCCATCGAGGTACGCTTTCACTCATGTCACTGATCCGCCTCTTGGGTTACTGGGGGGCAATTCTGTCCTACATCTCCACAGGGTCACTGGTATTTAACGAACCTGGACCAGAGCAACCAGTAGAAAGTTATTAACGTACGGTCTATGTGGGTCACCAATCCAAGTTTTATTCATATATCTTTTCACAAGTTTGGGTGCTATAACTTACCCGAGCATAAAATACATATCTGGAAACGAATGTTAACATTTTGGCATAATACCGATACTCACCATCTCCTGCCTTTGAACCGTCAACGTAGAAAGTAGCTGGCTGATCCACGTTCGCTTCTTTGAGTCCCCGACCACTGAGGACCACCTTGAGCGGCCCCCTAGCCTTGGGTGAAATGGGGACACTCTCCGTGGGTGGGTAGTATTTGGTAGCTTCCACAATAGGTGTGGCCACCATCACTGAGGAGGGTCGTGACGGTGGGCGGTAGATGGCAGGCTCTGAGCCATGGATGCTCACTCGATAGGGGTCGCCGTTCATGGAGCCTGCGAATGACGACTTGGGGGATACTGGATCAGGTCGTTTCAGTGGCACCTGCACCAGTCGGACGTTTGGGTATACCTCCGGCTCGGGCTCATTCGGTCGGTGAGTTGCGTAGCCCATGTAAGGCGATCTCTGAAGTGGAAAGCCGCCCCACCGAACGTGAATGTCATGCTTGCCTGCAAGAAAACATAGGTTCAGTAGATGGAATTAAAATACTGAAACAATTGATTGAAAATGAAATTATAACGGAGCATGAATACAGGGATCTTTGTGGGTGTCGTATAAGGTCAGTGAGTGAGTGAGTATGGTTTTACGCCGCTTTTAGCAATATTCCAGCAATATCACGGCGTGGGACACCAGAAATGGGCTTCACACATTGTACCCATGTCGGGAATCGAACCCGGGTCTTCGGCGTGACGAGCGAACGCTTTAACCACTAGGCTACCTGACCGCCCCGTGTCGTATAAGGAAGTTTAGAAAGAGGGTCATGGCTTCTTGAAGATGAGAACCTGCTGATGAGAGTATGATGTATAAATGTAATCGGCCCGATGGGTTTGTACAGAAGTATCATAGTGTCTCTACTCTGCTTCCTGGTATAAAAGGAACCGCAGAAGTTGAGCACCAAAATGTTTTAGTAGTTTTATATTAAAATACTGGAGCATTTAATTGGCAGTCACATCTTCGTGGAACATGAACATGGAACTTTATTCGTGTCAACTTTATAGAAATTTAAACAAGAGACATCGCTAAAAGACGATAAGGAAATTGACACAGAGCGTCGTGGCTTCTTGAAGTATGCGCACATGATGGTTATAATGAGGTGTGGGTCATGATGGGCCTACGAACGGTACAAAAGTCTCTTAAGTGTCTCTACCTTGTTCCCTGGGGGTGAAGATGACGGTGTTTCTGCCATCGTTCCTCTGGTCCACGGCTACAGGGATCTTTCCAGACGGACCCCGAACCTCCGCGGTCAGTTCCCCTGTGGGTAAAACACTGGGATAGAGACTGATCATATATATCTAGAGACGTCAGTTAAAAAAAATAGAGTTAGTGTCGTAGATTTCTAATTGAAGGGACATTTCTACGTAATCCGAAACGATTTAGTTTGGAACGATACCGATAGAAGGGGTTATAAGTATTTTAGTGTTTATATGAGTATTCCATACCATTGCGATGCATGTTGCTGTACCGGTATAGAAGAACTCAAAATCCAAATACTTACGTAAATGGGTACTTTTATTATATTCAAAATATTATAATATTATTTGATATTTCTCCGAAATCTTGTTATTAAATAACTACATGCTACAATTGTGTTGAAGTATTCGTTTTTAAAAATGGCGATAATGATTATAATGATGTTGGTGTCTGTTTCGCCTCCATGTTGTACAATATCATTGGAAACAGGTTACCTGGCCCAGCCTCGGAGGCATCAAACGGAAGCTGCTTCTCCTTGTCAACTACCAATGGGATGACGCCTTTGTCGTCCACGAAAGGGCGCCACCCCCCAGACACTCGCACACTGAAGGGATCAACCACCATAGGTTTGAATGGGCTTTCTGTAAAACGATACATTGATGTCGGATGGGTTAACTAAGAATGTCTAGGTTCCACAGAACCTGTATTGCCATAGAACATATCCACGTAGCAACACACATGCATTTTGTATTTTATGCTATTTTTGCGTTCACATTTTACAGTTTTCAAACATCATAGAAAGATTGTACAAATTGTTATGTGATATATTTGTTTGCATCGTTTGACTGATAAAGACATCAAGTCGAACGGAAATAGAGAATTAGAGGGAAACGTGCGCACAGACTGACCTTCAATGTCCTTGCCGTCGACCCTGACATTGATGAGGTGTTTACCCTTCTCTGCCGGCGTGTAATGCACCCTCAGTGTGTTGTCTGGCTGGGGGTCAATCATACTCTTGATGGGGTAGGTGGGACCTGAAGCGTCATGTCAAAAGTCAGCCAGAGACGTTAGCTCTGCAGCAGGTCACATAAGCAGGGAACGTCTATACGCCACACAACAGGACGTTTTAGTTGGCTTGTTGTATAACGCCGCAATCAGCAATATTCCAGCTATATGACGGCGGTAAATGTAAATAATCGAGCCTGCAACAGACAATCCAGTGTGATTGACATCATCAGCATCGATCCACGCAGTTTGGATATGCATCTACCAAGTCATGCATCATTCAAGTCAGCGAGTTTGACCACCTGATCCCGCTAGTCGTCACTTACGACACGCATAGTCACCTTTTACCACAAGCATGTGTGCTGAAGACCTTTTCTGACCCAGATCTTCACGGGTGGACGTTTCAGAGTCCTGAAGTATAATTGACCTAAGAACTGGATATCCTACACATGTGTATGGCCCGGTGGCGTTTACTCTTATATTGCATAAAGATGAGTCACTTAATTCTGGGACAGCCTCCGTGGTCTAGTGGTAGCACGTCTGCCCGAGGAGCAGAAGGTCGGGGGTTCGATGGGGTCTAAAGCAAGGACTGGGTGGCTCGGAGTCAGTATACATGTTAAATTGCGGCATGGTATCTCAGTGGGCACGCACTATAAAATGCGCCCGGAGTAGTAAATGCAGTCACACGCACGCGCGCGTACATGCACATCGCTAGTTAAGTGCAATAATCTTGAACACGACGTTAAATCCCATTTTACCTCACCTCACTTAATTCTGGTATGATTTATTCTACAACAATATTTTAATAAAGCAAACCATTTTTGCTTCTCTAAAAACATGTTACATTATAACAGCACACTGACTTTCATTGATCCTCCCTGATTTTTTAAAACAAATTTCCGATATCACACAACAAATCACCGAACCATTCCATGCAAGGCACGGTACAACCCCTGCCTACCATGTACGTTGACAGACACGTTGCCGGGGAAGCCTCGGGGGTCGACAGTGAAGGTGGCGGGTCTGTCCACGATGGCTCGCTCCAGCCCCTCCCCTGAGGCTACTGGAGACTGCAGCTCATCTATCTCCTGGATGAAGGGGGAGCCTGTGGAGGAGACGACAGAGGGATGGACGTTGTGACATTATTGTCAGTATATCTCACTCAGCATTATAACTGTTGCAGCACGCTGATTCGTCAGTCCACGTTAAATGTTTTCATTTTTCGCGAGGTTTTCCATAGCAACGTCAAGTCATACGATCACTTGTTAATAATTCAACATGACATCCATGGTCCCTGACGTCATAGGTTTTGTAGGCCCTTATAGTTAAACAGGGCATATTTCTTCATTTTAATCAGGAAATTCATATTTTTTTCTACATTTTCTGAGTAAAATGGACTATATCGTACAAGGAATTACAACTCGCAACTCGGCATAACGAAGTATCTGTCCTTCGCCAAGGCGAGGTTTTACAACATTAATTGATTCAGGAAAGATGATCCGTAGTTCTCTTAATGATAACCCAAACTTTATGTACACCATCTGTTACGCTCGAATAACGCCTGGGCCGACTTGCACAAAGCAATCTTAGCGCTAAGATGATCGTAACTCCCATACTTTAACATAGGCTTACAATAGTCATTGCACTAAGATCGCTTTGTGCAAGTGTCCCCAGGCCAATCTCTCCAGTCTCTTACCTTTGACTGGTTGGCCGTCGAAATGCAGCCAGATCTTGTAGACACCTGGTCCCTTAGGTTTGAAGGTGACCCTGTATATTCCTGGCTTGTCCTTCTTCACCTTGCCAGGGTACCGCAGACCATTGTGTGTGACCTCAGCCTCAAGTCGACCATCCCCGACCTTCGTGCAGTCCGCTGGTAGACACGTGAAGACAGCTGATTATCATGGTATATCAAAGCATAGCAAAACCATACAAAATACTCCAGTTTATGTTCTACACTATGGACGGCTGTGGATGTAGGTGGGGTATGTTGTGTCCCTGTATATGTCATGTTGTAATGAGATATGTCCATTGTAACGTGGTTTACGATTCTTGCTGAGAATATGTTTGATGAAGAAGCATTCACGGCCTCATTAAAGCTTTCAAAAAGTCTTATGGTAGACATGTGGACATTTCCAAATTTGAAGCATCAGTGACAAGAATGATATCCGATGCATTTCCCTTTTTTGACTTGCACCACATGTTCCCGTGGTTAATTTTAGGTGAACAATTGACTTGCCTTTGCATGTGTTTGTGCTGGGTGCCAGGACACGCTCACATTTAGCGAACATCTGATATCATTATTATTTGATAGTCATTCATAAACACATGCTCATGATATATTCGGAATCGTACAATCGATCGATTCTGCATTTGGGGGGATATCTTATGAATATGGAAAGGGTTTAGTCGCTTTTATTTCCATGTGTTGAGCTGCTAACATTTATTAAGCATCCCCACTAAGCCTGTATGACCTGTATGTCCCTTACCGATGAGTTGTGGAGCGCTGGTGATGGTGCCGTCCTGCATGCCGTACACCTGGATGTCGGAGGAGTCGGTGATGTGGCAGATGAAGGGCCCGCCGGTCATGTAGTCGATCTCCCAGTCACCTAGTACCAAAGCATAAGTCAGTACCAAAGGGTACAACCATACATACCCGCATCTGGTGAGACCAGGAGCGCAAGGCAATCTCACCTTATACTATTGTTACTTCAAAACAACTTAACATAGTCCAGGACTAGAAGTGGGACAAGGAGTATATTTGTGCACGTTACCACGTTGTGTACTGACCGAATTGCGTCAGGCATCATATAAAAGCGGTGAAAAACCATACTCACTCATTCTGAGTCATGAAAGGGTCTTTGGCCGAAGCCGTTAGAATGTGGGTTACATAAACAGTCAAACACCGTTGTGACGAACTTTAATGTATCGAACTTCCGGTTGTCTCGAAGTAAAAGCTTGGTCCCTGCGTATTCATTATTTTTCGGTTGTGTCGAACTTCGGGAAACTCGAAGTATTTACCAAGGTCCCTTTAACTTCGACACAACGATGTTTGACTGTATTGGAATAGATAGGAGTTGATGTCAATGGTACAACGGTATGAATGGTGAAGTTTTAGTCGGTTAGCGTACAGGAAGACTTTATCTTGAACAGCCCGTTCTCCCGCTCAATCGTCGTGGTGAACACAGCCTTCCTCTGCCGCTCCTCGGGGTCCGAGCTGTGGAAGTCCGAGTCTGTAACACACGACAACGTCTACGATGAGACTTGCAACAGGTAACACCGTACTATGTCAATGATGCCACAATATTTCGTTGAAAGCGTCATCTTACTGTTACTCCTGTCGTCGTAACAACATTTTACACTATCAGCATCTAAACACCATGTATACATTTAGCAAGTTGTAGTCACTTGTTATTTCCTACCACATAGAGCTAATTAGCCGTGGTATAACTAACATATTACCACATGTCACACTTACCTCTGACCTCCGCCCTGTTGAAATGGACGTTGATGGAGTAGGCACCGGCCTCGTAGGGGCTGTAGGTGACCCTGTACATGCCCTTAGTAGACTGTGTGATGGTCACGGGGACCTTCCTGCCCTGGTGGGTGATGTCCACCCCAACTTCACCGTCACCAGCACGGGTGCAGTCCACTGAAGGAGAACAGATGGCCATGTACACCATTCTTGCAGTAGATTCATGCCCATTTGAAATGGAATCAGCTGACAGTGCCAATGAACAGTATGGATCATGAAGTCTTTGAAGTTGGTAGAAGGGATAATGTACACACACCGCAATTTTCATTTTTTTTCGTGAAAAAGATTTATGTGTAATGTGAGCAACAGTACCTTTGAACTCCTGCATTTTGGCCACGCCGCCTCCTTTGAGCTCACACACTCGGACCTGGGAGGGGTCACACACGTCAATAGGGCAGCCGTCGATGAGACGGTTGTTGTAGTAAAGATCGACCCGCCATCGACCTGTCGATTAGAAGGGTTTACATAAAGATCGTCATGCACATGCACTTATGACTTTGTTTTGTTTGTTGTTTAACGCCGCACTCAGCAGTATTCAGCTATATGACGGCGGTCTGTATATAATCGAGTCTGGACCAGACAATCTAGTGATTGACATCATAAGCATGGATCCACGCATGTATTTATGACTCAACTTTTAAATGAACTATTAAATATGTTTTAAGTTTTGTGTTCCAGTTTTATAAAGCTATTATGTTTTCGAACTTATTAAATGAAATACTTTCATTTTCTTTACAAGAAACGCTGGTATGCGTTTGAAAATGTGTTCCTTATAAAAAAAGTATTAGTTATGCTCACAAACGGATTTTCAAAAGTTTCAAGGATATTTCATGAAATGAAGCGATGGTTCTGTGGTGCTACCAAGTCGTTGTGTCCTGTATTATGCTTTGATACATCACTACTTCCCAGTGGTCGTACCCATGAACCGTCATGTTCCCTACATATGGTCAAACATTCCAGACACTACTGACCAATCTCCGACGGCATGAACTGCGCAGTGTAGTGTCCGTCACCGGTCATCTTGATGATCCGTCCACTCGGGGCCTCAGCCTCCACGCGGATCTTCTCGGGGTCAAACGGAGGGGACATCTGGACATAGAAGAACCACATGTGAAGTTCCAGTGAGTGAGTGAGTGAGTGAGTGAGTGGGTCGATTGGTGGGTGGGTGAGTGACAGGATATACGGTTCAATCAGATACGGAAAAATAATTTGATAGAAAACGAATTCTGACGAAGGAATGGTCATATATGTATGCCTTTGCATCTAGAAGCATTCCAGAAGTTGAAAAAGAAAACTTTTCGGAACTGTTATCAAATTGGTCATATGACTGAAAAATGTCATTTTATATATATGCTAAAATGGCGGCTTTTGGAGGTTTCCAGGGAGTATTTTACTACTGTATAACCATTAGCATGACCTTGACCTATTCTTATGAGATGTAGGCAAAGATAAGACATGGTCACTAGACTGTGAATACTTGAAAGAACGAACTGTTTCGTCCAATTTAACGAGGCGCAAATGAATTGTGGATTACGTGTATGTGACTCATGGTGACTTCTCTTGATAGCAACACCAACACATGGTCGTCATCTTGATTAAAAAATTCGATAATGTAAAATACACAGAGTTTAGCAATACTGCAATTGATGCTGTCCTTAAACGACCAACTGATAGAAACTAATTAATAGTCACATGTACAAGACTTACTTTACCTTTCCCGTCTTTAGAAATAACTACAACTCGACACCAATGATCAATACATAGCCAATAGCCCCCACAAAGATACCTTACAGTCAATGTTCACCCCACAGAGGCAGCTTAGAGTCAATGGTCACCCCAGAGAGGTACC
This sequence comes from Haliotis rufescens, assembly GCF_023055435.1. Lineage (NCBI taxonomy): Eukaryota > Metazoa > Mollusca > Gastropoda > Lepetellida > Haliotidae > Haliotis > Haliotis rufescens. The sequence goes on from NW_025964383.1 coordinate 8,399,024, forward strand.
TTAGAGTCAATGATCACCCCCCAGAGGTACATTAGAGCCAATGATCACTCCCCAGAGGTACCTTAGAGTCAATGATCACCCCAGAGAGGTACCTTACAGTCAATGATCACCCCACAGAGATACCTTAGAGTCAATGATCACCCAACAGAGGTACCTTAGAGTCAATGATCACCCCACAGAGGTACATTAGAGTCAATGATCACCCCACAGAGGTACCTTAGAGTCAATGATCATCCCACAGAGGTACATTAGAGTCAATGATCACCCCACAGAGGTACCTTAGAGTCAATGATCACCCCAGAGAGGTACATTAGAGTCAATGATCACCCCACAGAGGTACCTTAGAGTCAATGATCACTTCCACATGGTACCTTAGAGTCAATGATCACCCCACAGAGGTACCTTATAGTCAATGATCACCCCACAGAGGTACCTTAGAGTCAATGATCACCCCACAGAGGTAACTTAGAGTCAATGATCACCCCAGAGAGGTACCTTAGAGTCAATGGTCACCCCACAGAGGTACCTTATAGTCAATGATCACCCCCACATGGTACCTTAGAATCAATGATCACCCCACAGAGGTACCTTATAGTCAATGATCACCCCACAGAGGTACCTTAGAGTCAATGATCACCCCACAGAGGTACATTAGAGTCAATGATCACCCCACAGAGTTACCTTGGAGTCAATGATCACCCCCACATGGTACCTTAGAATCAATGATCACCCCCCAGAGGTACCTTAGAGTCAATGATCACCCCCACATGGTACCTTAGAGTCAATGATCACCCCACAGAGGTACCTTAGAGTCAATGAACACCCCCACATGGTACCTTAGAGTCAATGATCACCCCACAGAGGTACCTTATAGTCAATGATCACCCCACAGAGGTACCTTAGAGTCAATGATCACCCCACAGAGGTACCTTAGAGTCAATGATCACCCCAGAGAGGTACCCTAGAGTCAATGGTCACCCCACAGAGGTACCTTATAGTCAATGATCACCCCCACATGGTACCTTAGAATCAATGATCACCCCACAGAGGTACCTTATAGTCAATGATCACCCCACAGAGGTACCTTAGAGTCAATGATCACCCCACAGAGGTACATTAGAGTCAATGATCACCCCACAGAGTTACCTTGGAGTCAATGATCACCCCCACATGGTACCTTAGAATCAATGATCACCCCCCAGAGGTACCTTAGAGTCAATGATCACCCCCACATGGTACCTTAGAGTCAATGATCACCCCACAGAGGTACCTTATAGTCAATGATCACCCCACAGAGGTACCTTAGAGTCAATGATCACCCCCCATAGTAACCTTAAAGTCAATGATCACCCGACATACTTACCTTAGTTTCTATGATCACTCCTCATAATTACCTTAGAGTCAATGATCACCCCACATGGTACCTAAGAGTCAATGATCACCCATCATGGTACCTGAGTGTCAATGATCACCCAACATGGTACCTGAGAGTAATTGATCACCCCATATAATTACCTTAGAGTCTATGATCACCCGACATAATTACCTCAGAGTCGATGATCACCCCACATAATTACCCTAGAGTCAATGATCACCCCACATAGTTACCTTAGAGTCAATGATCACCCTACATAATTACCTTAGAGTCAATGATCACCCCTACTGAGTATGTATCAAACTTGTACGACTCCATCTGCAGGTCGACTCTGGGATTGACGTTGTTGGTGGTGGTGCCGGGTGACTTGACAAGATGGAAGGATGGCGCTTGCGAGCTGATGGTGGGGGCGTGGGTGGAGCTCATCTCGTCTTCATACATGTTAACCTGCAACACAAACAGGCAATGTGTACTGTGCAGAGGCACTGCGTACCAACCTCAAAGACAGGGCATATTCCTATGCTCTGATGTAGACAAGGTGCTAGGCAGGCAACACACCACATGCCATTCAATCATATGTCATATGACATGCAAGTATGATCATCATACGCTGCAAAACGCGGAATTATGCAAATCGTATGAAGACCTATTATTTGAGTGTGTGTATCATACTATTTTTACCACCGTTTAATGCCGATATATCGTACATAATGTAAAAACATTTATTCTAAGTATTCCATATACGACACTGATGTATCATATGTTCAGTTGCATCTGGTATCTCAAACAAAACCTGCATACATTTCCTCTGCATATATTGTGTTGCTCTGACAGTTCACTGTGAAGTCTGTGGATGGTGGCTACAACATACAGACGACAACATAGGTTGTTGAGGTTGTTGGGTTGCATCTTAGTGTAAGGGTCTAATGAATTATTTATGTAGCAGAGGACTATTTCATAACGCTCTTTCCACATCTTAGTATGGGCGCAATAGGAATAAAGAAATTGATATTAATAAAAGCGACAAAACCACTTCCTTAGTCATATGAAATATATTGCACAATTCCGACTATATCACAAACATGTGTTTATGAATTACTATCAAGTAGTAATGACACCGGGTGTTCGTGAAAAGGTGAACCCCCGTCACAAACACACGGAAAGGCAAGTCAACTGTTAACCTAAAAAATGCGAGACTTATTTCGTCCTCGTACCTCGTCTTCCCAATGCATAAGAAACACTGCAAACCTTTTGTAAACAATGTTTCAAGTACCAATTTTGTTGTTATGTTTTGTTTGTGTCCTTGTTTAACTTTTTGTAAGACATCATGTACATGTCATTATAATACGTGACGCAAGTTTGCATTGGTTACATTATAAAACCGCACAATTTTTTGTTTTTCTTTCGCATTACATTAAATAAACGCGAGAAAACCCTTTCCGTATTCATAAGAAACCTCTGACAAATATCGATCGATTGTACGATTTCGACTTTATCATGAGCCGTTTGATGAAGCACAATAAAAATGTTGATACCAGGTGTTCGCGAAAAGGTGAGTGCGTCCTGTCCCAGAGCTGGCTCCCGTCACAAACACATGCAAGGCAAGTCAATTGTTCACCTGACAAAACGCGGGAACATTTGATAAATTTCAAAATAGGGAATTGCCTCTGACATCATTTTTGTCACTGATTCTGAAATTTGGAAATGTCCTCCTCATGTCTACCATAATGTTTCTGAGAGCATCACATATTTAAGCCGTTATCGGAATATTTAATACCCATCTGCTAATAACAGCTGGCCATCACTACTGCATTCAGACACAGTACATATACATGTATAGACTTCCACATACAAAAACGTATTGTTATTGTGTGCGCATATATAACTGTCGTACATGTATAGAACAGTATGATATATCAATTGTTCGTCTTGTTCTGCAACATGGTATTTCACTTACAAGGCAGGTGTCTGGTTTAAGGATTGTACAACCAGCAATGTCATTATTACTGGACATGCTTCAGCAAGCACTGGGCAGACATCTGTGTGAGGTGAGCTGTGCTCTATCCCCGACAGGAGGAATGCACCGCAGATAAACCGTCCTCCTGGGGAAACTACACAGGAGACATTCGTAACAACCAGCGTCTCACACCCATGTCCCAAGCTGAACACTCTCACTGACATGTGAGCTGTGCTGTATCCCCGACAGGCGGAATGTACCGCAGATAAACCGTCCTCCTGGGGAAACTACACAGGAGACATTCGTAACAACCAGCGTCTCACACCCATATCCCAAGCTGAACACTCTCACTGACATGTGAGCTGTGCTGTATCCCCGACAGGATGGATGTACCGCAGATAAACCGTCCTCCTGGGGAAACTACACAGGAGACATTCGTAACAACCAGCGTCTCACACCCATATCCCAAGCTGAACACTCTCACTGACATGTGAGCTGTGCTGTATCCCCGACAGGATGGATGTACCGCAGATAAACCGTCCTCCTGGGGAAACTACACAGGAGACATTCGTAACAACCAGCGTCTCACACCCATATCCCAAGCTGAACACTCTCACTGACATGTGAGCTGTGCTGTATCCCCGACAGGCGGAATGTCCCGCAGATAAACCGTCCTCCTGGGGAAACTACACAGGAGACATTCGTAACAACCAGCGTCTCACACCCATGTCCCAAGCTGAACACTCTCACTGACATATCACGCATGAGTCAATATACTAGGTGCGAACCATGCTCTACCAGCGCCGAAATAGATTCTCATCACTTAAACTTGTGTTTAATACCGTACAATCATAAATACTCCGCAAAGAATTAAAGGTATGGTTTAGAACAGAATTTCTGTTCATACTGTAAGACGGTACGTTTCTATTAAGTAACCACACACTTTTGACATTATGTACCAATGAAGCTTATGCACTGATAAGAGGTCATGTGGTGTAGCTTGCATATCATCTTTTAAAACCATTTATATAACAAGTATCCTGCCTGACAGGTTTACAATATGTAAACGCAAAGTGTAAATTACATTAACATTTGAGTTGCATGGCAACCGGCGCACGCCCCTTGTTATGCGAAGGATGACACGCATGCCCTAGGGCGGTTACAGTTAACGTTCTTTTCGTTGCTAGGTAACGACCTTTTGTCTATCAAGATAAATGGCTTTCAGATTTAATATTTCTTGAAATGACATAATTAAAAAAATCCCCGCTAATTGAATAATAAGAGCCAACGCCAGAAAATAATCAGTCTCGATTATTTGCCGAAACATATTCCACTCGGTGTAACAGGTAAATAGTAGTGACGTGCACAGTTGTCTCTCGTCAACGTTTACCTTATTGTCCCGAAAGGAAACTTTGCGTTTGTGTACATGTTCCTGATGCCTGGTCTCCTGTGTGTGGAAGTGTTCCGTGTGGTGTTCCGTGTGATGTTCCGTGTGGTGTTCCTCCAGCACCTGGGTCTCCAAGTGCATCTCCTCCAGTTGACGATCAGACTGCCGCATTTCAGAATGTTTCTCTGTCATGACACGGTCAATGTGGTTCTCAGATACATTCTGTTCCATGTGTTTCTCCACATGCATTTCCATGTTCTTTTCTTTGTGGCGTTCTTCCATATGCATCTTTTCCGACTGTACATCCATCAGAGGCATTCTGAGACGTACACCCCCCTTCTTGATCTGTGGGTCTCGTACAGTGATGGTCATATTTGCTATATACTGGTCACACTCCTTTATGAATTTTAACTTAAAACTTCATTGGTGGTATCCTTGCACATTAGGCCTGCTACATACATATCCCTGCTGTAGCTCGAAACTGTCCCCACCTTAAGATTAGAAGTTTAAGTAGCAAGGCATTGCTGGTGTCCCTGACGTCATGGAAGCTGATGGACATCGCCGTAACGCAGACACAAAAATGTGGATGTGTGGCATTCATCAATGGTGTTATCTGGTTGGTCGTTGTGACCACTTGTTTTATTATTTGTTTCAACACACAGTTAGAGATGGTCGATTCGACAACCCGTCATGTGAGGTACGTGTGTAAGTCTTATTGTTGAGAGCTGCGTACCTTCTTTCTTAACTTTCTACGATCAAGTTCCCTTCGGGATCTTGTCTTTAAATGAAAAATGATTGACCTTATTGAATTGATGAAAACATGCAAGTCAGTATACATTACCCGTCACATGTTGACATGCGTGTTTACTGATGTTTGAGGAAGGATCCTTTTGTAGAGATATGGGGTGACACCCCACTAAATTCAACTAAGGACTACTACAGTTTTGGTTGTGCTATTGCAGCATATAAAGTTAAGGTAAGGTACTAAAATCCCTATGAACGTGTTTATTGATACGAGTCGAAGGCCATGATTCGTTTTATTACCAAGGTGTGTTGATATCGTATATTTGTTTGTTTGATGTTTAACACATCAATATTCCAGCTATGTCAGGGCGGTCTGTAAATAATCGAGTCTGGACCAGAACATCTAGTGACTGATATCATGAGCATCGATCGACGCAATTGGGAAACGATGACATGCATCAAACCAAGTCAGTGAGCCTGACCACTCGATCTCGTTTGTCGCCTCTTACGACAAACATGGGTTGCATAAGGCCTACTCTAACCCTAGTAGCTGGCTTCCCAAGTAAAACGGCGATTTAGGAACAGTTATTAGGATGGTTGACTCTATATTTTACACGCTAAACAAAATTTACAAATCAAAATATAATTTTTATCACAATTGGTGTGAATTAAATTAATCGTACGTGATAGTTGTTAATGGTAAGTACGAATGAGTATGGATTTCAGAGAAATGTGTAAACAAACTGAAAAATATATATAGAAATATTACAAACTATCAGAAAAAAACTACACGCAGAAGAGTGGGTGGTTTACCTTACGTTGAATCAACAATTTCACAATATTGTTCGTTAGGAAGAAAGCTACCTAATGCTTTTTTGGGATGTATATTTTTGACGCGAGAAATATATATTCATGTATTACTGATCACTGCAGTTTTAGTTTTCCAAAAATATTCGAGAAACTAATGAAACTTGAAACCTGTTTACATTTGGTTTTCTGCTGTTCAGCCATTAAACACATGTTTCATTATGTGAAAAATAGCAGGTACCCATAATGATACTAAATCAAAGATTTATTCAAGATTAAACAAACAATTACTTTTTAAATGCAAATTGTGTGAAAGGCAGGTGATATCGGTGTAGCAGGACATGTCCTGCGCCATTACTCTTGAATCTATATACTAGTTTATATATGTTTTTATACTAAAAGCCTAGGCTAGTTTAGATCAAATGAAACCAAGTCTAATTTCCTTGATATGAAAACAGCAGCAGAGGATAAGTTCTATTGAAGAAAAAAATACAATTATCTTGAGGAAATGCTTTCAAAGACTTAGTGTTAGTTTAGAGCAGGACATACTTAGCCTTGTACAGTTATACACTTTTCACCACTATTTAAACTTTTACCGCCAATGGAATCTGTTTCGGCGGATAATCGAGACGGATAATCGTTTTATATTTCTACTTTCTCCAAAAACAATATCTTGTTTCTTTTGCAACGAGTTATAAATAACTTCCCAGAAGTAACATGTCATGTAAGAACATCTATACACACAATGTAAACATGAAACGTTGTTATATGCACATCACAGAACACATGTAAGTGGCTCGTTATTAAACTTGTTCAGCACATTTCTGTCGTAGCCTAAACAAGTCCTTTGACGCAACCTTCACTATAGACAAGCATACCAGCAAAGTAAGCACAGCTGAATAAAGACGTTTAGCTGACTGTGCGACAGTTAACTCAGCTCTTCTATTCAAACCAGACCTCCCTGTATATACCACTTGGATATTGTCGGCCTGAATGTGGGAATGTCCGCCGGTGTCAATGCATATCACGTGACCTAACAAAACACCTCCGCAACATACACAACTGACCCAATTCATTTTATCATTAACGGCAGAATTCGTCCGTCGTTCAAACGCCTCCGTCGAAATACTGTGAGGCTAGGGTTTCCTATGATCAGTTTAGGAACGAATAGCGATTATGTGAACTCCCAAGTGAGTCTAAATACACACGCTGAATATATTTCATCTTATTGTGTTTAAAATGTATCTGGGTTAAATGACGGCCAGTATATAGAGTGCCTTTCAAGACATGGCGAAATAGCGGCACCTAATTTGTATTGTGCGTTTGTAATATGACTGCTATTTTGAAACAAAACACATGTTGGGCTGAAACTCAAGCTATCATCCCATACACCTCAGATAACGTTGAAATTAAATATAAGGTAATCTTAAGCTATCATCGATACACATGAGGTAAAGCTGAAATCCTATGATAGTGGAGATGGTCAAACAGAAACCTATTATCGATACACATGAGGTAAAGATGAAATCCTATGTTAGTGGACATGGTCAAACAGAAACCTATCAACGATACACATGAGGTAAAGATGAAATCCTATGATAGTGGAGATGGTCAAACAGAAACCTATCATCGATACACATGAGGTAAAGTTGAAATCCGATGGTGTAAAAATCTCTGGCAATATGAATCACAAATAAATAAAAGAATATGTGCCATGTGCATATGCGAAATATCACATTCCTCTGCAAGACATCTTCCAGAGGCAAGCGAGTTAACTGAATTTAACTGAACTTTTAAAGTCAGTTAACTCTCTTGCCTCGGGAAGATGTCTGCAAGAAGATTTCGTGCAAGCAGTATATTTGGTTTTTTATCCATGTGTGTGAACTTCTGCGTGACAGTTATGCATATATTAATCTGGCTGGTATGTGATGAAATCTTACACGGATATGACGACCCCACTCCCTGTTTCTCGCCAGATGATTATAATCAGATCCTTTCACTTTCAATCCAGACTGCATACCGCCTTTCTCCTTTTTTCAGTCCACACTACATACTGCTTTACACCCCTTCAATTCACCCTGCATACTGCCCAATTCCCGTTCAACCCACCCTGCATACCGCCTAACTCCCGTTGAACCCACCCTGCATGCCACTTTACCTCTATTCAACCCACCCTGCATGCCACCTTACTCCCGTTCAACCCACCCTGCATACCGCCTAACCCCCGTTCAACCAACCCCGTATGCCGCCTAACTCCCGTTCAACCCACCCTGCATGCCGCCCAACCCCCGTTCAACCCACCCTGCATGCCGCCATATAATTACTCCCCTTCGACCTACCCTGCATACCGCCTAACCCCCGTTCAACCCACCCTGAATGCCACCTTACTCCCGTTCAACCCACCCTGCATACCGCCTTACTCCCGTTCAACCCACCCTGCATACCGCCTAATCCCCGTTCAACCCACCCTGAATGCCACCTTACTCCCGTTCAACCCACCCTGCATACCGCCTAACTCCCATTCAACCCACCCTGAATGCCACCTTACTCCCGTTCAACCCACCCTGCATACCGCCTAACTCCCGTTCAACCCACCCCGTATGCCACCTTACTCCCGTTCAACCAACCCCGTATGCCGCCTAACTCCCGTTCAACCCACCCTGCATACCGCCTAACTCCCGTTCAACCCACCCTGCATGCCGCCCAACGTCCGTTCAACCCACCCTGCATACCGCCTCACTCCCTGCAAATAGTGGAACACACAAGACAGCAAGAGGAGACCGTTTCTTCCTGTTCTAACTATAAATATGCTTCGTGTCAGGACACAAAAAGACATGTAGATACAATATATGGATTGATTTTGATGTTACTTAATAACATACATACATGAGAAGTCTATCAAACAAACCACGTTTATCGTATAAATAATGATAAAAATAAGCTCACGATGCATACATAGTACAGCACCTCAAATTTAACCAGACGACCCGTGAAGATCCGGGGTAGAGTAGGTCTTCCTTTAACCCATGCTTGCCGTAAAAGGCGACTTTGCTTGTCATAAGAAGCGACAAACGGGTGGTCAGGCTCGCTAACTTGGTTAAGCCATGTCATCGTATGCCAATTGCGTGGATTGATGCTCATGATATCAATCACTGGATTGTCGGGTCCATACTTTATTATTTGCAGATCGCCGTCATATTGCTGGAATATTGCTGATAGAGTAGTTAAACAACAAACAAACAAACAACAAACCATTATCAGACAAAACACGCAGAACACAAGGAACATATCAAACCCACCAAGTCTAACAAACCCCGTTTCACAACACGCGGAGCAGTTTTGTATATGCACAACGATACAAGGTTGACCTAAATACACCCGAAACTACGCTGCAATGTTTCTGTGTTACTTCCCATGCTTACGAGGGCGGTGGGGAAGCCTCGTGGTTAAAGCGTTCTCTCGTCATGTCGATTCCCCACATTGGAACACGATGTGAAGCTCATTTCTGGTGTCCCCTGCCGTGATATTCCTGGCTGGAATATTGCAAAAAGTGGCGTAAAACAGTACTCACCCACACACTCACAACTTCCAGTGCTTACCCTATTTTGATTAATGTCCATCTTTGTTGACACGTTATAATCTGTGTGATCCGCCTTCCCGTAGCTGTAGTTTCTCCTTTCTGTTGTTGAGACATCGTAGTTTCTCCTTTCTGTTGTTGAGACATCGTAGTTTCTCCTTTCCGATGTTGAGGTGTTGTAGTTGGCTCTTTCAACCTTGTTGACATTGTAATCCGTCCTGGAGAGGTTCTGGTCCGTCTTGGTGACGACTTGTGTGAAGGGCAGGAACTGAGCCGTGTACGCCATGATGCCAAGATGTTCCTGGTTTTCCTCTCGGATCTCCTCTGCCGTCAGGAGGGGCTCCACTCCCAAATCTCTCCCTCCTTCTATGCCTGAAGAACAACATACACAACGTCACCACCCTCTCAACAACGCCTCATGGCCCCCAAATGTCGTACTTAAATGCGATCAATTATATGCAGTACATGGCTGTCATTATGCAAGTCGGGAAAGTAGTTGTTGTACACGTTCCCTTGATAAAGCAGATCTAAAAATACAAAGGGCTTTTTACCACGTGGCATTCACTAACGGATCACATTAACGTAACGGGACCACTGGCTGAAAGCAACGCCACAATCTGTAGTCAAAAGACACATGTATTGTTCATGGAACTAGTACTGTCATGTTTTGGGAGAATTCTATTAACAGACACGGACGGAGAAGCTTACCTTGTTGTAGCGTCTGGACAGACGGCCCTCTCAACTCCGGCCACCCCTGGATTGGGCCTCCGGACACCTTGACCAGTTCACACAGGGCTCGTCCATCGTGCCAGTCGGTCTGAGGAAGAGATTCCACCTCGTCAGAATCATAATCGTACGAAAACATTCCCGCTGACATCGGCCAACACACTGTGGCCTAATATTAAGCTTGCATTCTTCGTATACCCCCTTCCCTGAATGTGTATTGCATACGATCACTGGTGGGAACACCTTTGTCAAGGCAGGCCTGATATTCAAATGCAATTTCTCATAAAAGATGACTCAAACCCGACTAGCTGTCACACACAGTAGTGTAGGGAAAATATTACCAGTCGGAGACACCTAGCTATAGAGCTTTAGCCAGAGGCAGATCACGCTTTGTGGGAGCCGTTTTGAAGGATTGCTGTTTTTCACTTGTATACAAGACTGAATATTTGCTTCCGGATCATTTGAATATTTTAAAGGAAAGAGACTGAAGGGTTACGCATGCCAGATCGGTTTATTCAGTCGTATTATTTCATCTCTGAAAGCGGAGTTTTCGGTAAGACATTACTGAATATTTCTCTATGAATCAACTTGTATTCTATTGATATACAGATAAATCATTACACGACCTTTCTGGCAGTTCAACACAATCACTTTCCGTCAGTTGACAGCTGAATGTCAAGGTCTTAGTTTCAAACCTACAACGTGTACAGGTAAGAGTCAAAGAGGCAGGTAGTTTACACTAAATGTTTCTTTTATCACTAAAACTGTATAGAGGTAGAATACAGAAAAGTGATTAAGAAAACAAATTTAATTGCTAAATATTTCTAATGTATGTGAAAGATTTGAATAAGAACATGAGCGTATATGATCAAGTTATTCTCATGAGAGTACAGCTGTATAATGCTTGTATTGAAGATTCCGGCGGTCGAAACATGCCTCTGAATGTCAGTGTTTTAAGAGACCATGAATAGATAGGCACAGAAGAACAACTAACCTCAAAGAATGACAAGGTCTCAGCGTTGGTATCTTTGTTCATACTGTCATATATATGTAATACTGTGGGTGTACCTCTTGCCCACTCATCCTAATAGACAAGTATAGTCGCCCTGGAGTCTAAGGCTTCGCATTTGGCTGTGTAGATAAGGTTCCCTTGGGCGTACCAGAATTCTTTGATCCTAGGTTCGAATCCCAGAGTTTCCTTGAGTGAGTGAGTAAGTTGGGTTTAAAGCCGCGTTTAACAGTATTCCAGTCATATCACGGCGTGTCAGCTTAATGTGTGAGGAAAGCCCGAAGTGATGCAGGTCTCAGACGTTTACCACTTCGGTGAAACCCCAGAGCACGGGTATGGTTCTGACAAACCTAGGAACATAATCGGGGCGAACCGGGATTCGAACCCACAATCATAGGTTTGTAGCCTGCCTAAGGGATGCAAGTGTGCACAGCGAATCAGAGTTTCCTTTATAATGATTCTTGATTTGTTTGTGTAAGAAGTAGTGATAAGATTATCACGAGAGTCGTCTTAAAGAGAATCAGTTCTCTGTAAAATAATTTTGCTTTAAATCAGCACATGTCAACAATCTGAGGGTTTGGTTTGGTTTGGTTTGATTGTTGTTTTACGCCGCACTCAGCATTATTTCAGCTATTTGACGTCGGTCTGGAAATAATCGAGTCTGGACCAGACAATCCAGTGATTGATATCATGAGCATCGATCCACGCAATTGGGACCGATGACATGAATCGACCAAGCTAACGAGACTGACCACCCGATCCCGTTAGTCGCCTCTTACGACAAGCATAGTCGCCTCTAACGGCAAGCATGGGTTGCTGAAGACCTATTCTACCCCGGATCTTCACGGGTACATACTGACGGAGGAAAGTCCATGTGATGTCAGCGAAAAATCCGGACAAGTGTGATATCCAGGCATAGGCGCTGCATAACGCTGTGCGTCCCTTAGGCATGCCAGAAAGGTATGATCGGTGGTTCGAATCCCCAAATTCGACGTGAATACGTTTCTAGGTTTGTCAACACCATACCTGTACACGTGGGTTTCACCAAAGTTGTAAATATCTAAGACCTTCACCACTTGGGACATTTCTCCCACAAGCTGACACTCCGTGATACAACTGAAATATTTTTCACATCGGCATTAAACCCAATTCCCTTCTTACCGTGAAATTGGTGATGGTCCTGTTCCTGATCCTCTTCTGTACACAGTCGATGGTGGCGACATAGCCGGGGGCGTTGAGTCGGATGAAGTAGGAGAGGTAGGTGATGGCGGAGCGGTCGTCCAGCTCGGGGGAACACAGGTCCTCTGGTCGCAGCACCAAGGGGATGTCAAAGTGCTGCTTCGCCAGCTTCATGGCATTGCGACAGTTGTTTAATCTACAGGACACCAGCAGTTTGTTTGTTACAGTTCCGTGTGGTTATCCTAAACTAATTAAGTAAAGTATACAACACGATCTTATAACCAGCTGGCCACATTTTGCAGGTCAATTTACGTCATCAGTGCCAAATCATGTTACACATTGTATATAACCCATTAATTGATTATTTAGTTAATTCATGAATTCATTCATGAATTCACCCATTACTTCTTTTGATAAATCGGCCTAGTCTTTCATTCATTTATTCGCCCGTCCATCTATGTATGGACTGTTGGTGTATATCTGTGTTGCACGCTTTTGTTCACCTTTGCATTCATTAATTACATCCTAGTAAGGTTGCAGACCCTGCTTGAAGTTTCATTCAAACGTGTTACCAAGGTGGACAACTCTGTTTGGTATAAGCCAAGCTAGAACACCCCTCCAGTGTACCCCGTACGTCTGAGACTATTTAAACAGGGTTTACTGCATCTTCCACCGACCCCGTGCCCTGGCACAAAGCTACCCCAGCGTTTAATGCACAATCTTAAAATAAACTCGACATGAATATGACATAGCTTTTGCAATTTTATTTCCTCTGAAAAACAAATGACAGGTGACGACAGGTCGACTGTGTATAACAGACAAGTCCATTTCTGCACATAGGGAGAAGTGATAACGCTGGCATATCCGACCTCTACAAGCCTTCACGAAGTGTATAAAACTTAGTTCTAAGTGAGTGGTTCTGATGTATACAATATGCTCCAGCCTACATCTGCCTCCTACAGAGGCGGTTCTGTTCGCTGGGATATCCACATTCCGCCATGACGGAGAGATGCGCTCCTGGAATGGCATTATCTGAACTTAACAAAGGCTCCACACCTCCGGCAATTTACATTGTTCAAGCTTCTACTTGATTTGATAAAAGTGAATGTTTGATAGAAGTGATTTTTTACAAAATAACCTCGCCATACTCTTTTGAAGTGGACATTAACGTATTTCATACTTAACCAGTTGTGAATAGTAGTAATTAGTAAGGGAAACAGTTAATAACATAATGTGTTAGTGACTGTGCGACGTGTTACTGCTTATTGATACAACCCACACAAAGCCAACTAGGGCACGTTTACATCTACCCCTATGGCAGGATTGACGTTATGACACGACATATACAACCCACACAAAGCCAACTAGGACACGTTTACATCTACCCTTATCGCAGGATTGGCGTTATGACACGACATATACAACCCACACAAAGCCAACTAGGGCACGTTAGCATCTACCCTTATGGCAGGATTGACGTTATGACACGACATATACAACCCACACAAAGCCAACTACCCTACATCTACCCTTATCGCAGGATTGGCGTTATGACACGACATATACAACCCACACAAAGCCAACTAGGGCACGTTTACATCTACCCTTATCGCAGGATTGACGTTATGACACGACATATACAACCCACACAAAGCCAACTAGGGCACGTTAGCATCTACCCCTATGGCAGGATTGACGTTATGACACGACATATACAACCCACACAAAGCCAACTAGGGCACGTTTACATCTACCCTTATGGCAGGATTGACGTTATGACACGACATATACAACCCACACAAAGCCAACTAGGGCACGTTTACATCTACCCCTATGGCAGGATTGACGTTATGACACGACATATACAACCCACACAAAGCCCACTAGGGCACGTTTACATCTACCCCTATGGCAGGATTGATGTTATGACACGACACAACAACCCACACTGTCATAAAGAAAGGCAAACAAAACCTTAGGCGTAAGTGCTGCCTTGTCATTGACGATAATAGTATTAAAGAGCCTGACTGTATGAATGTGATAAAGTGTTGTATCATTAATGGCCATCGGTAAGCTCCCACCCCTGTCAAGGACATCTACGTATGGACGTCGGGTGTTCATACAGAACTTCTGTACCCCTTCACGTTACAGTATTTTGGCCACAGTGTCACTATCTGACCGTCCCTGGCCGTCCTTGACCCACCGAGTGACCTTTTAGTTAAGACTACACCCTGTGTGTAGATATCATTGTCAGCAGGTCACCTAGCTAATGTTGTGCCATCCACGGGAGATAGAATTGTTGTATTATATACTGACTGCCAAAAGAAACGCAAACCGTAGGAACACATTGAGGAGTATGTGCGTAAAGAAGAGATGTTTCCAATGTTTAATGACAAAACTAACAATCAGTCAAGTGTTACCAGAGTGTCGTTAAATCTTATCACGATATTCACGTGTTTTCCAAACTTTACACGCTAATCATGCATAGAAAAAGCGCTGCATCTCGAATCATGGATCTATGACGACACATGTGATGCGTTCATGAGCGCCGGTTCCAACAACATAACAGTATGTTCGTTTGTGGCGTGGGGTCGATATACCTGTTTTGGGAGCACGGTTGACCCTGTCGTATAAGACGCAGCAAATCTCTAGGCAGAGTTCTGCCCCTTTGTCATGCCAGGATCCGAACATCGGGGTTCGAATCCTAATTGACACTGGTGATGACATTAGGTTTGCCAGCACCACACCAGCCAACATCTCCAACCTGTCCCTCTTCGAGTGTCCTCCCAGACGAAACTGACATGGTCTGGTATAACTGAAATACTGATCAACGTTGTGTGAAGCCCAACTCACTCACTCTCTCACTGAATATAACATTTCTATTGATTCCTTCTAAAATATTAGGGCGGTCGGGTAGCCTAGTGGTTAAAGCTTTCGTTCGTCACGCCGAAGACCCGGGCCCGATTCCCGACATGGGTACAATGTGTGAAGCCCATTTCTGGTGTCCCCCGCCGTGATATTGCTGGAATATTGCTAAAAGCGGCGTAAAACCATACTCACTCACTCACTCACTCTAAAATATTAAACTTTCTTATGTTTTCATTTCCTTCATCTCTGAATATCTGACCCATCGAAATAAATGAATGTCCTATGATGCAGTATCTTAACTGTGTTTGTTATAAATATAGAGAATTTTGATGAAATTTGGTGTCAAAACGTTAGAAAAATGCCTCATTTGTCTGCCGTAGGAGTGTTAGGGTACCTTAGTGGCAAAAGTGATCGCTGATAACACTAAAGACGCGAGTTCTATTTCCTTCCGGGTACAGCTGCTAAAGCCCATACTTTTAGCATGCTGCTAGAAACGACGTACAATCACACTCGCTCTCTACATCTATTAATTATTGTTCACAAAAAAACACATATAAAATCGTCCAGGCAATGATCTTTCGTCCCTAACATTTTTGTCGTGATCGTGGCTTCAAGTAGGAAGCGGGATGCTCCATCCATGTCATATTACTGTTTTACTCCTAAACCCAACCCCTTTCTCACCCCTATTCTAGACAGAAGTTGTATGGAACATCTGTTTTCCTTCCGCCCAAACCGGGTTCGCCTTTGTATTGTGTCCGTGACGTTGGTTTCATCATGACCTTCATTGTACCACATTCAAGTTAACCTTTAATAATGCTCCTAGAGTTACTAACAACTGTTGGTTGAATAAATACCAGAGTGACAAAGGTATACTTGTTGGCCATCTCTTTGTCAGCTTGCCTTTCCTCCCTACTGTTATGAACATGTGGCTCTCAATGACTCACTGACGGTGTGACGGTACGCTGCATTAGAGAGTCAACATCAAGTACACGCTAACATGATGCCTCTGTCAACTAATCTCACTGGGCTGAAGGTACTGCACACATCGCATTGATAGTTATCGACATTAAGTGGAGCGTGGCGACCCGGTCGATGGCAACATTCGTGTTTACTTGCGAATGACGTCGAAGAAAATTTGAAAACAATACTAACTTCCAGTGGAAGAACCGTGTCATTATGCACTGTGTTCGCTGCCCTAATACCAATGGTTTTTTCAAGCATAGGTTGTATAGAAAGTGTATTTTCAAATGCATGGCCTCCACTGATAAAGCTATTTCGAACGACGCCATTGCTTTGAACAGAATTCCAGTTATATCACGACGTGTCAGCTTGTTGGAGAATAGTCCGAAGTGATGCAGGTCTCAGACGTTTATCATCTTGGTACGACCCACGGGCACGGGTATAGTGCTAACACACCAGGAAACATAATCGAGGCGAACCGGGATTCGAACCCATGATCATATGTTACTGGCGTGCCCAGCGAACTGAGGCGCCTTTGACGAATGAGCCACCCGTACCCCCGACGCCATTCAAAACTGTTACCTATCTGTCCCTTGCATTGGGTGGTCACATTCTTGTTAAACCAGTTTCTCCAGTTATCTAAGAGGGATGGGTATTAGCTGTAGCATAATGCACTACATACCTGCACGTCAACTGACTATTAAAAATATGTTTGTTTGTTTGTTGTTTAACGCAGCACAGAGCAATATTCCAACTGTATGACGACGGTCTATAGATAATCCAATCTGGAGCAGACAATCGAGTGATAGACATAATGAGCATCGATCTAGGCAATTCGGTTACAATGACATGCCTCAGTCAAGTCAGTTGACCACTCGATCCTGTTAGTCGCCTCTTACGACAAGCGTGGGTTACCTGAGGACAATTCAAACCCGGATGTTCCCGGGGAAAAGAACATGCAGTCCGCTACTCACTTGTTGTCTCTGTCCAGGTGATGCCAGTTCGGGCAGATCCCTGGCTTGCAGAATTCCAGCAGTGCGCTGCAAGAAAGATGCTGACATTCAAAGCCCGTTACTCCAAACCGTTTAATGAACCAATATGTCGTGTGAATGTGTTTGTTGGTAACTAGAACTCGAACGTTATCTCGAATGTTATTCATCTATGGAAGGACCGTCTCGTTGAGAACTATGTCGTAGATACCAGTGTGTAACGTGTGTGCTGGTCAGCTATAACGATGCCTATTTATAACGAATATATATGTGTATCCTCGATCCTCTGATGTTCGACATAACGCTCTTCGCCTTGTCTTAATGTTACACTACAGTTCACGACACCTATTCTCCGTCTACCCAGCTTCCAACTAACACCAGGAAAACAAAAGTAAAAGTTGCTCCTGATAACTGTAATTTAGCAATCGTGTTTTTCTATCTGAGTAAGTTTGAAGAATTCATTGACATATTACAGGTTACGATAGTGATGGAGATCAGATCCCTGTGGCACGGATCCATCGTAAGGTTGCATGTTCAGGAGGTTTGGACCTTTCTGTGCCTCAAGGTGTATGGCATGGTACATCATCTCACATGTACCTCCAGGGTACATCAAGGTGTATTACATGGTACATCATCTCACATGTACCACCTTAGTACATCAAGGTGTATTACATGGTACATCATCTCACATGTACCACCTTAGTACATCAAGGTGTATTACATGGTACATCATCTCACATGTACCACCTTAGTACATCAAGGTGTATTACATGGTACATCATCTGACATGTACCTCCAGGGTACATCAAGGTGTATTACATGGTACATCATCTCACATGTACCTCCTTAGTCCATCAAGGTGTATTACATGGTACGTCAACTCACTGCACCACCTTATTACATCAAGGTGTATTACATGGTACATCAACCCACATGTACCTCCAGGGTACATCAAGGTGTATTACATGGTACATCAACTCACTGTTCCACCTTAGTACATCAAGGTGTATTACATGGTACATCATCTCACTGTACCACCTTAGTACATTAAGATGTATTACATGGTACATCAACCCACATGTACCTCCAGGGTACATCAAGGTGTATTACATGGTAGATCATCTCACTGTACCACCTCAGTACATCAAGGTGTATTACATGGTACATCATCTCCCTGTACAACCTTAGTACATCAAGTAGTATTACATGGTACATCAACCCGCATGTACCTCCAGGGTACATCAAGGTGTATTACATGGTACATCATCTCCCTGTACCACCCTAGTACATCAAGGTGTATCTACTCACTGTAATGCCAACCCGTCATTCCAGTCTGTGGTGAAATTCCTAACCCGGTACTGCGGTATCACTGCTTGTATCCATTTTAGAATCCATTGCCTATGTTGCACAGCTGACAGTCCAACTTGGTAGCGTAAAATCACCTGCCACAACAGTCCTAATATGAGCTTCACGTTGCCCTCCGTGACCACGGCACTGTCTGAAAACAACAGAAAACAGTATTATTGTAGAGACGGAACAACATCCACTTCGAAGGGTCTAGATTTAGGCGGGCTGTGGTTGGTCAGGTCGTTTCAGGCACAGATGATCGCTTGGATAGAGTAGCGTCCCTTTGTAGCGCACGTATCCGCTGCTTTTGGGTTTGAGCCCCTAACTAATCCTGATAATGATCCCTGGTTTATCTGCACCATACCCATAAGTGGAAAACATTAGAAAGGCCTGCATCATTTGTTTTTCTCCCACATCAATCTGACCCGCCGTGATGAAACCTTGCTTACTTACAATGCCACGTTTAATAAACTGAAAATAATTAGTTTTATTTGACAAGTTGGATAAATTAACCAATGATGTTACGTTCATGCATCCTCGCTTGATGTTACGTCATCTACACTTGAAATCAAGACATGGAGCCAAACCAAGAGTCCATTGATTGCTCGCTTTAATAACGTGTCGCATTTTACGGAACAGAATCGATGATATTACCACACTACAAAAGTCCCAATGAACAATGTAAGTTAGTGCTCTTGATGGGTGTGTCTCACTGGGTATCGTGTCAAGGAACTGTTTTTACATATTGATCAGGCACCTGCAGTCCTGAAAATCGCCAACTACGTCCTTGACCTTGGCAACCTTGGCAAATAAATATAAGTATAAGCACACGACCCTTTATCCGCATTGTGAAGGTGTCCGGTTACAGCAGGCCTTGTGATGCTCAGTGAGCACTGGTTAGTTATGGATGATGCTATATCGTTAACCAACACTTGGAACCTTCAGCAATCTTCGTCGCTTGACCTGACCTGCTTCATTTTATTAAGCATTTATGTTATATCCTAAGTCGATTCCGTGTGGTGAATAGTAATGTTTCTGAGAAAAGTGAAAGCTATCATCTATAATAGCTGCTGTTACCCCATACCATAGGTTTTCAACTTAACAATCTCCGTGTTGTCGTGTTCCGATTACTGAGATGTAGTGTTATACATTTCACAGGTATGGCTACTCGCATTAATATTGTGAGGCATTAATGTCATTGTTTACATCACCTAGCAATCCATCATTCCCAGAACGTTAGTGAAAATACAGGTAAGGAAATATACCAACAATACAGTCATATCAAACGAAAACTTGAGTCGCACGTATCAAACAATTACTATTTGCTAAACGAAAACATATGACATCCTTACTGTTGATCTAGCCTATGCAAACAACCTAACGGTATCATAAGATATGTACAGTACATATTTGCTGTTCAGAGTTCAGAGACCGGCAACTAATATAACTTCGCTTTACTAAATTAATTATGTTTTAGGCACAGAAGCCACAGCTACGTTATGAATTCTTCATGGCGTTTAGTTGCAACAGTTTGCGCCCTTCTGGACGGACGTGTATCATTCGTAATTATCTAGTTGCATCTAAGCATGTGCTTTCATGTAACTCTACATCTCCCTGAAAAATGACAAACTTTATAAAGGTAATAAAAGCGTTTCTGTTTCGGTCGTATTATTGTCTTTCAAATTCTTTATACGACACTTTGCTGATATACGAGAAATGTCGGATGATGAAACATGCTTTAACACATTTACAAAACGTAATAAAAATCAGCTGCTGTTTGAAAAATATTTTCCCAGATGTCTTTATTAAACAACGGGAAATATTAAGAACGGTAACATTGCTCATATATATCTGCCGAAGGGCTTCATAGAAAATGAACTATCGACTCTATATTTTTCTATATATCATGCAATACGTTGTACACTTATCCTACTCCGGCATCAGTGGCGTGCTGCAACTGTTGTCACATGTGGAGATATAGCTGACAGTGTTTATACAACGTGATGTGTGTTTGCTGCGGTAATTATGAAGTCATGTAGGGACGTCTGTTTATAAACATTCCGTAGTGTTAACACAAAGTTGTTAATGTGCTTACGTCATTCAGAAGACTACGTTCCAAATCACCCGCTCTATTGTACGCCAACATTAGACCAATCTACATGCATAATGACAGGAATGCGTGTATGAATAATGCATTCCGCGGCCGATGGTAAGCATGTGGTCTTATATGAGCATGCAATGTGTTTTTGACGTGGACATTGTCGATGGTATGTGGTCTAATCTATGCATCCAATGTGTTATTATCGATTGGATGTGGATTTATTCAGACAGGTATGAAATGAATTTGATCAAAATCTAAAAACATTAATGGTACGAGATAGACCAAACAATGGTGTATTTATATAGGCTTACAGATGTTGGTGGAGAATCAATGTCTGTACTTTAGACATGCTTACATCATCACTCTTGTGTAGCTGATCCCCAGTGTACACGCTTAGCGGCCAGGTACTTCAATGAACACTTAGGAAGTTATCGAAGGCGACTAAGACGATATGTAAGCTTTTCACGGAAGATTAAGCAGTTATAAATGAGGGAATTTATTACGGCTGACCGCATCAGGTGTATATTTTAATGCCTTCTCGTTAGTGGATATAGATATCAACTCCAAAGTAATAAACACGGGCAGGATAACCAGTAGCCTATGATTATCCTCTCTCGGGTCAGTCAAACAGATATTGTTATAAGCCTGTTGTAGCCAACACATGTTGTAGTAAACAGTCTACATCCCAATGCGTGGCCTGCTGTATTATGCACGTACTGCATCAGATGGGGAGACACTATGGCCATGTTAATACACATTGTGTGTCTTGGATATCGTGTAGCACGTGTTGCAACATGAGGAGGGGAACAATTAATATAAAATCAGTTTATCAATCTTCCAAATGTGGCTTCATGGGGGCAACATACGGTTGCTACTTGTGTTTTTATACACCAACATTCTTCTTCAATTCCCTGAAATACATATGCCATATTGCAACAGACGTAATTAAACATCATGTTTTTTCTACGCACTATCCGATCTGTATCCGGTTGAAAGCGACCAACATGCGTTTGCCAACCATTCCAACTTCAAATCGAGTTTCAAATTACAAAATTGTTGGCTTGAATATTAATGAGAAAAGACCGAATTTATTTCTTGTCAACAGTTTGATGACGTTAACAAACTGGCTTCAAACTATTTTTTCAATGTTGATTCAGACAAACTTATATTTGTTAACAAAAATCGGTGAACTTTAGCTTGTCGTCTGATACCTGTTGCTGTACAATTGGGGGCACGGGTGGCCAAGTCGTCTAAGGCGCCGCGATTCGCTGGGCAGAGTTGCGTCCCTTGGGCACGCCAGCAACCTATTATTGGTGGTTCGAATCCCAGTTCGCCCCGATTATGTCTCTAGGATTTCACCGAAGTGGTAAACGTCTGACACCTGCATCACTTCGGGCTTTTCTCCCACTTCAAGCTGACACGCCGTGATATAACTGGAATACTGTTAAAAGCGGCGTTAAACCCAACTCACTCACTCACTCCTGTACAACTGGTGGTATGCCAAGTAGTGGGAGCAACTAATTCACCGGTAGTATTCAACTAGGTCAAGAGAATAATAGCCAAGACATTTTCACAATGTTGAACTCTCCCATGAACAGCTCAGCTGAAACTACCACACGTCCCTGTTGCCAACGATGGGTTTGCATGTTTGATATCTGTGGCTATACGACCATCAACAACATTCTATAATTGCGCACTTTGGTTCTTCTCGCTTTCTTACTGTCAAAGCAAGTATATTTTGTATTGAAATGGGTCGATGCAAAGGTAGCGAAACACGGCAGGGCTACCAGCTGAAGGTCATGTATGTCTCGGTCTTTATGAAGTAGAGAGACACTGCGAAGACCAGGCCGTCATGACGCAGCGTCACATCCTAATTATCCATACCGTCTCCTGTGACAGCAAGGCTTAGTGGATAATAGGAAAGTGTTTAAATGTATGTGACCTCTACACCCCTCCACCGAACGACAGAGGAATCTCCCATCGGGTCTCGGTGTAGCAGCCTGAATACTTTATACAATTAGACAGTCTTGCATCGGAGGCATTTTGTAGGGCGCAGACTGAATAGGCCGGTATAGACACTGCTTTGAAATCCATTCATGTACTGCATAAATAAAAATAGAACAGCCTCATGAATAGATCATTTTGCTACGCCAGGGTGTCTGCATGTTGAAGCCTGCAGCCTGCACGGCAGTGGCTGCATCATCCATCCCAGTGTTTTCAGAGGCTGTGCACCTGTTTTGAAAACTTGGCTAAGTAAGGTCAACGCAGTGAGGTGAACTACAATACGACTAAGAGACGAGGGAACTATAATCCAAGACTAATCGCCCAAGGACGACCATAACCTTTCCCGCTTCGCCAAGTCTTGTCATCACTACTTGCATTTCTCTAATGACATGTTTGAACTGTGCACGTTGTTGTGTACAAATACATGCTATCTCATGATGTATTTTTTTCCTTTTCCATAAGATTGAAAATATATTTGATTCATAAGTACCCTATGTTTGAAAGACATAGAAAGACAGAGACAGACAGACACACATACACACACCGCACATACATACCCGGACAGACAGATACCCACACATACACAGACAGACAGACATACATACACACACACACCGCACATACACACACGGACAGACAGACACCCACACATACACACACAGTCAGACAGACAGACACACACACACACACACCGCACATACATATCCGGACAGACAGACACCCACACATACACAGACAGACAGACACACATATACATACACCGCACATACACACACGGACAGACAGACAGACACACATACACACACACCGCACATATACACACGGACAGACAGACACACATACACACACTGACAGACAGACAGACAGATACACACACACACACACACCACACACATACCCACAGAGAAACACACACATATACGCACACACACACACACACACCAACTATCACCAGCTTATATCACCTGTGACTCATCATGGTAGATACAGCCATACTTACACAGCTCAAACTACGAACGCCCTTTATACAAACGCAATCTGTCATAAGCATATGTATGAAGTATGTTGTTAGACCTCTCCACTGTGTGTGTTCACACGCTAGGACAATACCAGGACATATTTGCAGTGTATCTTCTCTCCCTGTGGACTTTCGGAGATGGGAAAACTTGAACTGTGCTTGAGAATATGGAGTGTGTGAGTTGTGTCGTATGTCCCAGTGTTGTACTGTTGGGGCGAATCTACTCTGTTGTGGTTGCTGCTGTGGAATCTGTATGGTGCCATCTTGATGTACCTTTCACACTATTAATAATCACGTACTTTGGCAAATACAAAAGTCTGATTTGTAAACCAAGTCCATCATCAATATTTATTTCCCTTTTATACAGCTTTGGCCTCTTAAGTGCTAGGGACATGGATGCAGAGTTGCGTCCCTTCTGCGAGCCAGGAACTTATGATCGTGGTTTGAATCCAAAATTCCCCTGATCAGGTTTCTCGCTTTGCAAACACCATATCGTACTTCACAAAGTTGTACACATCTAAAAACAACATCACACTGGGTTTTACTACCACATCCGGCTGGTGTAATATTACTGAAATACGTATACAAGATAGCTACGCGATAAATCTCAACAAACAATGGAGAACGAAGCGTGGTTTATTTCACGATAAAACGTCGTTCTCCCATGACGTCATTTCTGGAGATGCGAACATGCGCTCGCAACTTAATGACGTCGTATATTGGACCACGTTATTTTTGAGAGGGGAGTGTCTAGTGAGTTGTTCCCAATAGATGTAGCTGGGCAACGCAGATAAACGCGATGGCCGAACGATCGCATCCAAAATATATGACAATCAGTTGGGGGAGAAAAGGTATAGGTAGTCGACGTGAGGATTGTGAGAAAATGCAGGGAATATCTACCTGTGCTTAAAATGGACTCGTCCGACATTGTCGAGGTTGGTTTTTATTGAGGGAGTTATTTCATCATTTTTTAAATAAGGGTAAATACTTAAAAAGCGTGTACATGTTCATATCTCATATAAGAAATAAACGACTCTCGTGGTTTATTCTCCCTGCACTGATATATTGTCAACAACTCCCACTTGTCGTTTATTTCTTAACTGAAGAAAGTGTAAACAAAACTCAATCACTGTACTAAATGCTATACATGTCTGTTTAAATATATTGGTACGTAGTGACTCAAAGGTGCACAAACGAATGTAAGTTTCTTATAAACTGATAATCGATATGTACAACTGCAAGCATACCTGTGTTTGTGACCATGATCGACCTTTCCCAACACTGCACCTACAAGCCTGAAGTCATTACACTTACAAAACAGTGAGTCTTAAGACGGCCATCAGCCATACCTTCGTTGCTTCAATGAAAACAAGGACAATTACTTTGATCGAGAAGATAACAGGTGTTGGTTAACCACTCACACGAATATACCTCAGCTGACCACGTATCAGTCTGATCTCCTCATATACCATGGATATACCCAGCAACGTACAACATGGCGTTCATGTTACACCAGCTCCTGCGTAACTTACATAGTTCGATATTCTCATACTGACACTTGGGTGCACTGAAACTTGGCTGACCAACAACAATATACATTATTTCATTGTGGAGGGTAATTGGAAGTTTGTTTACTGAAGGTCGTGTTCCTCGGGTAGGAATGCGGGGTGGGTCTGCATAACGCCTCATAAATCCATCGAGCCATCCAGTGATAGCGGAGGGTCCCACAACAGTGGATGACACCCCTTGGCGACAATCACCCATATAGAAATCGAACTCCGTTAATCATGCGTTTCAAGCTACAAGACTTACTGAAACAGTTCGACGAAATTATACTTGTATGTTCAATGTACAATTTAGTTGTCGAAGACCAATGTAATAACTTTGCTGATTTGTCTATATTTTCAAATCGTTTGAATAAATATGTGCCTAAACATAATCAATACCCTCTCAACATATCGATGTCATCAATACCCTCTGTATTTCCAAGTCATTAATACCTTCTATATAGCCATGTCATCAATACCATCTGTATTTCCATGTCATCAATACCCTCTGTATTTCCATGTTATCAATACCTTCTATATAGCTATATCCTCAATACCCTCTGTATTTCCATGGCATCAATACCCTCTGTATTTCCATGTCATCAATACCGTCTATATAGCCATGTCATCAATACCCTCTGTATTTCCATGTCATCAATACCGTCTATATAGCCATGTCATCAATACCCTCTGTATTTCCATGTCATCAATACCGTCTATATAGCCATGTCATCAATACCCTCTGAATTTCCATGTCATCAATACCCTCGGTATTTCCATGTCATCAATACCCTTTGTATTTCCATGTCATCAATACCGTCTATATAGCCATGTCATCAATACCCTCTGTATTTCCATGTCATCAATACCTTCTATATAGCCATGTCATCAATACCCTCTGTATTTCCATGTCATCAATACCGTCTATATAGCCATGTCATCAATACCCTTTGTATTTCCATGTCATCAATACCTTCTATATATCCATGTCGTCAAACCCCCTGAGGATGCCGTGTTATGAATGGCCCCCAGCAAGCTATACTTGTCGCAGGATGCGTCTACAGGGATCGGGTGGTCAGGCTCACTCACTTACATCTTTATGTCACAGGGGGGATTTCGGGGTAGAGTAGGCCCCCAGCAACGAATGCCTGTCATAAGAGGCGACTAAATAAAGTGGGTGGTCAGGTTCCATGACTTCGTAGATTGTGTTTCATTGTACCCAAAGAGCGTGACTAGTTGTTCATGACATCCACGACTGGACTGTCTGCTCCATGTCGTTACAGGACGGGGTAACACAACAAACAAACACACGATGTCATGACATGTCCTGCAGAGTTACATCAGTTAGTATTTTACATACATAGTCGCTTACCACACGGAGATGTATGTTTGAATACACACTAATTGATGACCCAACAGCTAGTCAGACTGTGCCTCGTTGACACATGCATGAATGTTTTGCATCTTGATTAATTCATGAATACTGTGTATCGTTGATACCTCGTTTATTAATTCATGAATACTGTGCATCGTTGATACATCGTTGATTGATTCATGAATACTGTGCATCGTTGATAAATTCATGAATACGGTGCATTGTTGATATATCGTTGATTAATTCATGAATTCTGTGCAATGTTGATCATTAATGTACATCTTTGATTAATTCATGAATACTATGCATCGTTGATACACCGTGGATTAATTCATGAATACTGTGCATCGTTGATGTATCGTTGATTAATTCATGAATTCTGTGCAATGATGATACATCTTTTATTAATTCATGAATACTATGCATCGTTGATACATCGTTGATTTATTCGTGAATACTGTGCATCGTTGATACATCATTGATAATTCATGAATACTAATACATCGTTGATTAATTTATGAATACTGTGCATTGTTGATACATCGTTGATTCATGCATAAAGTGATACTGTGCTTCATCGCATGAGCCTGGTTGATGAATGTCTCAAACGACTCTGGCTTTGAAACGAGACCGCCACCCCCTGTAATATTCGACGGGTTATCTATTTGTATGCATATTCTACAGGCATAACTCTCGACAAAAGCTGCATATTTGGGTTCTAATACCAGACTTAGCGTGTACATGGCTGTGAGTGACAACCCAAGCATGCGGCCTGTGCTGCATACCGGGGACAGTACAGTTGAAGTCACTATGGTTCTTAACGACATACATATTCACGAAGTGGGGGACATACATATTCACGAAGTGGGGGACATACATATTCAAGGAGTGGGGGACATATGTAATTATTCAAGATCCCTACTGGTCGGTGTTACTTGGCAAACCGGTTTGATATGTACAAGATACCTGTATGCCGAGTGTCCGCCTACACATGTATTACCGACAGGGATAAGACAAGGTGCTATACTGTCACCCACGCGTGTTGCCATGTCAGTATGTACAGGGGTTACACTGTGTCAACTATGACAGATGTACATGTTATGCCTTGACAGAGGGATTGGGTATTGATTTAAACTCCACCAATAGTTACTTTCATTCCCGACATGCATACAAATAACATAGGGGAAGCTTTAGTTAGATATGACCCTCATGTAAAACACACTTTATTTACGTGGACAACCTCAATACGATAAGGCTATTTGGTACCTGAACGACATCGATACATGATCATTGCAACGATTTTTTTTATGCAGACTGGGCTATAGTTAGAGACAGTTGACCACGTAATATTTACATGTTACTCTTACACCGATGTCATAAAAAAAATGTACAGCACTCATTGTGATATTGCAGGTTTTAACTCGGTTGAATCAATGTCCCCAACTGTTGGTAGAATGTATTTATTCCCAGGGGTAACACATATCAGGAAATTATATTGTACAGCGCCATAACGTCAGTGACTTACGCTGTGGTTTGGTCAACTGACCTTGCCCTTTTGTATGTATGTATGTATGTATGTATGTATGTATGTATGTATGTATGTATGTATGTATGTATGTATGTATGTATGTATGAGGGAGGAATCGAACCCAGGCCTAATTCGTCTCGAGCTAACGCTTTAACCATGACTACCCCACTGAACATGGAGTAAGTAAATACCTGGTAGGTATAACACTACATACATATAGCCACGTACATATATTTTTATCAAGATATATGATGCTACTCCCGAAATCCCTGGTAAGTACATGATCAGTGTAATGTGTTCAGTCCGACGAGGCATAACTAAGAAGGCCACAAAACATTCCGAGGTCGTGACCCCAGGGCATTTGTAAACAGTGGAGAATGTTATTACCCATGCATGCCAGCAAAGATACCCTAACTTACGGGGAAGTGATCGCAGATCGTTAAGATATCGATGTCTAAACGGAAAACATTTACGATTAAACGTTCGAGTGTAAAATGTAGGTTAGTGAACTTATATGCTAATTGCATGTCCACATAGAGTTTGAAACACTGTATGTATGAGGGATCCCTATTACTATAAGAGTGTGTTTATATCCATACATATCTAAAATATATGTATGAACATTATAACGTACTTTCTTATTTTCATTCTTACACATGCATGGTTGTTGCTTCTACTTCTGATATGATCAAATACATAAATGTGTCTAAAAGTATAAAAGGCTTCAAAAGAAAATTTAACTTTGAAGAAGTGTGTGACCCAAGATGAATAAATACTTTCTTACAGATTCCGTGAGCTAATAGGGTCCCTTATACCATCTTTTCTCGTACTTTGTACATCTGAAATCGCACGCCTGTCATATGAAGCACCTTGTGCATGCCATTACATGATGCTGAGATTGCTACTGTGTCCCTCTGTTCTGTCTATTGTGTAGCAATGCTGTCGAATAGAATGTTTATGTGGCAAAACAAACTTCATCTAAAACTGACATATACGTTCACCATGTCTCCTTATAGCTTCAGAAAACAATCTTTGCAAACTATCCGTCTATTTTGTAATCTGAATATGAGAACTTGTACGTATTACGTCCACTCATGGTGTTATGGTAAAGGGCAGACCTCCTTCACAGGGCGGTACAGAAAATATGCAATATTTTGTTTGTCTATTGATACACACATGAATGTTGGATAGGTATTCTGCTATATCAGCGTACTGTTTGACTTTGAGGATGTTCAGGTATACGTACGATCAAAGCACACCTCTTTTTGTTCCCAAAGAAAGCGAACGCTTGAGAGATGTGCTTATTGAGTCAGATCGTCTCAGAAGGTTAGCGGTTGGCAGGCCCTGATGTGGGAGGATCTGGATGTTGTTGATATAGGCCAAGTAGGTGTTCATCTGTTTGTGTGTGTGCGTGCGTGTGTGTGCGTGTGTCTACTCTAGATGTAGGCCACGAGATGTTCATGTGTGTGTGTGTGTGTGTGTGTGTGTGTGTGTGTGTGTGTGTGTGTGTGTGTGTGTGTGTGTGTGTGTGTGTGTGTGTGCGTGCGTGAATGTGCAGTGTAGATGTAGACCATGTATGTGAGTGAGTGAGTGAGTATGGTTTTACGCCGCTTTTAGCAATATTCCAGCAATATCACGACGGGGGACACCATAAATAGGCTTCACACATTGTACCCATGTCGGGAATCGAACCCGGGTCTTCAGCGTGACGAGCGAACGCTTTAACCACTAGGCTACCCGACCGCCCCAGACCATGTATGTGTTCATGTGTGTGTGTGTGTACACTAGATGTAGGCCAATGCAAGGAGATGTTCATGTGTGTGCGCATGAGTATGTCCACTGTAGATGTATACCAAGTAGGTGTTCATGTGTGTGTGTGTGTGTGTGTGTGTGTGTGTGTGTGTGTGTGTGTGTGTGTGTGTGTGTCTACTAAAGATGTAAGCCAAGTAGGTCTTCATGTGTGTGTGTGTGTGTGTTCGGTGTGTGTGTGTGTGTGTGTGTGTGTGTCTACTAAAGATGTAAGCCAAGTAGGTCTTCATGTGTGTGTGCATTTGTGTGCGTGCACGACAGAGGGAGACCAAATAGGTATTCACGTGTGTGTTAATGTATGTGTTGGTGTCAGTGTGTGTTAGTGTGTGTTAGTGTTAGTTTGTGTTATTGTTATTGTTAGTGTGTGTGTGTGTGTGTGTGTGTGTGTGTTAGTGTGTGTGTGTGTTAGTGTTAGTGTTAGTGTGTTAGTGTGTGTTAGTGTGTTAGTGTTAGTGTTAGTGTTAGTGTGTGTGTGTGTGTTAGTGTTAGTGTGTGTGTTAGTGTTAGTGTGTGTGTGTGTGTGTGTGTGTGTGTGTGTGTGTGTGTGTGTGTGTGTGTGTGTGTGTGTGTGTGTGTGTGTGTGTGTGTGTGTGTGTGTGTGTGTGTGTGTGTGTGTGTGTGTGTGTGTGTGTGTGTCCACTGTAGATGTAGGCCAAGTAGGTGTTGTGTGTGCAGATGGTTAATGCGGGGAAGAGGGAGGAGGGGTAATGGATCTTCATGTAGACTTTATTTGGTTCGTGTGTTTACACGGTGAGAGTGTTTAAGTAGCAGCTACTTGGACACGAAGAAAGAGTAGGCAAGCGCTGATAAGCATTCATTTATGGTTATTATATGTATCGGATGAATATGTGAAAGTTGGTGATGCTTGTTTAAGATATTTTTGTTCGACAATAGTTGACAATCAATAAAAGAATCAGACTGAGTCATATACCCTTGTATGGTATACTTCATTATTAGTTACACAAAGAAAACCCGTTACTTCGGTTCTCAAAATAAACAAAGGATATTACACCGTAGGCGTGATTCATTAATCCGGACATTTGTTAATCAGGACGCTTTCATTGTGAACGGTACCGTCCGGATTAATCAGGATCGTTGTATTTGCATATCATTTGGTGTTCGATCATGGGTTATAATTAATTAGATTATTTTGTTTGAATGACAATTAAACATATACACAAACATTATTGCATGGATCACGTAACGTGTATATCATGTGTCAGAGAACATACAATGAACTTGATACAAAACGTCATACATAAATACACCATCTTCAAAAGAATGAATAATATCATTTTCCTTCTGTGTCAATGAAATATCTACAACCTTCATACAGATCGCGCAAACATGTGCCGATCCATCAATTAACATGGTACACATGAGTAGATGGCGGTGAGGATGAAATGGAGGTAAACCTCAGGCAGCCCCTTCACCTGTGAGGCTGTCAGTTGTAGTTATTCTGAAAATGCCTCAATCAATCACACATCAGCAGGTCTACATGTATTATGCCAGACGGGTGGTCACCGTTTGACCTGGTTGTCAATGTGTTTTCTTTTGGCATGTTGTATCGTATTTAAGAAATAAACAACTCGTGGTCCTTGTTTATGAGGGGGAGGAGGTAGGGGTGTGTGGGGGGGATGGGGGTGTGTGTGTGTGGGGGTGTGTGTGTGTGTGTGTGTGTGTGTGTCTACTAAAGATGTAAGCCAAGTAGGTCTTCATGTGTGTGTGTGTGTGTGTTCGGTGTGTGTGTGTGTGTGTGTGTGTGTGTCTACTAAAGATGTAAGCCAAGTAGGTCTTCATGTGTGTGTGCATTTGTGTGCGTGCACGACAGAGGGAGACCAAATAGGTATTCACGTGTGTGTTAATGTATGTGTTGGTGTCAGTGTGTGTTAGTGTGTGTTAGTGTTAGTTTGTGTTATTGTTATTGTTAGTGTGTGTGTGTGTGTGTGTGTGTGTGTGTTAGTGTGTGTGTGTGTTAGTGTTAGTGTTAGTGTGTTAGTGTGTGTTAGTGTGTTAGTGTTAGTGTTAGTGTTAGTGTGTGTGTGTGTGTTAGTGTTAGTGTTAGTGTGTGTGTGTGTGTGTGTGTGTTAGTGTGTGTGTGTGTGTGTGTGTGTGTGTGTGTGTGTGTGTGTGTGTGTGTGTGTGTGTGTGTGTGTGTGTGTGTGTGTGTGTGTGTGTGTGTGTGTGTGTGTGTGTGTGTGTGTGTGTGTGTGTGTGTGTGTGTGTGTCCACTGTAGATGTAGGCCAAGTAGGTGTTGTGTGTGCAGATGGTTAATGCGGGGAAGAGGGAGGAGGGGTAATGGATCTTCATGTAGACTTTATTTGGTTCGTGTGTTTACACGGTGAGAGTGTTTAAGTAGCAGCTACTTGGACACGAAGAAAGAGTAGGCAAGCGCTGATAAGCATTCATTTATGGTTATTATATGTATCGGATGAATATGTGAAAGTTGGTGATGCTTGTTTAAGATATTTTTGTTCGACAATAGTTGACAATCAATAAAAGAATCAGACTGAGTCATATACCCTTGTATGGTATACTTCATTATTAGTTACACAAAGAAAACCCGTTACTTCGGTTCTCAAAATAAACAAAGGATATTACACCGTAGGCGTGATTCATTAATCCGGACATTTGTTAATCAGGACGCTTTCATTGTGAACGGTACCGTCCGGATTAATC